>NC_142165.1:13595372-13907048 GCF_029865625.1 Vigna umbellata | reverse complement strand
ATAATGCAAATTTAAAATATTTTAAAATTTGAAATCTCTCCTTTGAAATGCACACGCAGAAATTTAGCTTCATTTTCAATTACACTTCTAAAACATCGTCACCTTCTATTCTCCCACATCCATGAAATTCTCCAAATGCTTCATTGAAACCTAGTTCTTCTTCTGCTAAAATGCCCCAAATCCTCCATTGTAATTCCTTTAGAAACCTTGCATGCATTCACTTTGCAACCTCAGAGCCCAGTTTGGACAAATCTGAAGCATAAACATCGGTGTGCTCTGAAACCCCGGTGTGCCAATTTTGGTGGGACGTGTACGAGTGGAAAGGGAGAACAATGGATACCCTTTTCGTCTTCCTTCTTCCATGAAGAACACACTTTGTTGCTATTAATGGTATGAGAAACTAAATTTAATAACTCCCTTTTTACTCCCTGTCTTATGTACAAGTGTTTAATAATTTACTGTAAGTAATCTGAATGCTGTTTTAATTTTTTAAGAGTAGATAATCCTGATAATGGTGGGTTAATACTAAAGGGAATTTCTCTGAAATAGAGTCTGATACCATCTTATTAACTTGTTTAAATTTTACTCAATCTTATCTTGTAAGATAGATTTACACTCACTTCTATATTATTATAATTTGACTAGGATAACTTTGTTTAAGCAGCATGATTTTAGTGTTCATCAAACCATTCCATTGTTGATAAGAATGCAAATATTTGTTACAGTGATAACACTCCACTGATGGCTGCACTGGGATTAGGTAGAAAAGGGATAGATCAGAAAATGACCTCTTTTCTTTGTTTTGGTTGTGTTTTTTTGACATTTCTAGTTCTGTATATAGCACCCTTTTGATGAGCACGCTTATCCACCACCATAATTGGAAGGGCAACCAGTTACATACTCTGCATCCACCCTAAAACCAGTGTAAACTGATATACATAGGAAAGGTTGTTGCTTACGTGATATTAAAGATTTTACCATTATCACTCTATAAAGGTGAGTTTTGGTCCATTTGGGATGGATTTCATCCTCAAACGGATCTACTCATAAAGGTAACAATAAAATTCAGTAATGGAATCAATTAACATCATTTTGTGCAAGTCATCCAACAAGGAAATCCATTTCACTACACACCATATTTGTTGATCTTTCTTGAAAAACTTGAGATAAGTAGCCTCGCTTTAATTTACATTTTGGAAATTGATTTTAGAAGATTTTAATTCTCAAGTATCTTTGAAAAAAAATATTATTACTCAGATATAATTATTAAATATGACTTTTAAAGTAA
Source organism: Vigna umbellata (assembly GCF_029865625.1). NCBI lineage: Eukaryota > Viridiplantae > Streptophyta > Magnoliopsida > Fabales > Fabaceae > Vigna > Vigna umbellata. The sequence goes on along the minus strand of NC_142165.1, from coordinate 13,905,760 downwards.
TTATCAGGAATCTAAATAATAATTTTAAAAAATATTTTTATTTTTTAAAAACTAAATCAATAAAAAAAAAGTGTGAAATATGTCGCATAGTACTAGTGGAACATGACAGCTTTTACATTTGGCTATTCCAAGGCATTGGCATGCAAGGACTATAAATGAATAAGATAGAGAGATCAACATGTCAACCAAAATGTTCCTCTCTTAGTATAGTTGATACAATGAAACTTGTAATTGAGAATAACCATTCAAATATGGGAACCTGGATATATAAAGTATAAACTGACAACAATATATTCTAACATAACTCTGCACCCACTCACTAAATAGATTTATGTTAGAGATATTATTGAAAAAACAGTGAAGGGTTTAGAATAGACTCTTTAATTGACTCCATGATCAAGAAAGTCCTTCCAATTAGTTGTGTTTGCCTTAGTTAATGAATTAAAAACTAACACTCTTAATTTAGCTGCAGAATATTAATTGCTTGATGCCTTATTTCTCGATAATAAATAGTACATACTTTTATTCTGTGAGAGCTTGAGCCTTCAACCAACCCTTTTTGATAGTTTGTTCAACCATGACTTTCTGATGTGTGTGATGTATTACTACAAATGTACCCCCATTTAGGATAAGCATTTTTTTTATTACATGTTTTTGGTATAAATCGTGGTAAGAGAAAATGACTTCATTATAGTCAAAGTAGAAGTAGTAAGTTATGGTGACAACAGCAGAAAAAGTGAAACTCTGGACTATGATATGCTTTCCATAGTGAAGTCATGGACACTAGACGATTTCAATTTTTTGTTTTGGCATCAGAAGTCGTGTGTGTTGAGAATACGATTTGTAAGATGAAGTTGTGACCAATAGACGATTTTGAATTGTTAATTTTCATTTAAAAGTCATGGTGTGAAGAACACGGTTTTGGCATGGAAGCTGTTATCTATGGATATTGTTTTTTTCTTTTAAGTAAGGATCTATAAATGGTATTTTTTTTTTTTTTCAAAAGACTACCAACAAAACTTACAAGACCAAAATGTGACAAAGGCTCTCATAGATAAATTATTTTCTACTTATTTGTAATAAAACAATTATTCTATAAATTTACATTATTATTATTATTCTATGAATTTAAATTGTTCTTTAGTTATACCATATACCTTTTAATTCTTTTTAAAAAACAAAAACAAAGTACCTCGTATTCATAGATCACGATTTTCATGCTAAAAATGTGTCTCCAACACCATGACTTTCAATTGGAAATTAACAATTGAAAATCGTTCCAATTGATCACGACTTCATCTTACATTAGTATTCACAACACACTGACTTATGATGGAAAAAAAAATGTAAATCATTTTAGTATCTATGATTTCATTGAGGAAAGCTTAACTTTGAAACACAATTTCATTTTTTCCTGCGATTGTTGTCACCATAGTCCACAAATTCTGCTTTGACTATAATAATGTCGCTTCTTCATGCCACGACTTACATATGTAATAAAAAAAATTGTATATTTTGATATTTAAAAAAAAAAGTACACCAAATGGATACATTTGCCTAACATTAGGCTTTATATCGAAGTCCCTTATGAAAGGATCCGTTCTTGCATCTTGTAGCTGTTGAACTTGAATTAGGGTCTTTAATTGCTTGAGGCATAGGTTGTTGGCCATTCATCTCTTTTCTTGCATGGCTGAAGTTGAGGTTGAAGACCTATTTGACAGTGATGGATGGTAAGATAGAAAAGTCATGAACCAACTTATGTCAAACTCAATGTAGTTCAAACTTGTAAGAAAAAGAGTGTTGGACAAAGATGCACTTCATTTCTTTGCTCATTCAACTCACTTGTTTCTTAAACCTGACTAGAAGTGCCTTATGTGGAGAGATGAAGTTAATTAAGATTAGTATGCTCTGTTCACCCAATATTTAATTTCCATGATATATTTTTTATTTGAATTACCTTTAGAAGATACTGGATGGGATAAAAAAACATATACGTATATATAATATTATCTATAAAAAATAAAATATTAAGAAGTTTACTTTATTATTAATATTTATTTTACTTACATGTATTCAAAATGTTTGATTTTTAATCACTTCATATTGTTATATATATATATATATATATATATATATATATATATATATATATATATATATATATATATATATAAAATTTATTGTCGCATTACATAGAACCTATTTTAGTTAATTTACTATTTTATCTTTTTATTTTATTTTTAAACTGATTTGCCTTAAAAAATAAAATGTATTTCTATATTATTTTTTTATTTTTAATTTTATTCTTTTATAATTTGTAAGTATTTGATAATTTAATAAAATTAAGTTTAGAAAAATATACTTAACTTTTATTTCTTAAAATAATATTATTTAAAAAATAATATATATTTATTAATAATTCAAATTGTTTATACTACTATATAAACAATTGTTTTCTTAACCAATTATTTTAGTCTTTTATTTGCTTTTAACTGATTTATCATAAAAAGATAATTATATTTCAACTACCATATAAAGAATTGTTTCTCTAACGAATTATTTTACTCTTTTATCAATTTAATTTGTTTTAGAGAATTATATTTCAATTCTATCATTTAATATTTAATAAATTATATTTAAGTTCTTAAATAGTATTATTAATTTTTTAAATTTAAAATCACCATATCAATTAGAAAATAATATATATTTATTAATAATACAAATTATTTACACCGTAAAAAAATTGTGATGTAATAATTTTATCACAAACAATTTTGAATAAAAAAAAATTTATATATCATTTTTATATTAAATTATTACAGAAATATTCTTATTTTTGAATATTCTTCATAATTTTATTATGTAAAAATTAAACTGATATTATTTAATAAAAAATTACCATAAATTATATATATATATATATATATCAAATTTTGTATAAGATTTTAAATAATTATATTTGTAATAAAATAAATTAAAAATATTATACTTAACAATTTATTTCAAATCTTAAAATATATATTTATAGTAAAAAAATCACAGTTCTAAATATTGTAAATTTTATTTTATATTCATATAATTTATATTTTATTATTTCAAATTTTTTAAAATATAATATCAACATTCTTATTGTTAAATATTTTCTATATTTTTAGTATGTAAAAATTAAACTCATTACTTAAAAAAAAAAAAACTAACATTAATTATATATACCTAGAAATTGGTATAAAATTTTAAGTAATTTAGTAATCATATGTACCTATTGGTAAGAATTCAAGTAATTTAGTAATTTCTCTTCCTCTAGAGTGGTCTTTCTCTCTTTTTCATTGGTTTGGTGTAAGGGTATTCCAATACTTTACACTATTAATGAGTTGAATTTAGTAATGGTGAGGTGCAGGAAGTAAAATCTTAGAATGCCCAAGGCCCATTTTATGAACAAGGTCCTCATCAACAATTCTGCGTTGTAACATAGTGCATGAGTGGTAATATACAAACTTGTGAGTCAACTCCCCACTTTCCTCATTTTGTAGACTTGTAAAATTGCAAACACTTGTTATTGTAACTAGTTTGAGCCATGACTAAAACAAAAACAAGCTTCCTCTGTTGTGCCCTGAGCACACACATGATAGTTCAGTGAATGAAGTGTCACCGTATGAGAATAGAAACGATGATCCTTGAAAAGAATAAGTTGAGTTCAGTCAAAGTTGATCTCACACACAGACCTGCTGGTACTGAACACTTCTTCAGTGTCAGAAACAATGTCCTCAATAGTGAGGGGAAGTGCAGAGGAGAAGGTGAGTGTTGGCTTAACTTTTGGCACAGTAAGTGGTGGAGCCTCATGGTTCAGAATCTGGAGCACCCTTCTCATGGAAGGCCTCCCAGCAGTATCAGGGTTAGCACAACTCAATCCCAAGAGCAAAAGCATCCTCATTTCCTCTTCCTCAAATTCCCCATTCAACCTCTTATCAGCAGCTTCAATCACCTTTCCTTCAGAATGCAGCCCCCAAACCCACTCAATCAGATTCACCATTTTCGACCCTTCTCTCTCAATTGGCCTCCTTCCACAAGCCACTTCAAGCACAACCACCCCATAGCTGAAAACATCAGACTTGTCAGTGGCCTTTCCATACTGAAGATACTCAGGGGCAAGGTACCCCATTGTTCCAGCAGTCAAAGTGGACACAGGACTCTTATCATGATCCATCAGCTTTGCCAATCCAAAATCCCCCAACCTAGGATTCATGTTTCCATCCAGCAATATGTTCCCAGTCTTAATGTCCCTGTGAACCACTCTCCTCTCACACTCTTGGTGTAGGTAAACCAGTACAGAGGCCAACCCAACAGCAATGTTCACCCTGTGAGACCAACTCAGCAACCTCCCCACTTCAGGTTCCTTGTAAAGCATCTTGTCTAAACTTCCATTGGGCATAAACTCATACACCAGCAGTAACTCTCCCTTCTCAACACACCAACCTTGCAGCTGAACCAAATTCTTGTGCCGCAAACCGGCTATGATGGACAGTTCAGCCTGAAACTCTGTCTTCCCTTCGTGAGAGTGCCGCGACCTTTTCACTGCAGCAATGGTTCCGGAAGAGATAAAGAACGCCTTATACACCGTCCCAAAAGATCCGTGCCCAACAATCCTACTCGGATGAAACTCTCTTGTCGCAGACTTCAACTCTTTGTAATCGAACGCCCTAGGACATGCCACGAAACCATTCTCAAACTTTTCTTCTCTCCCACCCCTCGATCTCCGAACAAAAACATACCCCAAGACTGAAAAAACCACAAAGAAAGAGACCGATCCCGCAACAACCACACCAACGCCAACCCTCTTGCCATGCTTCTTGGAAGTAGAATTAGTGCTTGGACTAGAAACAGAAGCAGAACCACCAGAACCAGAACCAGAACCTGAACCCGAACCAGAAATAGGTACAGTTCCCATCACGGAAACGTTGTGAGGGTGCAACCTCGTTCTTGCGGGAGCACAAGCACTGTGAAAGGTCCAACTCTGGATTTGGTGAATCTCGGTAATTCCTTGGGTGGAAGCGGAGAATCCAATGTAGACGGGGTTTCTCAAGTGTTGAGAAAGATTGAACTTGACGGAGAGGACGGGGTCCACGGGTTTTGGAAGTGAATAGCTCAAGAAAACGGCGAGAGAAGTTCGACCGGCGTCGTAGTCGATCCATGCGATGATGGTGTTGCCGCTCTTGAGGTCGATGCCGTGCAAGATGGGGTCACCGGTTTTGAGGGACTTCATGGAGTCGACGTCGAAGCCGACATGGTTCTCGTTAGGGTCGCCGAAGCGGGGGTCCAAGTGCGTGTCGAACTCGACGGCGACGAAGGAGGAGGGGAGGCCGAGTGGAGCGGAGAGGGAGAGATTGGTGGAGGTGGTGTTCGGGGAGAGGAAAAAGGCAAGGCCGTCGCCGGAGGAGGCGGGGTTGAGGTTGTTGATGGAGAAGGTGAAGGTGGTGGAGAAGGAGGCGAAGGTGGCGGTTGGAGGGTGGAAGAGTGGGATGGGGTAGGCGTAGATGACGGCGCCGGTGCTGGAAGTGGATGCGACGTTTGTGAGTCTTACGACGCCGTTGCTCCATAAAAAGGAATCGCCTAGGAGGGTGATGTTGTTGTTGTCGAGGGTGAAAGAAGGGAAGTCGAAGCCGACGACGTTGTTTTGTGTGGCTGCCACCTCACATAGAGCGCCCAAGAAGAGCATGAAGATGAAGAAGACAACCATGCACATGCACGTGCCCATGCCTTCTCCAAGAATCAACAAGAATTCAATCAATCAATGGAAAAATATAACTTTATTTTTCTTATTTTCATCATAAACTACAACTTAAATACTTTTGCTAGCCTTCACCAAGTCATGCTTGGGTGGGTATGAAATTTCACTAATTAAATTTAACTCAAATTTATATTGTTTTCGTTTATTTCATTGGATTACTCATATATAGATTTTAGTTTTATTTAAGTAAAAAAATCGAATATATAATTTTATTAATTTCTAAAAATATATATATAAATCCTACTTTATTATTTTCATTTAATATTACTTTTAAAAGTTTGTTTTCATTCCCTAAGAGGCCTAAAGTATACGTTGGTGTAGAATAGGAAATAGCTTCATACACCCCCACAATTACTGTACACACCAAAAATAGGAAAAGACTTAAATATCTTTTACCAAACCTCCACACCATCATTGTTGCCATCAAAATTGTAGAGAACAAATGCGGAAAAACACTCAGCTTCGAAAAAATATTTCCAAAACATATATTTTATATTTTAGAAAGTTCTTTCTAAAATATATTTCAAGTAGGGGTGTTTCGAAATTTTCGTTTTTGGAAGGCATTATTAGTGATTATAAAATTTTATTTCAGAAATTTTCTTTCAAAAATTCTATTCTGAAAATATTGTGAAAAGTTTCCAAAACATGTAATTAGGAAGTCACTTTTATTTTGAAAATTTTATGGGATGTGGGAAGAAATTGTGGGGTGCAGGAAGTAAAAGGCTGTAAGATGATGGGCACGGAGAACTTTTTCAACATTGGGCCAGTGTCAGACTACGGGTATTTGTTGGCCCATCAATTGAATTCTATTGGAAAATAAAAAAGAAGAAGCGTGAAGTATGGTGTGAGCATGGAAATGGAATATTGGAATGTGGAATTTGACGCCTTCGTTGAAGGAACCAAATTCATGAAACAAAGAAAGAAAGTTTCATGAATTGTAGTATTTGTGTATTCGTTGGATGTTGAAATTAAGGAGCACTCTCACCTCCTCAAGCAACAAACCCAGGTTCCTTCTCTCTCTAATTTTAATTCTTTTCTTTATAATTCACTGCAATATCTTTTTACTTCTCCAATTACAATCACCGAGCAAATCCAAATTCACATTTCTCACTCTAATCCTTTAGCAAATCCACCCATTCTTCACTGCTTTTATATATTGTGTGACGCTAATTCTTCTATTGCTTCATCAACAGTCACCTGCACCTCATTCTCATCGAATTAAACTTGATTGAAAAGTACCGAGTTTGTGGATTAGCTGTTAATGACCGGTTTGTCTCTGCTTTCTCATTTTCTTTTTCTAGCTTGAAACTGCTTCTCTTCACGTTTAGCTGAATAAAAACACATGTTGTATTCTGTTTAGAGCTTGAAACTGGAATTTCATGTTCACTTAAACAAGGAAAAAACTAGTTGTTTGCTTCTTCTTTTTTTATTACAGCAATGATATGATATTTTAATGGCTTCAGGTCATGGATGTTCCACTGCCACTGGATAAATTGGCTTTAAATTTGATTAATAATGAACCCGCCCCTGGAAACACTAGCAAGTATGTTCCTTTATTATTTATTATATATTTATCATGGGTAATTTTGTGGGGTGTTTTCTATTGACCTAATAATGATTTATGACATTCATTCTCTCTTTCCCAATAAAACAGCAACAAGATATACGTAATTCTGGTTGCAACTGGAAGCTTTAATCCACCTACTTTCATGCATTTACGGATGTTTGGTGAGTTGGATTTAAAGCTCAGATTCTTTCCTTTGTTCTCATCTCTTGCACGGTAGAAAATTGTTGTTCCTCTACCTTGAGACATTCATACTGCTTTCGTACTTATGAAACTCATATCTGAATAATTTTAACTCCTTCCACTCCTTTGAAATAAAGAAAAGATGGCATCTTGACTGTACCTTCACTCTTGAAAGTATTGATAATGGAAAAATGGATATTTTTCTTTTTTTCTGTTGAGTGTAGAAGAATTTGGGGGGAGGGGTATTAAGATCTCATATACATCATAAATGTTCATTGGTATCTCAGTACTGTAATAGCCATAAGTGCATGAAATGAGGATGATAGTATATTATATGATCAGAATATTCCCTCACATTTAATTTTTCATTTATTTTCTGATTGTCTGATCTTTTTCTAAAAAAAAATAATTGTGGATGTTATCCTCAGAGCTTGCGAGAGATGCGTTGAATTCAAACGGCTACTGTGTAATTGGAGGTTACTTGTCTCCTGTGAATGATTCATACAAGAAAAAGGTATGTTGTTATCGAGCAAGGAGAGAAAAAGATTATCCATTTATTATATTAAAGCTTGCGAGACTGTAAAACTTGTTAGCAAATTAAATGATTGAATAAAGTAAAACATAGCTCGGGGGAAAACTATTATCGAGAGTCAGTTAGCAATCTGTTTGAGATTTAAAACACAACTTTTAATTTACTTTCTCAGCAAAGAGATCAAATCGTATGTTAAGTGTTGCTATTAGTTTCACTGCCCCATGTTGGTCTAATTGAATTTCGCTTGTATGCTTGTGTAGGGCCTAATATCTGCTAAACATCGAATACAATTATGCCATTTAGCCTGCAAAAGTTCAGATTTTGTAATGGTTGATCAATGGGAGGTAATATCGGCTAGATTGCGCATGTCTTTCAATTCCCTTTGAATGTGAAGAGAATTTGAGAGACAGTGCTTTGATGTCAATTTGTTGCAAGAAATATTTTACTCTCTCGACCTTATTTCTTAATACTTTGCATTTATATCTGGCTATAAACTGCTACAGGCAAGTCAGAGCACGTATCAACGCTCTTTAACTGTTCTCTCCAGAGTCTACAATTCTGTTTGTGAGACAGGGTTGGTATCCAGAGGTATGCTCGACAAAAAAGCCTTTAATGAAATCATATTAGTCTAATTGCCATCTCAAAGGGAAGAAGTGACTCTGAAACAACTATCCTCGATGAACTTCTTCCCAAACACTTCTAAGAGAAGAAAGTAAGAAGAAAAAATGAAATAGGCTTCTTGATAAATTAAAATTAACTTGTACATAAATTAGTTAATAGAAACTTTCTCATGTGACCACCTCCAAAATCAGATTTTTAAGTTATGCATAAGCAAGTTTTAGCTTATGAAAAAAAAATTATATTTTCTAGAAGGGTTAGTAAAGAAGTTTACCCAAACATATCCCTAATCCCTTGTAAGAATGAAATACCAGTCACATTTATGTTAATCCCTACTGCTGAAGAACTTGAAAAAAATTGGTTCTAAGGATTTGGTGCTGGAATACTTTGTGATTTAAATAATTAATACATGGATTTTAATTTTTGGATATATCTTGTGCAATTTCTTGGTGCAATGTAGATGCATGATTGGATGGGCAACTTGGTTCTGTATGGTGCCAAAGCCTTCAATCATTGCATATCATCTATCCCATATGTTCATCAATTTAAATGTTACTTGGTCTAAAAGGAACATTTATAGTTCGCTTCATCAAACAAAAATGCGGTGTTGGGCTTTCATTTCTTTCTACACAGGTTTATGACAATGTTATAACAATACAATAACTTGGGTTTATATTGATTAGTGTAGAATCCCTCAAGGTCATGCTTCTCTGTGGTTCTGATCTCCTTCATTCTTTTGGCATTCCTGGATTCTGGATTCCTGACCAGGTACTTATGCATTCAACATAATAGAAAAATATAATATTGTTTATCACATATTAGTTTAACATGGAGTTATTTGACAATTCTTGGAACAAGACTCTGCCCCTCCTCATAATTTTGGTGAATGAGTCTTAAATGGTTGTGGAATTCAAATTCAATGGAATTAGATTGATTTTGTGGTGTTTTTTTTTAGAAATGACAAGCTTATTGTGTCAAAACTTCTTCCCATGTAGACACGAAGCATGGGTGAAATATATATCAGGAGTGTCAAACTAATGAATTGGATACATTTTGAATTGAAATAGATAATCATTAATCCATCTACGACCCTTTAAAAATGCTTTAAACAAATCCAATCCATCCGTAACTCACAATAAAAAAGTTCCAACAATCCATTACATTTTTATCTAAATATTTTTTATAAAATAAAGTTTAATAGTTATACCCCAAATACCATAAACTGAATATTTGTTTCATAAAGAAAGTACTGAACTCACTTGATATTAAATGCATTGCAAAATATCAATCCAACAAAAAATGGTGATGTAGTTCAGCTAATCTATTTATTTTATTTTTATAACTGAATGGATAAAAAGATTTATGATAATGGATTGGATGACTAGTGGATAAACAGAATTGCCGCATATGTTACAGACTACTGATTTGACAGGTTGTGGAAACAATGAACTATAATTTTGTCAATGTGCTTTAGGTTCAATATATATGCAAAGATTACGGAGTAGTATGCATTAGCAGAGAAGGACAAGACATTCAGAAAATTATATCTGAAAATGAAATTCTGAATGAGAATAAGGTATTTCACATTCCGAGCTTGACCTATTTCTATTTCCCTGTGTGTTTAAAAGAAAATGTGGTTTATCAAGTTGGACATTTCCAAATATCTGTTTATTTTGTATTTGTATTTAACCATATCAAGGTCAAATTTTGATGTACTATTTACAAAGGCGTGTGGATCAACTCCGGGACCTAACTTTAGTGTTTGTCTTTGGGTTTTGCTATGCTTTTATAATGAACAAGAATGATTTGGTTTGCTACTCAGCTTTTATGCATATTTAAATTTTCCTCTGCAATTTTTTTAGGTTAATATCAAAGTGGTGGATGAACTTGTACCAAATCAAATCAGTTCAACCAGAGTAAGGTAATGCTATGACCTTGGTTACTTTCAAGAGTTACTGGACGATAATTTAAAAAAGGGAGACGTAGTTCATATTTCAATGTCATTTTTACCATTCAGGGATTGCATTGCAAGAGGATTATCAATAAAATACCTTACTGCTGATGAAGTGATTGACTATATCAGAGAGCAACAATTATACTTAAATGAGAAGTAATTATTATTGTTTTTCATTACACTCTGTATGACATATGCATCTTTGCACGAGCCATTTTCAATGAAGAAATAATTTTGTATTGTAATTTGCGGAAAAATAAAATGACTATATTTATATAATCAATTGCAAGTACTCAGTCTGAACTGCGAGTGAATAAGCCTTGTTAGTATGACAAGCAAATGTACAATTCTGTAACTCAAGATTATTGCTATAATTTCCTACTTATTTTTCTCTTAAACTCTTCCAAAGTTTGTTACTGTGAATTGTTTTGTGAGTCCGAGATATTTCTGGTTCGAGTCTTTGAATTTTATTTAAAAGCTTAATATATCAGTAAATATTTTATATCTTCAAATATTGAATTCATGTTTACATGCTTAAATAACAACTATTTATCAATTGATATTGCTAGTTGTGTATAAAGGTTTTATAGTTAAAAACATGTTAAATATCACTTATGGAGTATCATATGTACTGGTTATATTAACCTGTTAATTGAAGTATGAATCCAAAGATTAGATGCTGATGAAAAAATTAACCTGAAAATACGATTAAATATACTAATTCTCAGATACATTTTGACAAAATGTTACATTTTTTTAACACGAGCATTGAAAATCCGAAAATAAATACTATAAAGTAGCATGACTCTTTTACATATCAGAATATATATATATAACCAAAACCCATATAATATTCAACCACATCATAAATCCATAAATGCAAACCTTAGATCGTTGTTGTTCGGTAACATCTATCAAAGGAGTTGTCAAGAGTAAAAGAAGCAACGTGATCATCCTACTAAACTACTACTACATCTATTGTTATAGATTTTGCACAATTTAAAAAAAATGACAAAATTATAATATATATACATATAAGAATATAAATTTTATCTTATAAAAATATTTTTTGTAAATTATAATATGTACAAATTTAAAATTTTATAAGAGATAAAACACATTTTTCCTTAATTTTTACAACTAAATCTGAAATTTAACTTGATTAAATTATTCCATTTCTTTTATTTTTTATTTAGTTTTCACAAGAAAGTTAACTTGAAAATATTTTTGATTTATTTAATCAGTATTAAATTTATTAAATATTTTTTCCTTCTCAATAAAAAATATTATAAACAAAAAATTGTAAAATGAATTAATGGGATATATAAATGTGAGAAATGGATAATGAATTAAATATATTTTTAATCATTAATTTCTCCTTTAAAACTTCTATCAACTAATGACATTAAAAATTTGTTAATTAACGTGTGTAAAGACGTTCCACCATGGACAATTACAATTTATAATTTGAAATTACTTTTCCAATAAATTAAATTTTTTTAAAACTTTAATTATTTTGGAGAATATGCAGGTATATGTTTAACATTTGCCGAAAAGTCATTCAAAGGCCAGTGCGATTAGGTCTGGAAAGAAGAGGGAGACAGGTCGTTCTCATCATCCAACAAAATTACATTTTGCAGGATAAGAACAGATAGCAGAAGAAATAACATGTGACAAACGCATAAATTAAGCATTACGAGACATTTTAATTCCGACCAAGATCTTTATGAACAAGCACAATATATGACCGCAATCTACATGTTTTGTCCCCCAACATTCTTGGTCCCAAAACAGAGTGAAAAATAGTGAATACTGCTTTTTCTTTCACAAGTCTCTGAAGTTCAATAAATTTCTCTACTTCAAGAGACAGTTTCTTAATAAAAAAAAAAAAAATCGCCTTATACACTCATCATGGTGAGGAATTCCATCATGAATGGTAGGGCAGCATTTACCTAAGATGAAAATAACAAGGTCTAAAAGAAGTCTTAAAGATAGAAAAAGAAGAAGTGAAAGAAAAAGGTTGCAACTTTATCAATATGTTAGCACAAAGTCATGCAAAGTGGAGGACATTAATGTGTGTTAGTTCAATAATGTGATGACAAATGTGCTGCTACCATATCCTATGTGTAGAATAAAAAAAACGAAAGATCCAAAACTGCATTAAAAAGGTGCCTGCTTGCAAATGAAAACAGCAAATGGAGAACACTCTTTTCCTCTAAAGCTTTTGTAAGTTTATCATTGCAATCTCCATCATTGCTTCTTATAAATGAATTTTCTTAGTTTAAAGCAAGTAAAACATTAAGCTTTAGAGAAGATGTTTGAAGCAGAGTTTCTGGGAGTTGTAGTTACAGCCCTTTGCTTATTATCAGAGTCCAAATTTGACCTTAAAACTCATGGGGATGCATTAGCTGATGCCATTCCAACCCCAACTACTTCTTGTGAGAACTGTCCACCCCTTTCTGGTTATCCTTCTTATGGAGGAGCATCACCACCACCTACTGGTTACTCTACATATGGTGTCCCTCCTCCTCCTCCTACTCCACCACCACCACACAAGACAGGAAAGGGCCAATCCAAGTGTCCTCCAGCTGCAAGTGTTCAGTGTTGCACCCCTCCAGCTCCTTACACTGTTGGTTATGGTTATGGCTATGGAACTCCAAATCCTTACTATGCCCCTCCTAATCCCTACACCTTCGTGCCTTATGGGAAAGGTCAAGGTCCTGCCTCTATGATTCTGCCATTTCTAACTCCTCTCATCACTCTTTTTTCTTCTTTTGTATTTTTCATCTAAATTTGACTGTTTTTTGTTGTTCATCGTTTTAGGATGATAGGAAAAATTAAGGATCGTTTTAGATAAAAAATCATAGGTCCTTTATTGTTGTATAATATCCGGTTGTTAATTTTAGATGCTGCTGTAATTACAAATAATGTAGTGTAAAATATTATGAAAAATATCTCTTCTATATTAATATGATTTCATCTAAATTTCGTACTGCAAAGAAAAAGAAAAGAAAAAACATTCACAGCTACTGTTATAATTAAGAATTAATTGAAATTTTGAGAATTACACCAATTATACGCATGTTTTACTATGTTTAAAGGGAGAAGAGAGGAAAGTACATGAGTAGGTATGGCACCAGACTAGCACCAAAAATGGAGATCAAACTAACCAGTGTTGTACGATTAAACATTAAAGAATTTAACTATACATAAATATATTTTTTTTAACTATTATCTAATAATAAATTGTCATGTACAACAAAAGTAAGATTAGTGTATACACACGTATAATTCTCATACAATAAAATTTGATGATGTTTTTTATTCATCCAAATATGTCTGGAGCTTATAATAATTCATCCAAACTACATAACCAACTAAATGAGTAAGAATTCCTCTGATATTAAAGATTAATTAAAAGCCACTTTATGTATAATTTCAAAAAAAATTATAAATCTTATTTTTGTTGTACATCAACGTGAAAAGGTTATATATCCCACTTGAGTGACATCTCGAACCTATTTGAGACAACAGATAACTAATTTAAGGGTTGTCAATCCTCAAGCCCTCCTAAAACTTGGGAAGAGTGATGGAACTTTACATTCACACATCGGAATTTATATTGCATGTAATACCTTTAGATTCTAAATGAAGATTCCTTAAACTCTCTAGGATTAACCTAATCCCACCACCTTCAAGCATTGACACCATCTTATATCACTCAGAAAAGCTTGTCATATAGGGTAAGGAACTAACCAAGTCTTGTCATAAATAATTAAGGAATTCTTACCACTTTCACATTCAAGTCGGGCTCACACTCCATCATGACCTTTCTACATGTGTTTGAGCTATAAAAGATAGAAGAGGATGGGTAAAATCCAAAAATTGTCTCACAGATTATCCTTTATCAAACAGAGGTGAGAAACTCATGAAATGTATTGAGATCTAGTATAGGGATCTGCGTAGTTCAATATTTACTAACTTTTCAAATAACAGCAACATAACAATTTGGTCAAGCTTTAACCAAAAATCAGAGAAAATTGGCATTAATAGTTTAATACCATCCACAGCTGCATGCTGCATTGCTATTTATGTATGCAGCAAACAATTTCTTTGGGTTGCCTTGCCTCCATCATATGTAGAAAAGCTTATCAAATGGATATACAAAAAATATGTACAGAAAAATATTCTAACATTATCAGAGTACCTTTATCTGTGCCTCTTCCACCCTTGTGCATAACCATTGTAAAAAAACACTACTCTGAAGTCTGAACTCTCAGATAGTTCAAACTAAAACCTAACAATGTAAGAACTAAGAAGTTAATGTGTCTTTGTGTGCGAGAAACGTGAAAGCTGAAAATCCATAAACATTCAGTAAATCCAGAGAGAAATAACATTGAATTCAATTAAAATGTAGAAAGGGAAGCTTCTCATCGTCTTGCAATAATCCAATCCCGATTTAGAAAGACATACTAGAATCCAGAAATGTAACAAACAACTAAAATTCGTGTCGCAGAAGGTTTCTAGGATAGCTATTTAGGAAGTGAAAAAGCAAACTTCTCCGCTGCCTAGGCTTAAGTTGCTTTGCTATACAAGTAAATTATGAATAATGGGTTGGTGATTCAAAGAACCTGCCTGTCAGCTGCCTCAGCAACAATGGGTAATCTGGGGATTTGACCCACCAAACACGAAGAAGAACCATAAATCAAGCACACCAAGAGGAAAAAGAAGACGGTGCTATCCAAACTCATCATCAAATCCAACCCCAACCCATCCCTGGGATTAAACCCTCTTTCCAAGAGGTCAGGGAAAATCAACAGCACATCAAGAACAATGGCTTGCATAGTGTTGAACCTCACATACCTACTGAAATTGGGGTTTCTCACCACAACAAAATAAAGGGTCAAAAACACTAGAAACCCATTAAAGGGGAAGCTCTTGAAAACTCTTATTGCAGGGACCAGTGGTTGAATAATGGCCTGAACAGGGTAGAACTGAGTGATTACATACTTTCCATACTGTATGCCATCGAAGAAAGGATAAAAGTAACAGAGTGCGGAAATTAAACGGTCAGGAACATCGGCAGAATCACTGCCATTGGATTTGGCCACTATAAGGCTTCTCAGTTGATGGGGTTTTCTCAATTTCTTTGGAAGAATGTTGAGTGTGAGAAAAGAGGGGTTGACGGAGGAATGCAGAAAGGTGGATTGAAGTGGTTTTTGTGAGAAGCTAGAAGCTACGGGGCAGAGGAAGGTGGAGGTGGCCATGTTCCGACCAAAGATTCGATTTTAGATACTGTGATGCCAAATGGGTATAGAAGATGAGGTGTGAGAAGAAGATGGACAAGGTTACATAACATCTCACAATCTTTCTTATTTCAACAACATTTCAAAAATATCTTTGGCTTGAGTTCGTGAAAAAAATTATAAATATCTTATCTCTTTGGTACAATAATAGAATTTTTTGTACAATAAACCTTAAACCTGAAATCAACTTGTATTTATAAAATATTTTTATATTATTGTAAGAAGATTTTTTCGTAAAATATTCATCAATTACAATTTTCCCATTTTAGAATGATTTAAATACCAAGAAAATTCCATTACGTTATAAATACTATAGCTTTTTTGTCTGATTTTAACCAAATGAGAATTAATAAGAATGGTGACATTCAAAAATAAAATAAAAATGCAAATAAACAAAAAATTATACTCTAATTATGGCTGTTTGCATATTAGATTGAATTGATTTTGAATAAAAGAATTGTCCACACAATTACTTTGATTTTCTTAATTCGTCTTTCCATCCATTTAATTTGAAACACTTCGTATCAGATCGTTTTCGGTTTAATCTTTACTTTTTGAAAAGAACATTAAACAAATAAATGATAAAATATGTAGCAAATTGTTTCAATATCAATCAGTCAGTTAAAAATTTGATTCTAGAGTTATAAATGGGATGAGATTGAATATTCAAAACTATAAGCTTTATTACATATTGATCATGGACCAACAATCCTTTTTAGTGTTATTATTGACATATTTTTATCTTTGTAAACTTATAGTTATTATTCTTATAATTTTTATTGATTATTTGTGTAATTTTTTAGTTTTTTATCTTTTTAACTAAAACATTCTATGATTTGAAAAATAAAAACAATTTGTAACTTTTTTCTTATTAATAAAACGCTAATTCTCATAATCAAAGAACACAACTGTTTTAACTTAAGTATTCTCCAATGTGCTTTAAATCAATAATGTTCTTATTTTTTGATATTAGTCTTTGATAAAAGACATGGTGCTTTAATAAAATAAAACCAATAGTATAAATCTACAAAATTTAATAATTATATTTACGTATTTTAATTCAAACAAATGATAAAAAATATATAACTTCAGTTATTATTTTTTTCATAGTTAGATTCAAGTTGTATATTATAATTTTCCAAATATTCATAAAAACATTACTAATATTATAAAATGTTTCTTTTTTTTCAACTTTTATTGAATTGGATCTGTTTATAAACGTTCCAAAATATTTGATGAAAGGTTGATTAACTGAAGAAAATGCTAATAAACGCATGATTTGGGCTTTCAGGTGTAGATTTGGGCTTTCTGGGCTCGTAACAAACCGACGACAACTTCACTAGAAAACGCTGACCAAAAGTAAGGCAGAAAGAAAATAATG
Source organism: Vigna umbellata (assembly GCF_029865625.1). Lineage (NCBI taxonomy): Eukaryota > Viridiplantae > Streptophyta > Magnoliopsida > Fabales > Fabaceae > Vigna > Vigna umbellata. Next base: position 13,888,437 of record NC_142165.1, on the reverse strand, counting down.
GAAGAAGCAAAACAAAGGTGGACATAAAGTAAAAGTGCCATTTTTCATTATAGCAGATATTTTGTGAGAATTGTGGTTTGAATTTGGCATTGAAGATGGAAATCATTGAGCAAACAGTGATGAGTTTAGTATGTTTTGTTGTTTACGTAGAGATGATTTGGAATGGGGGATGGGAGAAGAAAAAGGGATGTTTGAGAAATTGCATCGGAGGTAAATAAACAATGATAAATAAGAAATAGTGAAAATACATTACATATGGTACAAAAATAAATAAATAAGAAAATATTTAAGAAGCACTATAGGTGATAGAAACAGTAACAGTAACATCACTAACCCACCCACTCGTCACTGTCTTAACTTTACAGAGTGCGTGCACAACCCAAATCAAAAATTCCTTCAATTTTCTTCACTTCACAGTTTAATTAAATAATTAATTAATGAAGCATTAGTCTTTGTTATGATGATGAGTCATGCATATGCCGTTTTATGATTTCAAAATTAATATAGAAATAAGAAAAAGGAGTGGCAAATGGAGGACCACGTAGATTTATGTGTGTATCTATTATCTGGGTCTACCAGGGGCAGGATAATTGGGCCCAGGCCCAGGCCCAGGTCCAGGCTTACCCATAACGGGAGCGGCACTCACTTGATGGAACGCGGGGGACCCGTAGACGTGTCCCGGATGATGCATCATGGCGGCGGCGGAGGACGGGGAGTAGTCGTAGCCGCTCACGGAGGAGGAGGCGGCGGCGTCCTTGTCGCGTGCGGCGACGGTCTTCTCTCCCTCGATCTCGCGGAAGCGCTGGAGGTAAATTTTGAGAGGCTCCACGTAGTCCTCGAATCCTAAGGTGGTCATGGCCCACAGAAGGTCATCGCCGTTGATTGTCTTGCGCTTCTCGCGCTGGCACTTGTCGGAAGCTTCGCCGGTTATGAAACTTATGAACTCCGACACGCATTCCTGCACGGTCTCTTTGGCGTCCTTGGAGATCTTGGCGTTCGCCGGCAGAGCCTTTTTCATGATCCTGCTTACGTTGGCGATTGGAAGGAAGCGGTCCTGTTCCCGAGGCGATAACTCACTGAAGCCGCTGTTCCCCGCGTTCTGCGCTCCTCCCGAGTCGTTGTCCGAGTCAGCCATGGACTCAGCGCGGATTCCGAAGGCTCACAAATTCAACACTCTACTCTGCCTTCAGTTGACTTCCAGCGAGAGAGTGAAGAGAAAATGGAAGAATGGAATGAGCAGGGTCCGTTGGATCAGAGGCTTAATAAGCCTCTATCTGCTGGACACGTGGACCCTTCTTCACCGTTGTTAGTCGATAAGTGTGTGCTTGCACGGAGGGCTTTTTGACCGTTGGATTTGACGATGGAGCAACGATCTGGACCGTTGGTTTCGTATCCGCTACATGTTCCACTCTGACTTGGACTGTCTAATCGCCCACTCAGCACACTGACTTCAAAACTTTTATCCATGATCTCGATGCCGTTTCACGCTGTTAAAAAAAAGGATAAAAGAGTAAATAAAAAAAAGGTTTTGTTATACCAAAATAATAAAATATTCGACCCTATTCTTCCAATTTGAGGAACGAAAAAATATAAAAGAGTATCTTATATAAAAGAGTACGAATAAAAAAATTTCTAATGTTATTTAATTTTCTTTTATAATTTTGCAAACAAATAATTATTAATTTTAAGATTAAAAAATTTGTAATTAATTATAATTTTGCATTCATTGTAGTGTGAGTGTCCACAAGGAAAGTAGCATAATAAATTATTAGAAGGTGAATAATTAGTTGTTAGGTAAAGAGTAATAGTTTTCTTCCTTTGGAAGCAAAATTAGATTTTCCAAATATCTATCTAAACTCAGAATATAAGACATACATTCCCAAATCATTGTCATATTCCCATTAAACCACGTTTCTCCCATGTTTTTTCAATACCTAAAACTCAAACATTTTTTTTATTTAGCTTTATATTTACAAATGTGGGATATTATAATCATTACAAAATTATTATATTTGCAATGACTAATGCCATGGATTCCTAAAGTAGATAGTACATGATTTTTCTAATGTTATTAAAAGTAAAAAAAAAAGATTTTATGTAAGTTTCTAAAAGATAAAAAAAAGATACAAAAATAATAAATAGGAAAATTTCCAATAATAACCTTGAAAGATACAGTAGGTAAAAGGTCTTGCATGAGGTTGCAAATAATGAGTAATAGTTAAATGATAGAGCGACAAAGGGCTTTAAGGAAATGGATGGCAATAGTTTAGTTATACTTAATGGTGACTTTGCATTTGTCACCCACCAATGCATCATTCCTTTAATGTCACGTCTTTTACCTTTTGTTTCCTATTATTTGTTCGTCTCTTTTATTTTCTCATGCATTGTTATATTTGGTAACCTAACCAATTTATTTTCAAATGTCTCTAGTCCTTAATTTCATTCTCTTTGAAAAGCATTTATTTATTTTTAACTTAATTAATTTTTAACACGGTCCTCTAATTTTATTTCAATTTTCAAAAAATCTTCATAATTATTGGTTTTTTTAATTTAGTCCTTTATATTTTTAAAAACATCAAATTTTGTTGTTTAGTTATTTTAAAACATCAAATTTAGTCATTTAGTTTTTTAAAGACATTCATTTTGATTGTTCTTGATCCTTTAATTCCATTCCATTAATCGTGGGTTTATGTTTCTTAGATCACCATTCATGCTCAAGCAAGAAAGCAATCACCAACCAAATTAAAAAAAATGAACAAGTTTGATGTTTTTATAAAGAATTAAATTGAAAAAATTAATAACCAGTGTTCTTTTTAAAAATTTGAATGAAATTAAATTATCAAATTAGAAATTAAACCTTTCTTTTTTTGTGCCACACAATAATTTTGTATTTTTTCTATAAATTTTTTTTTAGTACAATTTGATTACACATCTTCATTTGCATATAACACAAATCTCAATTTTCTTAAATTAAATCATTTTTAGTCATACATTGATTATTTATCTTTTAAAAATATTTTTATTTATTATTTATTTTTTACTTATATTTTCACGTGTTCAATTATGTAAATTCACAACGCGATCCTCTTAATATTTAATCATTGATAACAACACATTCTCTTGTTGTGATTTTTACAATTTTAGTAAATAAATTAATTAATTAATATTTGAAGGTTTAAGAGTATAGCTCTTATCCAACAAAAATAAAATGAGATCAAAATCTGGATGAAATTTTTATTTCAAAAATAGAGATAAGATAATCAAATATGCACTCACTCCATGTATTATCATTGTTAGTTTTAATGTTGATAATAGTGAGAAACCAATTTCACTTCACAAATTAATTTTATAAACTTAAGTTATATATAATTAAACATACTAAAATCAGCATATCCTAACCATATTCTTTCCAATGGTTATGTACTATGCTATAGAATCCTTTATAAAAATATAATCAGATACTCTAAAGATTATTCTTTAATCCAATATTAGTATTTATTGATATAGTTCTTATACTAAAAGCGTGTATTTCGATTACTAATATTTTTAAGAAATATATTATTAAGAGTTTTACGTCGACTTAAGATAAAATTAATTTAATCGATAAAATCAATTTAAAATATAAAAGTGAATACAAACTTTATTGAATTAGATTTTTAATCTACTAATTAATATATATATATATATATATATATATATATATATATATATATAATAGTTTCATATGTAATCTCTAATTAATTTCTAAGATATCGGCTTATTTCTAATTAATTAGCTGCATTATTTTATACACTTTTAAAATGTCAGAATAAAATACAAGTTTTTATATCTTAAAACAATAATTTACACACGACTGACCTTCTTCTTTTGTATTGTATATTTCCCAAATATTTATCCAACAACTTATGAAAACTGAGAATTGTTTAGCAAAAAAGCCTTTACCTTCATCTTGCAACTTGTAGCATTCAAACAAAACATAATCATATTATGCTATCTAATGTGACAAAACTGCTATAACACATCATTGTAAAAATGAAACTAAAGATTAATAGGCCAAGTTAATAAAAGAGAACAAAATCATGCTAAAGTTCAAGAAAACTCCTTCTCCAATCTCAAATCTTGGTGTTTTGTGGATCCCTTTGAGATATCAATCTCAATTAAGTTTTCATCCTCATTCATCTCATCAATTTCTTCCAAGAGCTCTGTGAAACGTTGCTGTTTGAAAAAGCATTCTGGCCAGAACTCTGAAAAGTGATTGTTTGGAAGTTTGATTTCAATCAAGCCATCCTCCTCCTCATCATAATCATCACAATCATCACTATAAATAGCCAAGTTATCAGATATATCAAGATTTTTATTTCTACTGTGATGAATCTCAGAACTTTCTCCACTCATGGTTGAGCTGCTGTTGCTTTCAGTATCTGACTTTGGATCAGCTTGTTGCTCATACTTCTCAACACTGACTTCAAAACCTTTATCAGTGATGTTCCCGCTTTCACAATCTAATGGAAACGAGGATTCTGACTGTGCTTGAACTTGGCTCTGAGAAGTTTCATTTTGTTGGGTAGTAATATCTTCTAATGAAGGCTGTATTTCCAATTTCTTCTGATTATCTTGGACGAGATTTTCATGTAAGGACCCTTTTTTCTTTGTCATTGTGACAAGAAACATGGTAGATAGAAGAACAATCAGCAGGGTAAGAAGGGAAGGAGAGGATTCAGAAACTGAAAAGAAAATGAAAATTGAAAACAGAAGGACAAGAACCAGAACGATCGGTGATAATAAACTGCCAAAATTTGAACACAGCTTGTGACAGATCTGTTTATTTGTTACTTTCACCATGATCATTAGCTAGAAATATACTTCTTGTGTAAAATCCAAACCAAATGAAAAGGCTGCAAGAATATATACTTCTTGTTAATAAGGAGAAGGTCTTTGGAAAAGACTAAAAGAAAGAAGCAGAAATTTTTTCAATCTGTATTGCTTAAAATACAGACTTTGAGAGCAAAGTTAGAGATAAGTTTCAACATGATATAAAGGAATTTGGGGTGCCATGAGAGCCCTTTAAGCTATTAGTAAATAACTTTCTCCAAGTGCCCTACTTTCTATTTTTTAATCAGTTGCTAAAATGTCAAACAAGAAGAAAAGGAGGGAAATTTTTAGGTTTTCAATGTCAAACAAGACTTGTAATTGTAAGATGATGACCAGAACCCCAAAGAAAACAAGTTCTTTGAAGTTTTGAGCATGTTTCATCAAACCTGATAAGGGTGATGTCTGATTCTTGGAAGATCAAGTTCCTTTGCACTGCAGGCAACTCTGCTAGCAAGGAATCCAACTTGAAAGCATATTGTTTGTTCTATTTTTCTCTGGCATGGAACCTTTTATTATTCATTATCTGCATGTGATTCTCTTGGAGATAGCAAAGCTGTCTGTTTCCCGAGAATATTTACAACCTCAAAGCCTTGGACTTGTCGATGCATGTGCCAGCACACATGGCTAGATACCTGACCCAAGAAAACAATTTTATCAAATCAATGGATAATGTGCTCAACAAGGACCTTGCTTCTCCCTCTGTTTCACTCGCAACCAAACAAAACCCATTTGCAGAAACCCAACACACCGATTCAGGAAACTACAGATTTCTCCAAACAACACTTCTTTACGGGAGTTCCTTTCTTGAGACACTTTCCCATAAGACACTTTTCCGTACTACATTTCCATCACTTGCATCAAGCAAATGTTCAGAATTTAAGTATGACTCTAAGTCCGGTAAAAATAAAAAAATAGAACATCATGTAAATATAAAAATAAAAATAAAAAGTCTATTAATCTATTACTTTATGATTTTGGATTGAAAATACTCTTAATTTTTATTGGACTCACATTAGTGTTATATGTTTTCAGTGAACTTCTAAATAAAATTCATATTTGTACCGTATAATCATATGGTCACATAGAGAACCCGACTAGGTAAAATCATCGAAAAGTGGTGACCGGTTCAAATAGGTTGTAGTCAACACCACAATGAACAGTCAAATCGAGATAAGTGAACTATGCTTGTTAATCGATCGTACGACCATGAATAAAGAATTATGGACGGGCATACGGTCGACCCAACACCCTAAACATTGTTTCTAATCAATATTACTACTGATAAGTGTTACTTAGTAGGTAATAGGTTAGGATTGGGTCATGATTAGGGTTTCACTAATCTAAGACTCATCTCGAAACTTATAAATAAAGGTTAAAGGTAATAAGGCAGGTAATACAATTTATTACGAATTTAAGATTTTTTTATAATTGGAATAATCACTTACTTGAGCATCAAAAATATCTAAACAAATTTAGAATAAAGTGTGAAGAAGTGTTTTGTGAAAATCGTGGATCCTACATTCGAAATAATTTTTTGCTCCAATGGAATGAAATTTGAGTATAGGTTGACTAAACTCCCCAGCAAACACAACTACAATTCTTAATAAACTAAGACACATTAAATAAGCAATCAGCAATGTTGTTTAATTAATGAATAATCCACTTTCTACTATTATTACCTAGGTTCATTATACATACAAAAGTAATTGTCCTCAAAGTCCTTTTCTGCTTCTGCATGTCATGCTCATGCAGACTTTAATGGAGTGGAGGCCCCATTATGGAAGATATCCATAACATTCTCAGCTACTCTCCATTCCTTTCCTGTTCCACTCTATATAAATTATTTAAAAGATTAAAAAAATATTTAAATTATTTCTAATTTCAACTCCTAAAATATTTAGCGTAATCAAACAATATCATAAACGTGAAATGCACCTGTCAGCTTTTTCACCCTTTTCTGCATTGTTCTATACAATTCTTAGCCTTAATCCCTCTCATAATCATTTGCTCGTGCCAACGCAGAAATGATGCTATAGAAAATGAAGAACAACAGACAAGAAAGACATGGAAACAGAGGCCATTCACAAAAAGACATCCATCGCATTGATCAAATGCTTTATCGTGACCTTTATTTGATTGTGTTTTGGTGGAAAATCTTGTGGATTATTATGCCTTCTCCTCAATGATTATTGTTCTTGACATTTTTAAAAGTCTATCACTTTTCATCATTTGTTTAATAATATTTTTTATTGTATCATCATTATAGTATGCCTTAAAGTAAATTGAGTGTAATTAGTTTTTAATTCTAATATATAGTTGAGATAAGTGTTTAAATTACTATCAAGTTCATTTTAATTTGAAATGTATGTTATCATATGTTCAATTAAAACGAACCACTCTCTATTAGTTTCACACTGACTTTATAACATGAATGATTGAATAACATTGAAAGTAAAAATAATGATAATTTAGAATTGGTTGTATTCCAAGTTGGAATATATTAAATTGATATTTTAAATTTCATTATGCAGAATTATATTTCAAATTATGTGATAAGATTATCCTTTTTAATAAATTGGAAGGAGTTGTAACACAAATATATTGGTCATGGAAATGAGAGAATAATATAAAAATGTGTGAAAAGGAAAATATTATATTAGTTATAATGAATAATTTTTTTCATTTGAATATTGCTAATGGAATATTGATTAGGAATTAAAATACAAGAAGGACAGCTTTTATAAAAATGACCTGATAAATAATTTTTGCGAATCTTTTCTTTAATAAATTGTCAATCACCTACCAAAAAAGGAAAAAAAAACAAGCATATGCTCTGAAGAATCCCATTCGAGATTGTCAATGACAAAACTACCCTTTAGCAGTGGAGAACTTCAGTCCAATCTCTACACTATTTTGCCCCAAATCAAAGGGGTAATTCAGGCACGCGACCGAACGCGCACAGTGAAACCCTAGAGTTGGGGTTTAATTGCCCTCTCAATTTCCTCCACAAAGAAAGCATCTTCAAACACTCGATCGATTGATTATTAACGTAATATTCTTTCTCGAGATTTGTGTTGGTGAAATTTTGGGTGTTCTCTCTTCAACCGGGCTTCATCGCCCAGCTCGCGTTCAAATCCATGGTCGTCAGTTTACGATGGACCCCTCTCCTCAGATTCAACAACAAGAAGACGAGTGGGGTATGCCATTGTTTTCCCTTCAACTTTTGTCTTTTCTGGTTCTGGATGACACCACCGGGAACAAAGAACGAGGGTAGAAAAAAGGGATCTTTTGAGGTTGTTTTGTGTTGTGTGTTTTCTTATTTTCTTTCGAGGGGTGGGGTTTTACTGATGGATTTGTAAATGGGGCGTTTTTAGATTGTTGAAGACTGCAATGATGATTTGATTCTGCGTTAGTTTCAGATTGAATCTTATTGATATATTGCATCTATATGGATCTTATTTGAATCACAACGCAAAAATTTTGAAATTGGATTGGTTATTATTATTGTTGTTGATTAATTTGCTGTTCTAGTTTGCGGGGTTGTCATCTTTTCTGATTTTTTTTCTCTCTGGGGCCATTGCCTGTGGCGCTCGATGCTTATCTTAGGAGCATATCCGTCTGGAATGCTTATAGGTCCATCTTAATTTGATATCCTGCTGATTCAATTTTTTATGCTGTTTATTTATTTTTACACTAACTATGGAGAATTTAGTTTGGGTTGAAATCATGTCCTAGCATACAGAGAATTTTAGCACTGAATTAGGTTTATTATTGAATGTTCTTTATGTTTATTCTTGCGGATGAATGTTTTTAAGTTTTGTGATTTATTGTGCTGTACGTTTGCAATGAAAATGAACTACTCTGTGACTGTCTTGGGAGATTCTTACCCACTAACTATGGAATAGTTATTTCTTTCCTCTGAGATGTATGCATCTTAACATTTAACTTCTTCGGGTAAAAAATGCGTTTGATTTTTAATGGGTGGACTATTTTTTGTCGTAGACACTGATGGATTTGTGATTCCAAGTTTGGGAATTGAAGACTCTGATCAAAGTAAACCTCATGTTTCTACTGTAGAATCTTCGAATTCTGCATCAAAGGTTAGCTAAAGAAAATATTCTTATTGGAGACTATAATTTGCTGGTTTTAGACTTTGATGATGCTGGTTGCGTAGAAAATCTGAATGCTAACTACCTTAGTTTGTTGTAGGCTAAGAAGGAAGAGAACATCTATCTGGGCCCACACGGAGCACCTCCTTCACTAGCAAAACAGCAAGAGCTAAATTCGTCTAACCGGAAGCAGAGGCTGAAGCAGAAGCTGAAAGAAGCTGACAAGAGAAATGGTGGGATGGGTAGGGAGAACAAGGTGGATAATTTGAGGGAGCTTGTGGGTGGGGGCAGTGTGAACTTGGTAAAGGGATCCCCCAAAGACTGGTTAGATCCACATTGCCAAGAAGCTCAGTTTGAGAGAAGGTAATGCATTGGAGATTTTGGTGTCTTTGGACTATTTTTTCTTGGAGATTGTCCACTTTAGCACCTTTTGTTATACAGTTTGATGTTTCTCTCGAGACTCCCAATTTGGGAGGTTATGTACCATGATAATAAATTTATCACTTAGGGCTTGTTTGGAAATGTGGTAGGGTGATGTTGAAGAGAAGTTTTGTACTTTTCAATTTATTGTACGAAGGTTGAGTTGAATGGCATTGCAATCCAAACACACTCAGAAGATGTAGTCCAAACACTCACTTAGAAGGTTGAGATGGATGGAACTGTAATCCAATCACACTCTTAGTCGATTGATAATAAAGATCTTGTGCCGCACAGTAAACTGTAGCTATTTGTGGGAATGGACTTGACATCTTGATCTAAATATCGCCTATTAATGCAGACCAAATAAAAATATTAAGGTGCTAATGAATTTCCTTAATACACTGGCCAACCAGATTTATTATTGGAAAGAGAGATATGGATAAATCAATAGTCATATTAGATTCTGAATCCAACTCATGGGAGAAATAGTAAGTATAACTGATAAAAGAAATTAACAGTCCTCACTTTGAATACCTTGTCATCACGATAGAGTTTACAAAAGTTTGGAGACTTCTAATTACAAACAAGTGTGCCAACGAATGACATATCTCCCCCAGTCAAACCCCCAGTTCTAACTATCTATATCAATCACCAAAATATCCTCACTTCTAACTTCTAAGTGGTCACTGCCATCCGAGGCAGGCGTTAAGCACTTACCCAGTGGCATTAAAAATTCAAAACTCTGAGGAAACCTATTCATTCGATGCCCAAGAACTCCAATCCAGCGGCTTTCGGTGTCAAACCCAGCTCAGACAAGTATTCAACATTACAGAACTTGCTCAAATGTCTCATTCCACTATCGCAGAGTATGGTCACAATGGTATGGCCAGGGCCAATTGCCTGTGCCACTCTAACTGCTCCGACACAGTTCATTGCAGATGAACTCCCGAGGAAGAGCCCATCGTTCTTCAAAAGAAACCTGATACATGCATCATTTCATGTAATCATTCTTCTGGTTGAGATACAGAAAGTAAAAGAACAAACAAATGAAAAGTGGGAAGCCAACAACAGAGTAAGTAACAACCTAGCCATTTCAACAGCCTCCCTATCGGTGCCTCTAAAGGCGCCATTAAGTTTTGCCATCGCAAAATTCTTTGTTATCCTGTTAATTCCAATTCCTTCTGTTATAGTGTCAAATGGATTCTTAAGTCTTTTTCCTTCAGCCTCCTCTTTGGTGTACATCACTCCCCGAGTTACCTTATTATACAAACCAGAACCTGGAGGATCTACGAGGAAGCATTTGATTTCTGGATTCTTTTCCTGTTTAACATGAGACAAGAAATATATCAGACAACTTTCACACCCAAAATGGAATCTAAAAAGTGGAGGAAAGTGTGCTGTGGTCAAACCTGAAGAAACGTAGAAACACCAGCCACAGTGCCACCAGTGCCTGCTGCTGCAACAAATGCGTCTAACTTTCCATTGGTCTGTTCCCAAATCTCAGGCCCTGTACCCTGGTAATGGGCCCTGAAGTTCGCTAAGTTTTCAAACTGATCTGCAAAAAACCCACCTTGGCAGTCACTAGGAAACAGAGAGCTATAATGGTATCCATCAGATTCATAACCATTTATTTTCGCAGTGTCCTTGTCATTCAGTTGTAAATTTCTCTGTTTCAGCGCAAACTCATTTGCTTCAGATGCCCGTCTTCTTGCGATATTTACAAAATGGTCTTTGTGAGTAATGGACACTGGTCGCACTCTTTCAACAGTTGCCCCAAGGGCTTCAAGTATTTGAGACTGAAGATTGATCCATGCAAGACAATCATCAATCAGATACAAAATCCTTACAAGAAATTATTAGAAGGTATGCGACTAATCACCACATAACATGCATTCAAGCCTTATTAACTCATTTTTACACAGTGAAAAATTTGATGATGTGTCATGTAGAGATTCACCAAGACTATAGATGCGTGGTAGTCTCCGAGAACCTAAGTTGATATTCAACAAGTACTTACGTATAAGTTGTTTATATAATTAAAAGGAAATTAAGATTAAACGGATTTCTTATACGCTATAAGCTGTTTTCACAAGAAATCCTGCACAGCTTATTGAAAGAAGAAAACAACATATAGACATATCACAAGCTCTCCAAATAAGCTGTACACAAGTTCTTCTAAACGGGAAAAAATGGTCAAACCTTCTAAGTTTAGGACGAGATTGATTAGCAGACTTGGTGGATTACATTACAATAATTATAAAATACCTTCTCAATGGCAGCATCATCTGGTATAACCACGTGGGTCTTGCACCCATAGGCAGGAGCAACAGTAGCAATGCTAATGGCAGTACTTCCAGCACTCCCTTCAGTGACTATTCCACCTGGACGTAGCTGGCCAGATTCCAGAGCCTGCGCAATCAACCATAGAGAAAATCTTCAGGCTGATACGTATATGTAATCAGATTGAGAATGAATGAACAGTGTGACAAAATTGACATTCATCCCCAACGAAAACAAAAGGATAAATAAATAAATAAGTAGAGAATAGTGAGACATCGATAGGATGAACCGAAGCTTTGATAATTGTATGAAAAACAGTGAGTAACAGCACACGCGAATGATTGAAACTACTTTGAATTAACCTCTTGAATTATTTGAAGAGCAACACGGTCCTTGACACTGCCTCCGGGATTCAAGAACTCGCACTTGCCGAGAATCTGAGGAGAAATTGGTGGTTAGCGAAATGAATTCGTAAAGATAGGAGATGAGCAGAGATAGACAGTTACTTGACAACCAGTGGCGTCGGAGAGGCTGTTGATCCGAATGAGAGGGGTGTTACCGATGGCCTCCACGACCCCATTCTTCCTTGATATGTTCTTCTTCTTGGAGCGGCGGTCACAGATTAAATAGGTTGTGAGAGCGACTGAGATGAAGATTGCGACACCAACACCCACGGCGCCCGCGCTTCTCGCTGCCACCGGCGCCATTTTTCCTTTCCACCCTCTGTTTCTCTGCTCCACAACCGCCATTTCCAACACCATAAACAAAAATCAAAGTTATCGGGCTTTCTCTCATGCTTGGACCTCCATTTTCTCCTGGCCCATTTACAATGACACTCCCCCAAAATTGCTCCTACACCTTCCCATTTTTCGAGCACTAAAAAAATACGGATATTAGTATATTAAATTTTTTAATATATTTTAAAATATAAAAATTAACGTCATAAGTGTATTTTAAAAGTGTAATCAATGTATATTTTGATAACCTAACAAATTGAAGGATAAACAAAAATGATATTTTGAAATATATAAACATTTTATATTTAGTATTATTGTTTTGAAGTACAAAAATTTATTTTATGATCATCTCGGAATCGTTATCAAGATAAAAAACGTGATTTGGAATGAAAATAGTGTGTCCCTCCTCCTCAGTTGAAATTCCGAAAAATCAAGCAAAGAAACACTTTTGTCTGAGAGATTCTCTCTCTGCCGACCTTGCCATCGTTCCCATGGAGGTCCAAGAGAAGTTGTTCAAGTTCAGATACCATTTTCTCGGGGCACTTCTCTTCTGTCTCACCATCTTCTCTCTCACAATCATGGCTCCAAGATTCCTCACTCTCTTGGCCTATTTCTGGCCACTTTTCCTCTCCACTGCCCTAGTCTTTGCCCTTGTCTTCTTCATTGCTAGGACTTCCCATTTGCCCCCATCCGACGCCACTTCCCTCTACAGCGCCGGCCAAGGCCTCCTCGATTACGTCGACGGCCACCATGATCTGCCCTCCGACACTCGCCACAAGTCTGACTAATCAAGGTTAGGTCATTATCTAGCACCCATCTATTTTCTTCTTTCAAAGTATTCAAATGTCGGTTAATTGAAGAAAAGAGACAGTCTTTCATGGCAAACTGCTAAAAGGTGTTTGTTTCGTATGAATTATGTTTTGTGGTTTTTAAGAATAATTATGTGTTAATGGGCCATTTAACGGTTGGGTCGTTTCAATTAGCGCTGTAACTCTCTCTCTTGTTTTGAAAATTGTTTCTGCAGAAAAAACGGGATAAGGTGAAGAACGGAGTGGCAGTGTTTTTAGATTTTCCTGACGGTGAAGGAAGAAATCTTGTTTCGAAAATTGTTTCTGCAGAAAAAACGGGATAAGGTGAAGAACGGAGTGGCAGTGTTTTTAGATTTTCCTGACGGTGAAGGAAGAAAACTGCCCTGCGAGTATATGTTGATAATACCCACACTACTTTAACGTATTTTTATTTTCTCTGTTATGACCTGTAACTTTAAGCATACATGTTTAAATTTTCTAATTTTAATTTATTTTTTCTTGGACATTGATATGAAGTTTAAATTTGCAATTTGAAATAAATTATTCAGATAAATTGTTTATGATAATTTGAAAAAAAATGGCCCAGTTTGTTTGTCAGAAGTTTACAGCGCATTAAACTAAATCAATATTATTTAATGATTTAGTAGCCAAATTCAATTTGGTACATTTGTTATTCGATTTCAAAAATTAAATTTCACTTAACTTATTACATGTAGACGAGTTGAACGGATGTGTCATTTAATTTTATAAAAAAATATAATTTTTATTCTTTTTTAATATGAAAACTGAAACTAAATTTTAAATTATTAAACTAAATATGATAAAAAAATATCATATTAATATACATGTAATAATCATTATATATATATATATATATATATATATATATATATATAATAGATTATCGATAAAATAAAATTTTAAATGTATAAATTATTGAGATTATTAAACCATAAAATTTAACAAAAGGAGGAATAATTGTCAATAAACTTCTTATATGAATGAGATGAGTTAGATTGTAGTCTCTTCTTTTTAACCTAATTATAAAATGGGTGTTGCTCCCACTACCTTATTCATGTTTTATTTCTCTCTTTATTTTCCCATTCTTATTTTACCATTAGTAAAATTTTAGGGTTAATATTTTTTAACCTCTACCCACTCTAATCATCTACATGTATGCAGCGGTAACTCTTTTTCCTCTTTATAGTTCGTCCCCTCATTGTTTCATTGTGTTCTTCTTCCTCTTTTTCACGTTCCACTTATTCTTTTCATTCTTTAATTGTGATAGAATTATGGTCTCAGAGTGTGGTGGACTTCCATTAGCTGGTGTGTTTAGTGAGAGATTACAAGTGGTGGTGCAAACAACTGATCAGCTATGCCAAGATCGGTGTGTGATGGTGGTGTGGTGGTGCTTGAAGGATTCGTCATGCGTAATAAATCTTAAAAAAGTAAACTTATAATCTTTAAACGAATGTGAGCATCCCTCAGCGGATGTCAAACGATCGTTGACCTATGCTTACATCCGTTTAAAGTTACATGTTTATTTTTTTTAGTTTATTTTTTATATTAATTTTGGAGATATTTTAATAATGTAATTTATATGTTTTGATGTATTATTTTTGAATATATTTTTGATGTATTTTAATAATGTATTTTTGAAGATCTTTATTGTTATTAGTTTATTTTTATATTTTTTTGTATTTTGCAGTTATATATAATTTGTTTTTTGTTTTAATGTTTTTGTATAATATATATATTTTATATATGGTTTTTTATTCTTTAACAATTTTATAATTATATAAAAACAAATAGATATGATGGTGATAGGGGTGAGAATCTAAAAAAAGAGAAAAGAAGAGTTGAAAGGTGGGGATGAGTGAAAAATAAAAATGAATAGAAAGATAGTGTTTGAGTTTAAAATAAATAAATAGGGTTAAAAGTAAAAAATATTATTTTTGTAATTAAATTTTTTTTGCAGAAGGTTGGAGAAGCGGAGGGAGAAGTGTTGTTACAAAATCGTCATGCCAATGAAAAGTAGTATGTAATATTTGGTGCTAAAATTTAAAAGTTGAAAAAAAAAAGAAGAAAGACTAAAGTGGAAAATTAAAAGCTCAAAGGAAATTTTAGTTTTTTAAAATTTCAAAACTTAAAACTCAACTATAATAAACAGAGGCATAACTTATTTAAAATATTCGTTTGTTAATTAATTTACATAATTAGTATTTAACTGTTGTACTAATTAGATTAATTCGCTCAAACTTCTCACTGACATATTTTACGACTCATTATCTGTGTTCTATTAATGTATATGTATAAAGGAGAAGAATTACTTCTACAGATTTTTGTTTTTTTACAAAAATACATATTTGTGAAAAGTGAAAGAAAACACATAATATATATATATATATATATATATATATATATATATATATATATATATATATTTCATTTAAAAAAATATATCTTTAATTTTTGCTATGTAATGGTAGTGGGATTCTACATTTAGTTATATTAAACAAAATTAAAGTTGAAATAAAATTTTACTTATAACTTACTCGAACTCTATTTAATAAAATTATTTTTTATAAAAAAGAAAAAATTGCATTCACTCCTATATCAAAGCTATATTTTAGTTTTCAAAAATTAAATTTGAATTCACTTATATATCATCATTTAGCTATATTGTTTAGTTGACAACTAGGGTCTTCAACAAATTTAAAAAATTTCATTTACATATCATAAGCTTGAAGAATTATATATTCAACACTACAGAAGATTTCTGAAGTGCAAAGTTTCAAGCTTATATATTGAAGAAAAAATTAAGCATATAATATACATATATATATATATATATATATATATATATATATATATATATATATATATGAATGCTTACATGAGATGTATAAGCAGCTTGGTGATTAAGTGATCAACAATTTGATAGTAGAAAAAAAAAATACTAACACTGTACCAAAATGTAATGTGTTAATCTAAGTTGAGTGAGCAAGTGTTATATCCGAAGGTGACAATGTACCAGAATCATCAACATCTAGCTGTTCAAACTCCTGCATCACAAGTGATATATCTTCTTGACTAATCTTCCCCATCTCTTTCAGTTTATAAATAACAAATTCAGCAGCCCTATGAGAAAAAAAAACACGGATAAAAGTTAATGAAACCATGCTTTCATAATTAAACATTGTTCTTGTCGAATTTGACCGAACAATCTCCAAACTAACTGGGATCTCAGAGTGTTCGGCCAAATTCGGCAAGAACAATTATCCGGTAAGAACAATTATATAATAATATATGACTTTCAAAGAATGCTTAACTAACCCAACAGTTCCATCCTCATCAAGATCAGCAGCCTCCAAATCTAAATTGGTCACTTTCCTTGTAAGCACCCACTTCACAAGCTCCTTTTGTCTGATTTCAGTGTTTAGCTCAGCAATGTAGAGGAAAAACTGAGCCAAAGTAATAGTACCTGTCAATATCCAAAACACGGCAAATATTCTTCCTGCTTGAGTTGAGAAGCTTTTGTCCCCATAACCAAGGGTTGTAATGGTAGAACAAACACAGTAGAATGCATCGATAACATCCAATTTCTCAACAGTCACCAGAAAAATTGTCCCTGCAGTGAAGAGAACCAAAAGGAGGAAAAAGACTACAAAAAGTTTGTATCTTGTTTTATTGGTCTCAAGCTCCCTTAATATTCCAGTTGAATCAACTTTTTGGTGCACGTGCATAGCTTTAACTAGCAAAAGTTCCTGTTTCTCAACTAAGTAATCTGCTGCTTTGCTTACAGTCAATCCGATCAATGCCATCCCAGAGAAAACAAAGGCACATGCAAGTAGTTTTGTTAGGTGGCTATCTGGCACAAGATCTCCATATCCAACAGTGGTCATTGTAACAATTGTAAAGTACAAAGCATCAAGAATTCCATCTGTTTTCGTCCCCTTGATCTGGTCCCTGACAAGAAAGAAGATTAAAGCACCTACACCTAAATATACTGCAAGGTAGATAGCCACTCTTTTATAATTTGGATGTAAATTCTGAAATATGGATGTTTTTGGATGAGTTGTTTCTTTGCATTGTGTCTCAGAAGGAACAAGATCTGTGTTAGGAGCACTTCTAGAGCGGTGTAACCTTCTCTTGTTTAACAGCCGTTTAGCTTTTTGAGTCTCATTCAGTGATCCTGACAGCAAGGGCTCCTTTACATTATTGTTGGTCATGATGTAGGAACCGATTCGGCTGCAAGACAGTCCAACCAAGCAACATCATGTTCAAGATTCAACTTTGCAAATTACGCCCTTAGATGCCAAACAGAATCCTAGAACAAACACAACTAATGAACAAGGACTTCTTATTTAGCTCTTAATTTCTCAATGTCCAATTCAAAACACTTCAAATTCTAATGAAAGCTATACAAGCTTCATCATATTTAACATTCCTACTAAGTTGTCAAAATAAAAAAGTCAACGAAGTTTGGTTCTGGAAGTAAATTCAATTTCATCTCAAGGATTTTACCTTCGGAAGTATTTTCCTCTGGCCAAGGGCAACCCTGTAAGCCAAAACAGTTGCCAGCAACAGTAACCCAAAATTACAAAAAACAAATCGGAGTTTATGCCTTAAAAATAACAACTTGCAAGAGCCTTTGAATATGGTTCAATATCACAACCTAAAGCCTAGTGATCTGAGTTGGGGCAACAATGAATACTTTAAGGTTGTGCATGCGAAAGACTTGTCCTGCGGTCCATTTCAAGGAGCATGAAATTTCCTCATTTCTAGAAACAAAAACAGTACAATTCAAGTTCAACCTAACACTCTCTTCACAGAGAAAACATTTGCAAAATTTACAGATCACAGATGACTAATCAACATCGAAAAGAGAACGAAAACGAAACCATTAAGCAGTGGCGATTCCAATGAAATAGGAACCGAGCTTGAAGAAGAAAGGCACGTGGTGAACTAAGAATCGAAGAGCAAACAAAACCCATCACAACAACAACAAATGTAACTCATATTCCGAGGAAAGCTCTAACCTTTGAAGTGGTTTACTGTTGCTGGAGGAGATGAGATGAGAGTATGGAAAAGGCTTCTGAAAGCTTCTGATTCAGTGTTGAAGTGGATCTAATATAACTCATAAACCAATAGATATCTGGTTTATTTATTTAGTAGTTGTTTGTTTGATTTTCAAAAGGGACAAAACAAAAAAGTCGCATGTATGTGGTCCACGCGGTAGTTTTCGTCAACTATATTTTGGCTTCTCTTTCAAGGCTGGTTATAGATGTAAAGAAAAAGGCGCATTGACATCAATTAAATTAGTTTTAATTTTTTTAATTTTTCTTTGTTTTCTTTTAATTTTTATTTATATATAAGAAATAAATTTCAAGTTTAATTTATTAAAATTGGTATGTAAGATAATATTTATATTCATTCATATACTCTAAATTTTGATTTTATAATTATTTAATAATACTTTCATATATATATATATATATATATATATATATATATATATATATATATATATATATATAAGAATTTGAGGAGGGTTAAGAACAGAGGGGAAAAAATGGAGGGAAAGAGGAGGAGGTTACGAATGGAGTCACAAGGAGAGAGTGTGATTCTTCTCACGAAAATCAAAGGTAACAAAAGCATTGAAATTCAGTTCCCGAAAGCCGAATAAGTTGTTATTGACATTCACCTTGAGTATCGGTTGAAGAATTGTTCTCTCTGCATTGCCAGAATTCACTCGAGTTTTGCTCACAGACCTCACTAATGGACGCTCACCACTCATTCTCATCGATCGCTTCAGAAGCTACTGCGCCGTTCCCAACGCCAACTGGTTCCGTTCTAACTCCAACTAATCACCGTTTCACCTTTTCGTTTCTGACATTTTTTTGCAATGCAGCTTTTGTGCCTCAGATTTGCCGTACGGAAAGGAAGCTCTCACACTCCGCACGAAATCCCGCGCGCACAGACTAGGTCACTCTCGTTCTCATTTCACGACTTTGAATTATTGTGTATATTTCCTTTCGGCTATTCTTTAACTGTATACGCAATTACGAATACGAATTACGAGACTCTCTGTTTTGGATGGGTTCCGCTTTCAGTTGTCATGTTGAGGGTGATGCTGATTGTTCAGAAACTTTTGCAAGAGAACAAGCATAGCTCCAAGAGAGACATTTATTACACGTATCCTTCTTTATTTTTGGGTGAGTTTCGATTTGCTGGATGGATTGTATTCTTCACTGTAACGTGAGAACCAAAAAATCGAGTCGAATAGTATTCATTTTCAGAACATAAGGCGAAAGTTTGTCATTATTATGTATTGCAGTATCTCATCTTGAAACCAAATTGCCTTTGCTGATCACGAGTTTAGGACTCGCTAATTTATGGCTTCAACTGTCTTTCTCTTCCTCGTGTTTTGAGATCTTTATGCTCTGTGGATCTGGCTGTTATTATAAGTTGATGTTGCATTAGAGTTCTAGATTACCATTGACTAAAATACGGTTGTTGTTTCTCTACTTTTGCTTGGTCGAAATCAAGTTGCTTGGTTTTGCAAGTTTCATTTCTACCCATACAATTGCCCTTGAATGCGAAAAAAAAAAGCTCAGATGTTTCTTGTGACAAAAGTTTGCAAAAATGTACCATAATTTTAGTTATACTCAGGTTCAAATTATCATAATCTTGGATATTATGTTGTCGAAAAGTCAGTGCCAATACCTATTTAAAGTTTATGGAAAAGGTTTAACTTCTCATGACACTGGATTTTTTTCATGTATCTTTTCTTTTTTTTACAATGCAGATCAGTCAGTGGTGGACCAAGCAATTAATGATATATGTATTCTAATGCAGTGCAGTCGCCATAACCTTAATGTGGTAGTTTTCTGCTCTATCGTTACTTTTTTTGTCAATTTTCTTTTGGTTTGGCGAAAAAAACTTCTATCTGAGTTTCCGATATACTTGTTTTGCAACTTATTTGATGTTAAAGACAAAAAGATCCACGTTTGAGATGCTTATACTTTTTTAATTTTCCCTTTTTAGGTTTCCGCAGGGAATGGGTACAGTATGAGATCGCACTCAATCTTGGCAAATGCACTGTGTTGTCAGAATTTTCCTAATAATAATAGTAGTAGTGGTTTTATTTCCTCATGTAATAATATTTAATGAATGTGTCACTTTTTTGCATAAAAATAACATCTCGCCTCTGGCGCATCTAGAAAATAGAAATTGTTATGAAGTTCAAAGGACACGTATTTTTAATTACCTACTGCTTTAAAATTATGAGATCCCCTGTTTCATTGATTTTATAATTGATGATAGTGAGAAAATATGACTCCATTAACGTACAATAATGAGGCTAGCATTCGTTATTTTTCTCTACTGCTGCTGTAGTAATGATTAATTAATTTTCTCGAAGCTGATAATTTTTGCCTTCTATTGAGATTTTCATATTATAATGACAAGTTTAACTAGAAGGTGCTAAGACTTATGGATCAAGTTTGTTTATGCTGTAGGTTAACTATGGGCTGGATAAGGTTCTCTGAAGGAGAGAGGAAATTTGACTGCATTAGTTCTCCCAACAGTGTAAGTACTAAGAATGACCTGAATGAAGTAGTGGATTTTACCATTTAAACTAAACGCAGACATTTGGCTTTTGTGCAGGTCCACCCCGTCCCCGTTCATGTTGAGGAAGTTAAAGGTATCCTTGTTTCCAGGTGAAAATACTGCAATTGTTCAGTTTCCTTCTTATAATTATATTTGGTACTTCATATTAAGTTAAAGTGCAAAGTGATTAGAATTGCGGGGAAACATTTCCTAACCTGATCATAGATATCATTAGTGTTGCACAATACATATTAGTTGTGGAGAAAGAATCAGGTAAACAAATGCTTTTGTTTTGGAGGAAAAGAGGAAAAAAAAACAGAAAATTCTATTGAAAAGACGGTCCATGTTGAACCCCACTTGCAGTTTTCCAAAGACTGGCAAACGACCAATTCTGCAATGTAAATCACTGTATTGTCATCACTGTAAGCAATCTTCTGAAGACACTAGTTTCTTTTGGAACAATATTTCTTTGTTTGAATTCTATCTTTATACAGGGAAGAGGCTACCCAGATATTCCTACAAGAAGGTGTGAACTTTTTTTTTCCATATGCTTATGATGTTATGCTATCAAGCCATATGCCAACTGGGCTTTTAGTAAATCCTAGCAAATGTGTTTGTTTGTGCGCAAAGTTAGGAACTTACATACTTAATATATCTCTGATTATATTCATTTTGTATACTAACAGGTTTTTGCGGCTTCTGGTAGAGAATTTGCGCCTGCCTGTTTATTGCTTGGTAGATTGTGATCCCTATGGCTTTGACATTCTAACCACTTACAGATTTGGTTCGATGGTCAGTATTTGTTAGTTTATCAATTGAGAAATACATCAACATGATTATAATTTTAAGGATCTGATTATCAAATTATAGGATCATTGAGTGGATTGAATCTATCTCTGTAATGGCGTAGTTGAAGTTTCATATCCTACCTAACTAATCTATTTCTCTGGATTATGTTAGCAAATGGCTTATGACACGAAACATCTTCGCGTCCCAGAGATACGCTGGCTTGGAGCTTTTCCTTCAGATTCCGAGAGATATTTTGTTCCAAAGCAGTGTATCCTTCCTTTGACTGCTGAGGGTAAATAAGATATTACTTGTAGTGCGTAAGATTGACCTGGTTGCCCATCTGATCTACTAATACAGTGCTCTCAATATTCCTTCCAGACAAAAGAAAAGTTGAAGCCATGTTACTTAGATGCTACCTTCAAAGGGAGGTACCACAATGGAGGTATTGATTACTTACAGTCCATGTCCTTGGCCTTCTTTTCCAAACGGATTGAGATTGTATGCTGCGTGTCTTGCCTTGTTGCTTGTGAAGGTTGGAGCTAAAGCTGATGCTCCAAAAGGGAGTAAAGTTTGAGATTGAAGCCTTATCTGCGCACGCACTTTCATTCTTGTCCGATTCTTACATCCCATCTAAAATTGAGCATAAATTGATCATGTAGCATGTTGATCTTTCATGTGTCAAGTTCTACACTAGCAACTGGATGAGGGCATGATCAGTACATGCATTTATTACAGTTTCTGGAAGATTAAGGCTCCCTAAACGATTTATTGCAGAAATATTTAGAATTGGTTCGAAATTTTCTTTCGAGAAAGTTTCTAGAACTGTGAACACAGAATGTTTCTAGAAGTTTATATTTTAATTTTCAAAATGCCTTCTGGAAATACTTGCTTTTGAAGGTTCGGCCCTATAAGAATTTTGGAAAGCCTATGCACCAGCTTGGGAGAACCGACACTAAAGCCGCCATATACTGAACCGACAATACTTACTAAAAAAGCCTATGCAAATTGCATTGCATATATGATAGAGAAAAAAACAAAAGTTAAGGTGTGCTTGGTTTTCATCATATGTGACGACAGCACACCCATGGCATGCCATTTTTTTTTATTTCCTTTTTAATGAAATTTTATCCATTCAATGAGCATCTTTAATGTGATTTTTTATTTTGAGATCTTATCCTCTCTTTCAGTTAATCGTGAGTTTACTTTAAACGAGATTTTGTGGAAAAAAATATTATATTTTTATTTCAAGTGAAGATATTATAAAAATGCTCTACTATACTATATAAAATTAAAGATATTTATTTTTTATAATATATAACATCGAAATTTATCTATATAGTTTTAGTTGAAACTCAAACAAAATTGATATATACACTTATTTAATTATTTTTTATTAAACTTAAAGTGTAATTTGATTATTTTTTATTGAGTTTATATTATTTTTTTATTGAATATTCAACATTTTATATTTTTCATGA
Source organism: Vigna umbellata (assembly GCF_029865625.1). Classification (NCBI taxonomy): domain Eukaryota; kingdom Viridiplantae; phylum Streptophyta; class Magnoliopsida; order Fabales; family Fabaceae; genus Vigna; species Vigna umbellata. The sequence continues at coordinate 13,865,329 of NC_142165.1, read as the reverse complement.
GTTTCAGTTATTTTTTTTTCAAATGACCTGATTATTATCATATTTCATCATTTTTCTATTTGTTTAACATGTGTTAAGAAATTTAATAAATAATAATATTATGATTAATGAATTAATAATTAATTTTTATTATTTCCTTTTAATCGCGAGCAGGTTAATCTCGCATTTTTACGCAGAGACAAGTAAAAGAATTAAACTACACATGTTCAATCAAAAAATATAATAATTTTGAATAGTTAATAAACAAAAAGTTTAAATTAAGCCTCAATTGAAAATATTAAGAGAGATTTCCTATATGGTTAAACCTTAAAAATATTACGCTTAAAAGATAAGCACTTGAGCATTTCTTAATCAGTTATCCGAAGTAGGAGGCACTTTTCCTCTTGGATTTATATACATGTATTTACTTTCAAGTACATTATTGATATAAAATCAGTGATGTAATCAATTGCAAGCATACAGCTCCCATTTCTCATTCTCAGAATGAAATTAACTCTATTTTCAAGGGCCTAAGGCACCGAATTAGAAGACCCCACTTCATTATTTTGAATGTAGTTATATATACATTATTGATATTGAATGGACAATCTTATGCACTGTCCCCATCAATGTGATTTATGCATACAATTTCCTACGCTTAGTTTTATACATCAAGAGCCATCAATAATTCATCTCAGATGCACCCTTGCCACATGCATATACTATCACCTTCCCTTTTGATGCAACAATGTTACATTTGTACCCTTTTATTCTTTATCTTGGATTTCCTTTCTTTCTATTATTGCCTTTCTTATGCATGCATGAACTATAGTACCCTGTGGGAGGATGTCAAGAAGACTTCACTACTGTCATGTAGTTTTTATTGTCTGATGAGAGTTAGTCCCACCTTCCTACCATGACAGAAGAGAAATATCAAACAAAAACTTTCACTTTCGAGGTTGACTTCACTTTGGTGGGGAGGATCCACATGGAACATAAACTCATTTAATGATAATCCACTTAAGAGAAACTGAAAATGAAACGCACATAGTTTTCTGCATAATCACTGTAATGGCATTTATGATTTCTTGGCCATATGTACACCATTCACGTAAATAATTGACACGCATCCTTGAGTCGCTTTCAGAGATAAAAACAAAAGTCTCTCATTATATTTGATTTTATGAATTCTAAATAGATTAATAATATTCATCTAAGATAAGATTTCCGTACATTATGCTATGCCCTCTTGTCTTTGTTCATGAATTGGTGTTTTATAATTGATCCTAGAAAAAATCCTTGCCCTTTAGGACCATTTTTCTCCTGGTCTTTGGCTCCTCCCACAGAAATCAAAAGAGATAGACAATAAGGAGGGAAAACACACACATAGATCTCTTCACTGATAAGATATTATCTGTTTTAGATCAGAGTCTTACAGATTTGTTTTTGATACCACTCCAAAAGTCTCTTACCAATAGAATTACATGTCCGTTTATTATTTTATCTTCTGTAGAACTTTGTTTGTATGCTAACATAGACAACAATACTGAAGTTGTAACATGGCCCAATGGTTTTGACTCTGTGAAGGGTCCAGAAAATAGCTAGTGTTGTGTTAAACTTACATTTTTTGTTTACCATTTTATGCAGAAAGTGGTACTGCAGATGTTGTGTAAGATCATTTTGTTGGGATGAGAAATTTGATTTCAGTTTTGTGTAAGATCATTTTGTTGGGAGAAGTGAACTATTTTAACAATTCTTTGAACCTGAAAGAACTGAGTCAATTATTGATATTTCATGGGCCATTCAGATTTTATATTTATGAAAGTTCACTTTCACTAGGCTGTTCTAGGTTGGGCGCATGCAATCATTGACTTGCATTTGCTACTAGCGACTTTGAGAGACCTTATAACCGTACTTAGGTCAATCTTTCTGATGCATAAAAAGTAAATTTTCCGTGTTTGATGGAAGTGAAAAGAATAATAACAAAAGGACATCCGTTATAGATAATAACAGTTCTAAAGTACTGCACATGCATGCAAGTAACTGCAAAATCTGGTTTTTAGCAGAGTAACATACTTTTAACTTTGCATAGCTTCCACAGTTACTAAAAGTGTTATTGCTAAATTGATACGAATGATCATAATTTTAACATTACTGGAGCATGTAAAAGATGGTCTTTTGACAGAAATTTACAGTGATAGTAAGTAAATTGTAGTGTTGATGCTTTTTATGCATACACATCTTGTATTATTAGCAATCTTTTGAAGTAAAAAAAGAAGTAAAGAGAAAGTGTACTGTAATCAGTAATTCTCTCCATCACCTTCTACCTTCTACTAACACAGATTGGTTGTATTCAAGTATGGAAAAAAGCCTCTAACAAACAAAATATAGATAAATAAAAAGAATAAGAATAAGATCGTACCATGTTTGTACTTTAAGTTTATGGGAATAATATCTATATATTATTTTTCTCAGCAATCAGTGAGTAACCAACCTTTTGGCTGAGCTGATTTCTGATGGTACAATTTGCTGTCTGGCTAATTCAATCACAAATCCATTTTCAATTATTTAGAATACTGTTGAACAATAGAGAACAACCACAGTTCAACAGGCTTTCTTACCACTTGTTGGCCAGACAATGATATAAACACTGATAACAGACAACTAATTAAACATGTTGCTATAAACATAGTACTGACATTCTTCTTAATATGAATCTCTGGTCTTAAATCACTTGTCTGTTTGCATTCATATCACTAATCTTTTCTTTAATAAAACAATAGGAACTATCACATCTACTCTGCATTAATTCTCTTTAGCACGTCAAACAACTCTAAGTACTTCTGCTATCAATCATGTGATGTGAGTTGTCTCATAATAAAAGATTGTTTCCTTTTCACCCAATTAAGATCAATCCTATATTCCAGAATACAACATTGTCCAAATTTATTTCTATTCTGGTGTATCACATCATATTGTTAAATCCTATGGCTTCATTTTAAACAAGAAATTCATGTTCAGAGCTTGCTCTTTGGTGAGATCAAGCATAAGAAGAGATATAATAGTGCAAAATTTCAGGAGATTATATATTACATACAACTAAAGCTGAAAAGGATAAAGACCTCACAAATGATAACTAGGCCTCCCTAAGAATGAAAAGAAGAAGAACACTGTTGTTTGTTACTAAGTTAAACCATGACTAATTGCCGTTGAGCTTCAATTCTTAGATCTTCCTTCATCTTTCTAATGAAATCTTCAAATTTTTTATTCAACTCCTCTGTGCTCAGCATGTTGCTTTCTTCTTCTACATGTTCTTCTTCCTCTTCTACGCTCTCTTCAATCAGAATGTAATCAACTTCTGACCCTTTATCTTGGTCTCCATCACCTACATCCAGTTGTTCAGTTTCTTCATCCAGCTCCTCCTTCTCTGCTTTCAAAACTATGCAACTTCCTCTTTCTAGTCCTTCATCTACCACAATTATCTTCTCCACGTTTTCTAGTACTTCTTCTTCAGCACAGTTTTCCCTTTCTTTTACTTTCTCTGCTGCAGCGTTCTTATGCTGATCAGGCTCACTACTTTGCACCACGGTTTCTGTTATCTCCAACATTAAATCGCTGGCCCCAGTAACCGAGAACTGGGATTGTGAACCATCATCTTTTACAAACGTAGAAGGCTTATCATCAGAACTAGACCGGGAGAGAGATTTGGTGATACCAACAAATACAAGGAGACCATTGCAGAGGAGAAACATGCTGTTCTTGTCTATGTTGTGGGTGAAGAGTTGGGAAGGGAATGTAGAGAAATAGAATTTGAAGTAATGGAGGAAAACAAGCAAGGAAGAAGGTGAGAAGAGGAAGGAACACACAGATACTGAAACGAATAATTGAGTAAACACAAGTAGATAGTAATGAGCCTTTAAGCTTTGAGTGAAGGCTGTTATGGTTTGGTTTTTAAGTTGATCCATAGTGTGCTAAAAAGAAAGGAAAGGAAAGGGTTGGTGACAGAGTTTTGTATGAGATGGTGTGGTTGGTGTATGGGAGTGACCTCCTTATATAGAGTGGTGTGTGATGATTCTTCTGTTTTTTTGTTTCCTGAAATGCCCTTGGATGGCAAATAATTGTGACGCATATGGCATATTAGGCTCAGCTGGTGTTCATGGACAGTGCCATAAATGAAGATAACTACATGCAGAGTGAGAAGCCAGTTGTCTAAGTACTGTTTGTAAGAGATATTGACATTGTTTTCTTCATGTTCACCAATTTGAGGTTTCCATGGCGCAATTTCACAGTTGTTGATAAAAGGATGGAATTTTAATTCAACTTTACAAAATTAGCTACACTTCTGTCGTGTTGAGGTATATACTAAGGCTTTGATATCAGATTAAAAAATAGAATCTGATAAAATATTAAGAAGTAAATTCTAATATTAATTCACTTCAATTTAAAATATCATATTTGTATTTGTGGTAATTTGGTCTTATCTTTACACATAAAAGAAATCTCCAGAAGAAAATGATTAACATTTGGAGAATGGATGATGTCAGATTGAAAAGTTTTACTGTTTCGAGTAGTTCTGCAATTATATGTTGTTTGAGTTTTCCAATGTAAGGAAAATGAAAAGAAGAAACATGAGACAACCTGTGCTTAGAAAGAAGAGAAAGATAGACATGCATGGAAGGTGCAGTTCTAACATGGACTCTAGTTTTTGATATTTTGGCATTTCTAGAAAGCTTTAACATTGATCTACGTTTCTCCAAAGAGAGTTTAATCAAGCTGAAATGACATAAGATTAGTGTCAAAATTTTATGAACAAACATCTCTACAGTTTGAACAGATAAAACACATTTGGTAATTAATCACTGTTTCATTAGTTTTAGAAAAAATTCCCACCATATAAAATTAAACAACATTCAAATATACATTAATTTCCTGTATATTTTTAACATAAAATATCATATTTTTGGTTTCAAATAAATATCATTTCTTTTTATTTTAAATAAACCGTTTTAATTAATGATATCGTGAGTTAAATTTCGTTAAATAATGTTTATGATACAAAATAATGAAAGAGATAATCTGTATTTAATAATGTTATTTATAATTAATTTTTTTGTAAGGCGGTTTATATTGCAATAAGCGTCAACTAATTAATATTTAATAGAAAGAAAAAAAATGATTATTTGTTTCGTACATAAATATAAATAAAAAAAGCGTTTATACGAAGGAACGGAATAACACGTAGCCAAACAGGGTATAGTAGAAGCTGATGGGCGATTCTTTCTCAAGAGCGCAGGAGAAAAACCCTACTTGAACCTCTTTCTCTTGCTCTCTGTCACTGCTCACAAGAATCCAACTATGTCGTTGGGAATCCTTCGATCTCGCGCGATTTCATTCGTATCGAAGCGATTCCTCTGCACCAATACAGCTTCTGCTCCTCTTCCTCCTCCTCCTTCTCCCAATGCAGCTTCCGCTCCTCTTCCTCCTCCTCCTTCTCCCAGGCGCTGGAATTTCTTCAAATACGCCATCGTCGGTGCACTTACCGGAGCCACCGGCTTTGCCGGTTACGCTTCTTACGGTTCGTTTTTGTTTCTTTCCATTTTCGTTTTAGTGGTTTATGGTTCATGCATTCGTAGAATCTAAGTATCTTTTGCGTGTCTCTCTGTGTGTTCGTGTGTTACTTATTTCGAAATAGCCACTTTTATAGGTTAGGGTTGTTGTTCAATTGTATTAATCTGGAATTGATGTTAGTTGATTATTCTGTTTTTCTTTTGGATCGCGATGTTCAGCTTACAGCTTGGAGGAAATAGAAGAGAAAACGAAGTCCTTCCGTGAGTCTGCCAAACACACTGCTGTTGATGGAGGCACTGCGCTCGATGTAAGTTCTGACTCCTTTTCAAGCTGTCTTCGTATTCATTCTTCTTTGCTGAATCTGTGTTTTGATCTTATTATCTGGATTTGTTAGAATCATATTGCGGGTTTAATACCTAACCTGAATTTTGTTGATGAAATGGCCTTTTGGGTTGTTGTTTATTGCTATAGGCTGCATTGGCTACTAACTTTCACATTTGTGCGTAGAATTTACTTTGCCACCATTTAATTATTTTTTTTTTCTCTGTGGGTGCCTGGTCCTCCACTTTAACTTTCACATAATAGTTTGATTGGGATTCAGTGACACACTCTATAACACAAATTACTTTTGGTTAAAATTTATAGATAATTACAAAATCAAGAGAGACTCATTAAATAAGAAGTAAAACCCACAGAAAGTTTTGATTTTCAATAAATTTCAGCTAAAATAGAGTGTATTTAAAAGAGACTGTTGCCAACACTGCTCGTCATTTGATACAGTAGTTTTTCATTGTTCGTGTAAATCCTTTATTGATATTGGGTTAATTTCTGTTATTCTTCATCTTTTAAATGATCTCACACTGGACCTCACTGTTACATAGTTTTGGATTCTGGCTGATTTCGATATAATAGTTGTCAGTTTCTTCAGTTTAATATATCCTAAGGTGACATGTTCTAGTCCATGTTTGGTGCAGAAATTTCAAGGTTTGCTCTATTCAACTGCAATGGCCGGTGCGTTCTCTGAGCTTTAGTCTGTACATCACTTATCCTCTATTAGGGTTGTTCTGTTCATTTAAGTAAATGACTTATGCTAACTTATTGGTCATATTCAGATAAGCCATAGGTTCTGTGTAAGCTTTAGTCTGTACATCACTTATCCTGTATTAGGGTTGCTCTGTTCATTTAAGTAAATGATTTATGCTAACTTATTGGTCATATTCAGATAAGGCATAGGTTCTGTGTAATTATAGCCGTTATATGCCCTTACATATACTGAAGATATTTTTTTTGAAAAAAAAAAGTGGATGAGAATGTGGTATGTTATCAAGTTTCTTGCCACACCTATGAAGGGTGTGGGGGTAGGAAAATAAGAACTTAGGGGCAAGAACTTGCATTGTTGAGGAGCGTCACTGGATACAAATTGACATTGTGTGGACTTTTTTTGGGGGGAGGGTTGTGGTATTCAATTCCCAATTCGTTATAAATTTGTATGCCTTTGTTATTAATGACATGCTTATTCTTTTTTACGTGATACCCCAGTGCCTACTAAAGCAGTGGAGTTTTATTTGGATTCAAGAAGGCTGATTGAAGAACTAGTTCAGGTATGTTCTTGCTTTTTAGTATGCTGATTTGGTTTACAATTGTCATTTAAAGATAATCTATTTCTTACCTTGTTTAATATGGTACTCTGGCTTCTTTTTAGAGTTATACTGAACCATACACGGACAAGCTACTTCCTGATTTGCTTCCTCAGGAGCAACATGTGTTTACTCTTGTTCTTGATCTGAATGAAACATTGATTCACTACATTTGGACGGTAAGATGTCTACTGTACCCACTTTTTCTTTGCTAGGTAGTGTTATGCGTTTTTGAGGGACAATTCCGTTTATGAGAAGTGCCATCAGGCAGCACCACAGCAGCATTTTCTTTTCAACTCACTATTTTGTATTGGTTGAAATTCATGTGGGATGCACTAATCTCTTGGAGCCAATGAATTTGATACTCGTGAATTTCAACCAACAGTAAAGAGTGTGCTGCTTTGCGTACATTCCTCAATTCTTTATGTACTTTGTGTCACAAAAAATGCATTGGATCTCTTATTGCATTGCTGCGGTCCTTACTATGACTATAATATTGAATTTTACTTTCATATGGTATGTAAAGCGAGATACAGGTTGGCAGACTTTCAAAAGACCTGGAGTTGATGCCTTCTTGGAACATTTAGCTCAGTTCTATGAAATAGTAGTGTACACAGACGAACAGAATATGGTAATCTGATTCTGCTCTATATTCTCTATACTTTCCCCTGTATAAGATTTCCTTACATTTGTTGATTTGTGCAGTTTGTTGACCCTGTTATAGAAAGGCTGGATACCAAGCATTGCATTAGATATAGGCTGTCAAGGCCAGCTACTAAGTATCAAGATGGGAAACACTTCAGAGTATGTTTTTATGTTCTTATAGTATTGTCTCTCAAATTATACATATAAATTCCTGTGAAAGGAGTATAGCCAATCATGGCAAATAATAAGAACAAGTATCTTGGCGATATTGCATCTTTATGTGTATAATATAATAATAGTAATAGATAATTTTACTTACATCTGAAGAATGTAAACAGAAAATATACGGTTTTATTATGATACGTTACTTTTGCTTTTCTGGATATTCTTTTAATGAGATATTTTTCCCTTTTTCCATCCTTTGCTTGGCAGGATCTTTCTAAACTAAACAGAAATCCAGGAAAAGTCCTTTATTTAAGCGGCCATGCTCTGGAAAGTTGCCTGCAGCCTGAGAACTGTGTCCCCATTAAGGCATGGCAGCAGCAAGATATAGATGACACGGCCCTTTTGGATTTTATACCATTTCTTGAGTGTAAGCATTCCTTTAAGATATGTTGAAGAATGAGATAATGTTTGAATTATAATTTTTTATTTTCATATCACTCCTTCAGTGTAACTCTGTTCCCTTGAGATGTAATTATCAACAAATTCATGCTTGAAATTATTGTGGTGACTTTAATGCTTATAAAATTTGCATTGCCTTCTCCTATATCTATTTGCAGTTGTTGCCCGTAGTAGTCCATCTGATATAAGACCAGTGCTAGCCTCTTACGAAGGATGTGATATTCCCAGTGAATTTATCAGGCGTTCCAAAGAGCATCAGAGGTAACATTTAATCTTTTAGCAAACCTTGAAGATTATACTATTTTTAGCATTTTCTTAATTTTAAAATAAAAAACTAATGAAAGCAGTGTATATAATTTTTATAATTATAATGAACACGTAAAATTAATAACAAGAGAGCAAGTCAAACATGTTCTTGATGGCATTTGGTTTGTGTTCAATTGTGTTTTACCGATAGTTATGTGAATGTAGTGTTGTTTTCAATTTTTAAGTAAATGACGAAACTAAGCTTTTGTTGTTATTTGATTTTCCTTTGCATATCTTTGAAAACAAGAAACAAAATGAAAACAAGAAACAAAATGAAAACAAAGTGGCATTTACGTAATTGTCATTGAAAATATCTACTCTAAATGAAGCAGGAATTAAACCTAATGCACCTTTACTTGTCTGGTCTAATTGCATTTCAAGTTCGCAGGGTTTTTTTGCATCAAGTTTGAGGATATTTCTATCTTTCCTTTATGTTAATGTGGCACAAGGGATGGTCTTGAGCATGGATGCTGAAGTTAGAGTGTTGTTGTATTTTCTTGTTTTCTGATCCATCTATCAGAGCACGGTTTATATTACACAATGGGATTTTGGGAGTGGGAAACAAATGGGGTGGTTTTCATAGATATTATAATTTATAATTGCTGTCTCCCCCCATCCCCACCCGCACCCAACCCAAGTTTTGACCATTTTATTTAAGGATTTGGGTGCATTGAGATAGTCTGTACTAGATGTTACGAGCTTCAAAATATTCCCATAAGTGTTGGATGTGAAGTCAAACTATATTTGTTGGGTAGTTTATGTATATCCCCATAAGATTGTGATGAAATTGCTGTTCAATCATAGAGATTGAGTTCGTGTTGGTGGATGAAGGTTCTTTTTGTGCTTTTAGTTGATACATTGGTAATTTATCCTGTTCTGTTTGGCTAACATTTTTACTCTGGGTGTTTCCAAATGATGCAGGAGAATGCAAGAACAGAAGCATCGTGGTCGTTTCTGGAAATAAGATGGCCAGTTTCATTGCAAGTCTATAACAATTCTCCTTTTTGTTGGGGCTAGCAAATGAGATTGTCAATTTCATTGCAAGTCGATTGATCAGTTTTCCATTGATTTTGAGGTCACTGCGAGTTGACGAGTTATTACGTACAATAGAGAAAATGTAGGTTGTTTTATGGGAGTCTTGCAACCCATGTCTTTGAACCATTATTTTTTTGCCTGTTGTAATTTTGTTGCTGGAAAGCACGTATCAATTTAGGTGAATGGAGTTCCTTTTCACCTGATGAGTTTTTGATGCCCGAGCAAGGTTATTAATCTTTACTATATTTGCTCAGAATTGGCCAATGGATTCAATTGCACAGTTTTTACAACTGACATAATAGAAGATCTTACCCGATCGAGTTATAGTTCATTTAGTTGGAACTTTCTCTTGTCACCTGTTCAGGGTATATCATTTTTATTTTGAACATTTGATGCTAGTTGCTTTCGTATGAGTATTAATTATTCCTTCAATTTCATATTGAATATCGATGTAGTAATAAAAAACGGTTTTCATTTTGTCTGAGCTTTATAATTTCCAAGAAAATATTGGAAGTTTTTATTTTTATTTTTCACTTTAGAGGAAGAACGTAGTGATTATTGAGATACGACTATAAAATGATAGGTCATAGATGTTAAGTTCTTTGATAGTCATCAGGGAGAATTACTTGTATTGTTCTTTCAACTATTTTTTTAAATTTAGTTCTTTTATTTTGTAAAATGTCTTTTTTAATATTTGGAATTAAATGGTGTAATGATATTGATGATAGCAATTAAAAAATAAAGTAGGCTTTTAGTCTTATTGGGATTAGTGTTTTTTAATTCGCTGATCAAAGATTTTAATTTTTTAATTATTTAAGTACGTCAAATGTCTATTTTAATATTTTACGATAAATAATAATTCTTTTAAAATGATCATTATTCGAATTATGAGTAAATCTATACATATTTGAAATAAGATAACATATATGTTTCCTATCTCGGTCTGATCTATTAAACATTTCGTTCCATTTCGCGTTCCAAGATAATAACATAGATTATTTAATTTATTTAAAGTAAATGGTCCTCCCACCAATCATTTTTATTTTTCCTTCTTCACAAGCCTTTTATTTTCATCCATTGTCCTTCTGATTTTAGTGCATTCAATAGAAGCATAGCAGGGTACCAAATAACATGTCAAAGATAGTGCTTTCATTTCATGGCAAGTGCTGCTTCAAGTATTAACAAGGGTAGGAGCACATCAATATTCTCTATTACTATGATACAGATTAAGCATATGGGAGCCTGTACGTACTCTAATCACATATCACACATACACATAAAAAGCATTCAATATGTGCGATATGTAAGATAATTAACAAGTACAAAACCTAATCAATTATATAATGCATCGGAATGCTATAGTCTGAGCCACTGGTCTCCATGTATGAAACTCTTCTGCAGGAAAGGCACTGCTTCATCATAGCTGAATGATTTTGACCAAGCTGCCCTGTTGCTTCTATCTGCTCCTTTTCCATTGCATTCATACTCCCCAAACACTGCAGTCCTGAAATTCCATATATATATTCTGTACATCAATTCTGTAATGCAATAATACTGTCATATCTCAACAAAGAACAAAGTTACTAAGTCGTATTTTTTATGTAATCTCTTTAATTATAATAATATCTCACTTCTTTCTATCTGAGTGATTCCAATCTGACCACCCTTCAGGAATAATAATGCCATCCATATTACATTTGGAGTATATAATTCTAGAGTAGTTCCCCCACGCTCTGCCAAGGTATACTCTGCCACTTCCTCTGATACTGCACCCCACAAAAGAAAAACCTGTGTCTTCAGTTGCTGAATTCCTATGATGTGCTGCTATCGCTCCAAAGTTGTCTGCTATTGACTGAAGAAGGCAATTCTGCTCCATCGCTCTCAAGGGTCAGAATTAAATTAATTTGGTCACTAGAAAAAGGAAGGCTCATCTTATATTATTACCTCATACAGTGATTTTGCATTGCCAAAGATAAAATCAACTTTTCCTAGGATGTGGCACTTTAAGAAGTAATGGCTTCCTGTGTTGTCTAAGAGACTGTCCTGTGCTCCCTTAATCCTCACTTGATAGAACATGGCTCTTGCACTGTTCACCCTCAGTGCCACTCCTTGCATCCCTTTCACACCAGCCGTTGCAATCACTGAATTCTGCACACAAACATTGGTGTTTGACATGATCCAAATTGTACTTGTCATGTGTAATGTAATGCAGTCACTTTTCCACAGTCATCCAATGTTTGCAATTGAATGAATTTGGATGTGTTTCAGGTTGCTTGAGTAAGAAAACAAGAGTAGTCCAATTTTCATCTGATAAATTGTAATGAATGTGTTGAAAATTTTATACAAAAAATGTGTTCTTACCTCAAAAGTGACCCCACTTGCACAGAAATAATCTGAGTCCACTCCAACTGTCGCTGTATCAAAGGTGCCCAATGCTTGGCCATTTGTGCCTTTATCAGATGACTTACTGTTCCAAGTAATAACAGGAGTTGCTGTTTGGTTTCTTTTCCCTATGAATGATACATAAGGCTTGCTCACAGGCACACGCACTTTCTCTCTGCAAATATTGCATACAAACAAAAGGGTATACAAAATCATAAGTAAAGTTTTCATTGAAAACATCAACCAAATCCCAGCTTCATTACCCAAAATATAACATTGTGCTTTCAAAAGAAGAAGAATAGGCATTATAGAAACAAGGCTTTTGATTAGAACTGAATTATAATGACACAATGGTGATGAAATCTAACTTTGAATATGACAAAACTGCAATTTTAGAAGAAAAACATCACCAAAGCTAGCGTGAGTGATTACTGACCTGTAAACTCCTGGATAAATGTAAATTTTCACCCTATGTTTGTTATTAACAGGAACCATATCCACGGCACCTTGAACAGTTTTGGAGTGCCCCCAACCATATTTGTTAACAATAATAATTCTAACATCATCATGGCGCTTTAAGGTTAACCTTTGCTCATCCACCTGCAAATCTTCCCAACTGATGTAGTTCCTAATACCACCATAACCATTTTCATCTTCTGCTATAACCACATGAACCCCCGTCAAGAAAACCGTCACAAACAAGAACACAACTCCGGAAGACACCAACTGCATCGTCATCATTGTGTTCCCACAAAGATTAAGAAACCAAGCATATGAAGAAGGAGAGAGGGTGTGCGTGTGTCAAAAATGTTGGGGTGTTATTATAAGATCAAAGTGAGAAAATGAAACTCCAAACGAGAACAAAAAGCTTGTGTTACTGATGAATATGTGGAGTAACGGTTTATTTTTAGAGTCGAGGCGTGGAGTAGCTGATAGCAATAAATGTGAGAGCGTTATGGTGATATATATGTATATATATATATATATACACGTTCCAATCCTAGTAAGCCATGCAAATCGTTTTTATGAAACATCTAAGAAAATAAACATAGGTTCGTTTCTGGGTTTAGTACAAGGAATTTAGACAACCTTGTCTATGTGACTGTAGTTTTCTTGTCTTTTTCTTAGCATAAACGTTGAATAAATAAGACTTTGCCAAATGCAGAAGAAAGAGTGTTGGGTAACTGAAAGTGTACTTCTTTTTAAAGTTTATCCTTTTTTAAAGTTTATCATATAAATGAACAGAACGTGTGCTATATGGTGTGAAGTGATGAAGGCAACGTAAGAGCAGTTGAAAGATTCATGGGATGCAAATTTTTTAGTGTAACTTCCCAACTATACCACCTTTTTTCCTGAATCTTTCTTTTCTTTTGCTTCTTCTTTTCCCCTCCTTTATACATAAATAAAAAAACTAATATATATATATATATATATATATATATATATATATATATATATATATATATATATATATAGTAACCGTTACCACCTGTTAAGAAAAAAATTAAACATTTTGAAATATTTTGCATGTGGGTAATATTTTCCTTTTCTTTTTTTTCTTCTGTAACAGTGCTCTGGATGTTTGATTTTCATGTGGTTTGAGCTGGGATTTTCAAGTTATGGTTCAGATACCAGTGTGAATGTTTAAGTGTTGTTATTGTTTTGCAAAGTATATGAGTTGAGATGATGTCAAATTAATGAGAAAAATGGCAGTGAAATTATCAATTTATGTATGATTCTTAATATAATATTTGGTTAAGTTAAAGTTTAAAATGAAGATACATATAATAAGGTGCAATGATGAGTGATGGTGTTTGAGTTTCATGATCCTTTCAGCTTTCATAATGAAAACTATTAATAATCTCTCTCTCCATCTCATGCTTCTATAATTGGCAGTTACGTAAATGAATTAGAATGATAAATGATTTTGTAACTGTTTGTACAAGAATTCTAAAATAACACTTTCGTATTTTAAATGAACAGAATTTGGTAGATGGTATGAAATGATGAACCAGAAGATAATAACAGCAGTAAGAACGGTTGAAGATTCGTTAATATTGTTTATGATTTTTTCACCAATTTTACTAATGTTATATATGATTCAAAGACTTTCAATGTTGAATGTTTGATATTATCAAGTGCATATATACTTGAAGAATTATGTTATTGATGTATTCTTTAATTAAAGAATTATGAATTTTTCTTTTTATATATAAAGATTGGACGGTTATATACTTTTTAATTTAATGACAGATAAAATTAGTGAATTAGAAAATGACAAAAATAATTTGAAAAATATCATATCGCTTTTAAACAGTGATACAAATAAAAAAAAATACAAAATGATATTATGCAGGAAATAAAAATTGCAGTGTGTATGCATGGCATGTACTTATTTGTAGTACGTTCTTCTCAATTTATCTTGTTTAGTCTTAATATTAAATAAATGGTTTAATGTCTCTGTAGATCCCTATTTTCGTCCAGAATCTTAAATAGGTCCTTTTCTTTTTCGGCGTCTCAATTGGGTCCTTATTTTTGTAAAATTGAATCAAATAGGGACTTTCCGTTAAATTAGACAAACGCCGTTTAAATTTGGAGTACGTGGCACAGTCAATATATTATTTTAATAATGTGGCAGTTTATACATGATTAATGTGTATTTTATAATTTTTAAATTTAAAAATTAAGGGTAAATTGGGAAAAGGAAATTAAAGGCAGTGACTTTTTCTGCAATTGAGGAATGAAATTAGGGTTCGTGAGAGAAAGTTGAAGGAGGCGGAGCCGACGGAGGATTTGAAGTTCGCCTTGGAGGATCTTCCAGCAAGCTGGTTCTCGAGGTCAGCGAGTGTTCTGAGATGTTGTTGCGGAAGAGAAGGATGAAGGAGGCGTGCTTGGAGGCGAGGAGATTGAGGTAGAAGGTCTTGAGGAGTGTGTGGCATGGGTCGGTGGTGCCCTGGAAGACGCAGACGTGGTAGCCGCTAGCGAAGGGGGTGGAAGGCAAGCTCATATGATCTCCTCTGTCGAGTTCACGACTGCGAGGCAAAGGCAAGACGTCTCACGCTGACGACGTTGACAATCCCATCTTTTCCCTTTGTTAGGTTTTCAGGTTTTCTTCCTTTAAGGTATGAGTTTTTTTTCTTCTCTCAAGGGTTTTCAGATGATGAAATATTTATGGATCTGGTTATGTGTTGTGCTAAAATTGTGTTATGGACGCCGCATCTCTTCCTCGTCGCATTCATGCTATGTTTGTCTGATAAAATGTTTTTCTTTCGAAAGGAGTAAAAAGTTGGGGTTTTGAATTTTTGTTGTGGTACTTGTAAATGTAATGGTATTGTTTGCTGAATTGTGTTATGGACGCCGCATCTCTTCCTCATCGCATTCATGCTATGTTTGTCTGATAAAATGTTTTTCTTTCGAAAAGAGTAAAAAGTTGGGGTTTTGAATTTTTGTTGTGGTACTTGTAAATGTAATGGTATTGTTTGCTGAATGTCTTTGGTTGTTCTCTATGAGCATTTGGATGCTTATACGTGTTTTAATTATTTATTATCAATTATTTTTATTTAGTGTTTATTATAACGTTAGTTTGTTACTGGTGTTATAAATTGCAGACTATGTGATTGTGGTAGTTACAAGAGTTTAATTTTTGAGAAGTTGGTTGTTCTTCGTTTCAGATTCTGGAAAAGTTTTTTTTTTTCTGCCATGGATGCTTGATTTGGTTAGCGGAGAAAACGAAGAATAACATTCCAGGAATAATTTGGTTACTGGAGAAGATGAAGGATAGTATTTCAGGAATAATGTTTGGTGCTGAGAGTGTTTTTTTACCTTTCCATGTATTCTATGAAATAAGATGACCATTTTGTCCTCATTTAAATTTTATTTTCCCTCTTTCCACTCTATTTTTTAATTCAAAAATTAAAAAATTACACTTCACATACATTCTTAATGCCATATCATTTAAAAATACACAGTCAGCATGCCACGTAATGTCCTAATTAACGCCATCTTCTCAACTTAACGGAAAGTCCCTATTTGATTCAATTTTACAAAAATAAGGACCCAATTGAGACGCCGAAAAAAAAAAAGGACCTATTTGAGATTCTGGACGAAAATAGGGATCTAGAGAGACATTAAACCTAAATAAATTAACTTTAAGTTTTCAAAATTATCTGACATCCACTAAACATATTTACGGCAATATCAATATAATATTTCAAAAGATAATTATTCCTAAAATTACACAACAGATATAGTGAAACAAATGGACGGGAAAAGAGTTAAGTTACGTCTGTATGAACTTTATAATGATAAAAATAAATATAAATAATATTCAAATTTAATTATAGATATTTTTTATTTATTTTATATATTATTTTTATTTATTTAATTTAAAAAGATTACCAAACTTAAAGAAACGATTAATTTTAAAATATTCACTTAAAAAATATAGATACGAGAAAGAAATATCTTTTTGTTATTATATTACTCAATACCTTTCAAATATATTTTTTTCCTAAAACTGACAGTTGAATTAAACTTCCCTTTATGTAATTATAAATACTGTATGTTAACATAAAATCCTTTGATGCCTCGTCTGTATACATTAAAATTAATATAAAATCTATTTTTAAAATATATCAAAATATAAATAATTTGATTATTCTATTGCTATTGTTCAATTTTATATTAATCATAAATTAAACCTAATTACTTGATAAAAGTAACTTAATGAGAACACTAATTTTGGTGTAAGGAATTAATGGAATATTTTGCATTATTATATCAAATTTATTTTTCTTCAAACTTTTATTTTAAAGTTAGATTTCCAAATCTTCCAAGTCTTTTTTAAACCTGAAAAAATTAGTTTCCAAAAAATATTATTTTCTAATAATGTTCTTTTGCGAGTATTATACTAATTGGGAAAAAATTAGGAAAAAAGAAACAAATTTACTGATTGAATAAAAAATAACTTTGACACGTCATCATTTAATCCCAGTAACATATCTAAAATAGCAATCCAAATTTTACTAGTGAAAATTACATAGCAAAATTTACAAGATATATTCATAATATTAAATAAAGTCCTTCTTTTATAACTAAAAACTTAAATATATAATATCTATTCAAAATAAAAATTACTAGAAGTGACATATACATAATAAGATAAATTATAGGTATGAAATTCTAAACTTGTTCTCAATATCAACACCTTCGACTCAACGTTCTTCCTCTTTATATTATATGTTATCTTTTACTTTTCTGAGATTTATCGTCATCACAGGTAAATAATATTACACATAAGAACAAACATGAATTTCATTAAGAAAAGTTTGTGTCAAGATACATAATTTAATTTAGAACATTTTAAGATGAAATTAAGTTACTGTGACATGACTTATATTAAAAATAAATTAAAGTTAAATCATATTGACACAGTTTAAGAAATATATTGAACTGAAGTCATATTCAACTTGAAAATGTTCTTGACTAAAATTATGTTATTTTAACACAAATTTTTCATATAAAATCGTGTAAAGATAATATAACTTATCCATATCCACAATTATTTTAAAAATTACCTACTTTAGTAAATTTTAAAAAAGAATTACTGGAAAAAAAAAACAAAACAAAGAGGCTTCTATAGTCTAAGCCATCCATCTCCATATATGTAGTCTCTGCTCAGAAAAGGCTCAGCTTCTTCTCTGCTTAGAGCTTTCGACCATTCCACCCTCTCACTTCTGTTTGATCCTTTTCCTGAACACTCATACTCTCCAAACATTGCAGTCCTGTCAAAACCAGAAAAAAGAAAACAATTTCAAAATATTGTTCTGTTTTTTTCTTTTTTTTGCAGTGATTTTCAAATTCTATTTTTCTTTTTCACATGATTTGTTATGAGCATTTCCAAGTTTTGAAGATTCTGCAATTTTTCACAGTATGAAATTGGGAGTGATCTTCAAACTCTTGAAGATTTCTAACAGCATTTTCTTGTGATATAATATAACAATTGAGATGATCTAAATGTGAGCTGAAATTATATACCCTTGTCTTGATGGATCACCCCAATCGCTCCATCCCAAGGGATTGATAACATCATCCATGTCACAGTTTGAATAGATTGTTGTTGCATAGTTCCCCCATGCTCTCCCAAGAAACACACTACCACTTCCTTTGATTGTGCAATTAACAAATGAAAATCCTGTATCTTCATCTTCTGAGTCTCTGTGATGAGCTGCAATTGCTCCCCAAAACTCAGCTACAGAGTATAGAACACACTCCTGCTTCCACCCAAGTGTCAGAAAAATGATTTTGCATAAACTGTTTGTGAAGAAGGAAGTAAACCATAAAAATGGGGGAAGTTATTTACATGAAACAACGATTTAGCATTGCCAAATATAAAATCAACAGATCCTTGAATGTAACTTCGATAGAAATAATGGATTCCTGTGTTATCAAGGAGGGTGTCTTGCTCCCCCACAAGCCTAACTCCATAGAATACAGCTTTATCACCGTCTACACGCAATGCTACTGCTTGACGTTTATCTGCTTCTTTATCTACCAAATTCTGCAAAACAGGTAGAACAAAATAAATAACCTTTAAGAAATCAACTTTAAATCTAACTTAATTAAGTCTGTTTAATCAGACATTGTTTAGTAACATGATTCTTCTGAAAAAATAGCTAACTCTATCATACTTCTAGTTCTGATATCTATTACGATTGAATAATAATGCTTACTTCAGTTCGAATTGCAGCAATTAAGTTTTCCAAGAAGAAAAGAATCCATTTGTAAGATGTAGTTAGTTCTTAATTATTACCTGAATTGTAAGAGCTGTTGCGCAGAAAAAATCAGATTGTACCCATACAGTTGCTGTACTAATTGTGCCCATTTCTTGGCCGTTGGAGTCTTTGTCTGATGCCTTTGTACTGTTTGTGATAATAACTATGCCAATGCCATTACCTATAGCCGCTATATTTGCATTCATAGTTATGTTAGGTTTACCTATTAATGAAATGAACGGCTTGCTTTTCGGCACATGCACTCTTTCTCTGCATAAGTTAATTGCGTGCCACCAAAACATTCATTACTGCACATTTCATTATCATAACATAACAATCACTTAATGAAGATCTTGGGTAAGTCCAATAACTCTTTTTAAAAACAAAGACATGAACTTTGCTTTACATTTAAAAGTAAAAATATGCAAACGATCATCAACAAAGTCACCCAAAACCTCCCCCTCTGATATCACTGTTAGGTCTATCGAGAAAAAGGTTTATCGGGAGACACAATACTAATGAGATCTCAACCCAACCATATAAGGAATTGACATCACTCTTTATCCAAAACCTTAAAATAATGGATTAATGAGTCTTTTCTTTTTATAAGATGTTCTATTTTTCATTTTTCTTCAATATGAGACTTAGACTCACACTTGAATTTCTAAAACTGTGTTCATCTAAAAATATAATGAAACAGTAAAGAACTCATAGGATCTTAAGAGGCATGAGAAAAGTTACAGAAAATCTTAGCTATATGATGAAAATGAGTACAAAAAGTTGAACTGTTGTCACAAACCTATAAATTCCAGGATAAATGAATATCTTGACCCTCTGTGTGTTGTTTTGCGGAACCATATCTACAGCTGCTTGAACCGTTGTTGAATCTCCGTTACCATTTTGATCGACCACAATAACTCGACCACCAACGTTGGATGTTGTATCCTTTTCATCCACCATGAAATCATCCCACGTAATCACGTTTCCAGCATGATCGCTATCAGTATCACCAACACACTTCAACAGCAACACCAAGAAAACCAAACCTGATGATAATAACATCAACCTCATCTTACTCATTCCTCCTCCAACTACACTTTAATAACTTAATAATGTGATAAAGGAAATAATATGGAAGGATTTGAATTCTAGGGAGTGAGAGAATTGATAACACTAAGAATGAGAATGAAGAGATTGATGAAGAGAATCATGCATGAAATGAACCTCAAAGGAGTGATTTTGTTGGTCTGGTTTAAGTTTATAAAGAACTCATCAGCAACCAAAAGAGTTTGTACGAACACTGGATGGAATATTTTTATTGAAATAATTTCTGTGTATTAATTTGTGTGAAGCTGATTTGGTCAACATGCATGCATACATTCATATAGATGGTTACTATTAGGTTATGGGGACCAACCACCAAATTAACCTGTTTATTCACTTCACGATTTGGTTTCATACTTCAATTTATTGTATATTGAATTGGATTGCATTACAGTGCACGCAATGTTCAATGTGTCTGTGGTGGCTACAGTGAAAGATAGGGAAAAACCAATTCTCATAACTATCTTCCAATACCAAATATCGTTATGTCAATTATAGTATATCTGAGTTATTGTCAGTTTGAAGTTTAAAGAGAATGACTTCTTAGTAAAAAATTTAAGAAACCGAGTATTTCATTATTGGTCTTAAGAGCTTTCCAAAACACTCTTACATGTGTTATGGAAAGAGCTTTCCGGAACACATTGAAATTTTTTTGAAAAAAACTTTCAGAATAAGTTCTTTTAGCAGTTTTTTTCTCTTCTTCCTCTGCAATCACGGCGGCGGTGGTGACAGTTATTACGTGGTGCAATTGGGAATGATAATTGAATATTTTCCTTGAATTATGGGGTACAGGAAGAATTTTGATGGGGTGCATGAAACAATTCTCTTATTTATTTTGTAGTGTTATGCTCGGTTGGGCCAGATTTATTTGGACCTGGATCCACCAAGTGGGACATTATAAGTTTGGCCCATAAAGGGAAAATATAAAATAATGGATAAAATAAAATTATGCAAATTACTGACAACATAACTTGAATTCTAAAGAGTGTATTTGGGAAAACTGAAAAAAAATATTTAAATAATAAATTATATATACTAATAAATGTTATCGCAATGGTTTATAACTAGAATAAGTTTTTCCAGACAAATAAATATAATATTTAAACAAACAACAAAATGACTAATACATTTTTAATTAATATGCATTAATTATTATTCTCTATCAATGTCATATTTATGCTATATCTTCAGTAATGAACTATAAAATACTTTGAAAAACTTAATTTTAAGAACTAAGAGTAAACCAAATAAAAAAAACATGACAGGAGTTAAAATCTTGAATAAATTAAAATATGAGAAATAAAAGTACAATCAAACTTCTATATGTGAAACCAGCCGCCGAGGATCAAGACAATTATGTCTTCTCTTCCATGTTCGGTCCAAAAGAAATTTTAATTTTATAATCCCTTCACTGTACAATGCCAATAATGCAAAAATAGCTTTAAAATATGCAACTTTTTAAAAATATTTTTTTATCCACCATACCCGAAAGATTCTCCATTTTTCACAAACAGTTTAGTTTTGTCATGTCATTCAAAAACAACTTAAAAAAACCATAAAGACTTGATATATGATATGAAATAGATATTGCCACACACAATTCAGAGTTAAATATTTTGCTATATTTAATATTAAACCAAATTACATTCACATGTAGCTAGATTTATTTTTTTAGAGTACGTCGATAAATGAATTATTTAAATTGATTGGTTGATTATTATAACATAAAAGATATTGGTTTATTAAATTAAAAAATATAAACTTTTTTGAATGTGTGGTGTTATCGAGTCTTCTCTGTCTGGTATATATTTCATCTACTGTTTCAATATGGTATCAGAGCTCTTCTTTTGAAGAGCTCTGCTGCGTTACTCTGTTCCCCTTTCTTGTACCTCTTCTTTTCTTCCTTCAGTCATGGCGGAAGACAGCTTCATCAGCAGTTACCTGTATCTCCATCCCGGCGAAAACCCAGCGACAGCTCTTGTTTCACCGGTTCTTGATGATAACAATTACCATTCTTGGAGTCGCTCCATGTTAACGGCACTTAGTGCCAAGAACAAGATCGAGTTCGTTCTTGGTAATGTTCGCCCACCTAACGAAGACAAGCCGGAGTATGCCGCTTGGATTCGCGGAAATAATATGGTCGTGTCTTGGATCGTTCATTCGGTTTCCGTCTCCATCAGACAAAGCATTATTTGGATGAGTAAAGCCGCAGAGATCTGGAACGATCTTAAGAATAGATTTTCCCAAGGAAGTCTCTCTCGGATCTCTAGCCTTCAACTTGAGATTGCTACCCTTCATCAAGGTGATCTTACTGTTTCAGAATATTTCACTAAACTTCGCGTTCTTTGGGATGAGATTGAGAATTTCCGACCTGAACCCCTTTGCACATGTGAACCCAAATGCGATTGTCAAGTCTTAACTGTTGTGAAACAAAGGAGGCAAGAAGACAAGGTTATGCAATTTTTACGTGGTCTGAATGATCAATTCGGCAATGTCACCTCACACGTGCTTCTTCTGGATCCTATTCCTGACATCACTAAAGTGTTTTCTTTGGTGGCACAACAAGAAAGACAATTATCTAGTGGAAATTTAATTGCTGCTGTCAAGACTCAGGAAACTGCCACCGCTTGCGCCGCTTCCACCTCTTCCATCGTCTGTAACTATTGTGGAAAGCATGGGCATATTGAAGCTGTCTGCTATCGCAAGAATGGGTTCCCAAATCAAGACAGAGGATTCAAAAGCGCACCGAATGGCAGAAAGCATTGCACTCATTGCAACAGAAGTGGCCATACTATTGAGGTTTGCTATAAGAAGCACGGCTATCCCCCAGGACATAAGCTTCATAACAAGCAAGTCCAGATTCACCATACGTCTGCTCAAGAAGACAGTGCGAATGTCAAAAGTAATAATCTTGGCACTGCTGATGACATACGCCTCACATCTCAACAATTTCAAATCCTGGCAGAGCTCTTCAAAAACCACAATTTAAATGATGCTTCTACTGCTCAAATTCATCACATTGGCTCTGCCTCGGTCAACCAATCTTTTCTAGGTAATATCAATCCTACTTTTACTCCTAAACATACTAAGCTCAATTGGATTCTTGACTCTGGAGCAACAGACCACATCAGTATTTCTCTTCAAAATTTTTCATCATATAAAAGAATCACACCAATTTCGATTGTTTTACCTAATGGTGAAATTGTCTGTTCTGAGTATTCTGGAACCGTTGTTCTTAACAACAATATTCACCTTCAGAATGTCCTTTATGTTCCACAATTTTCTTTTAATCTCGTCTCTATATCTCAGTTGGTTTCTTTTAACAATTATGAATTAACCTTTTCCTCTCATGGCTGTACCATACAGGACACCCAAACCAGAAAGAAGACTTTTATAGCTAAACTCATCGGTGGCTTGTACATTTTAGACTGTTCTCTCAATATACTTTCCTCTGCTACTCAGATTGCAAATACTGTTGTAAATACAACTGGTCTATGGCATCTTAGACTAGGACATCCTTCAGATATTAGACTGAATTCTTTGAAACTTAAATATCCATTCATTGTTCACAATTCTACATACATATGTGATGTCTGTCATCGTGCTAAACAAAGAAAGTTACCTTTTCCTAACAGTACTTCTAAAAGTTTAAAAATCTTTGATCTCATTCACATTGATATATGGGGTCCCTGCAGCATTCTTTCTATGCGTGGTTTCAAGTACTTTCTCACTATTGTTGATGACTTTTCTCGTTACACCTGGTTAATACCTATGACTGATAAATCTGCTGTTAGGAAAATAATCATTGATTTCATTACAAACATAGAAAACCAGTTTTCTACTACTATCAAAACCATACGTACCGATAATGGTATTGAGTTTGCTATGCACGAATTTTTCTCCATTAAAGGTATCAACCATCAAACAACTTGTAATGAAACCCCTCAACAAAATGGCATAGTTGAACGTAAACACCAACATTTATTAAATGTTACTCGCTCTCTCTTGTTTCAAGCTAATTTGCCCACTATTTTTTGGTGTTTTGCTGCTGAACATGCTACCTTATTGATTAATTGCATGGCTACTCCCTTACTTGATGATGCTACTCCACATGAAAAATTATTTGGAAATCTCTATGATATTTCTATTCTGCGTGTTTTTGGTTGTTTATGCTACATTAGCACTTTAACTGCTCACAGGAAGAAATTTGATGCAAGGGCTGTCCCTGGCATTTTCCTCGGCTTCCCACAACACACCAAAGGTTATCGGTTTCTTAACTTACAAAACCATAAGATTGATATGTCCCGCAATGTATTGTTCCATGAAAACTGTTTTCCTTATACTTCTGTCAATAAATCTGGTTCTAACTCTCTTTCTTTGCCTATTCCTCACAATTATAGTCATAATTATGATGATATTACTTTTCCTGATCATAATGCTTATGTGCCTGTTGTTACTGAAACTAACGTTGCTAGTGATATTGTCACCAGCACCAACGACACCACTCGTCTTCCCAACACTGCTAATACTCCTTTAACCGGGACTCACATTGATAGTGACTCCAATATCGATGAGCATATTGTCACTGTTAGGCGTTCTACTAGACCCAAACGCCCTCCTGCATATCTTTCCGACTTTCACGCAAATCACATTAGTAAATACCCTATTACTAATTTTCTTTCTTATGACAGGTTATCTTCTGATTTCAGGCACACCATCCTCTCTATTTCGTCTACCACTGAACCTCGCACCTACAAGGAAGCATCTAAAATACTACAGTGGACGCAAGCTATGCAAGATGAACTCCACGCCTTAACCAGCAACAACACCTGGATCATCACTGACCTTCCCCCTGGCAAAACTGCTATAGGATGCCGTTGGATATACAAAGTCAAACATAAGTCTGATGGATCTATTGATCGTTTTAAAGCCCGCCTTGTTGCTAAGGGATACACCCAACTTGAAGGCTTAGACTACCTCGAAACCTTTGCTCCTGTTGCAAAATTAACTACCTTACGTCTTCTTCTCGCCATTGCTGCCTCGCATCACTGGATTCTAAAACAACTTGATGTCAACAACGCTTTTCTTCATGGTGACCTACAAGAAGAAGTTTATATGCAAATTCCTCCTGGATTCAACCATCACAACCCCAATCAGGTATGTAAACTTCAACGCTCTCTATATGGGCTCAAACAAGCTGGACGACAATGGTATGATAAACTTTCCACTTTTCTTCTATCTAACCAATACACTAGATCTACTGCTGATCATTCCCTTTTCTTGAAACATGATACTTGCTACACCACTGCCATTCTTATCTATGTTGACGACATTGTCCTTGCGGGAAACAACGCCACCGAGATACAACAAATCGCTGCTTCTCTAGATAGCCTTTTTCACATCAAAAACTTGGGTGATCTCACCTATTTTCTCGGGATAGAAGTCGCTAGAAACAATTCTGGAATCCACCTTTGTCAACGCAAGTACACTCTCGATCTTCTCACAGAAGCTGGAATGATCAACTGTGCCCCTATGCCTACTCCTATGGCCCATTCTTCACGTCTTACTAGTCAAGGCGATCTCCTTAATGATGCAGATGCCTCCTCCTACCGACGACTGATTGGTCGCCTCATCTACCTCACCACTACTAGACCCGACATCACCTTCTCTGTCAATAACCTTAGCCAATTTGTTTCCTCTCCTACCACCTTACATCAACAAGCTGCTCACCGCATCCTCCGATACCTCAAAGGAAGCCCTGGCCATGGCATATTCCTCCAAAGCAACAACAACTCTCAGCTTAAAGCCTACAGTGATTCAGACTGGGCCACATGTCCCGAATCCAGAAAATCTGTCACTGGTTACTCCATTTATTATGGCAATTCTATCATTTCATGGAAATCAAAAAAGCAGCAAACTGTTTCCAGAAGCTCTTCCGAAGCTGAATACCGGGCTTTAGCTGCTGTCACTTGTGAACTACAATGGTTGACCTATATTCTCCATGATCTTCGCATTGTCACCACTCAACCTGCCATAGTCTATTGTGACAATCGCTCAGCTATCCAGATTGCTTCTAATCAAGTCTTCCATGAACGTACCAAACATATTGAAATCGACTGTCACATTGTTCGGGACAAACTCAACACTGGCCTCCTCAAGCTGCTCCCAATATCAACCACTGAACAAGCTGCCGACCTCTTCACTAAACCTCTTGCCCCTGCCGTTTTCAAGTATCTTCACACCAAGCTGGGCATGACAAACATCTACTCCCAGCTTGAGGTGGTGCATCCAAAGGGTATTATTATTACACCGAAGAACACTAAAATCTATGTTTGACAAATCCACCAATGATTCAAGGACTTATTCTTTTGTTATGTCTCTCTCTTCAAAGTTCATCATTCAGTGAAATTGGGATGTGGAATCTGCTCTTCTGAACCTTAAAGCTTTTGCTTCAAGTCACAGATCACAGTCACATAACATTTTCCATCAAACCATTCAATTTTGCCTCAAAATCATGTTGAGAAGGCACTCCCTTATGAGTTCAACACCAAAACAAGTGTCCCTCTTTTTTGTTAGCCATTTCCATTCCACCCTTTTCACTCCATCACCAAAACAAGTGTTCCAAACCCATCATCGTTGGTGGGGTTACCCCAAAAGCTTCAAACCCAGTTTCAACCCCTCCTCGCCCTTTTGCAGACACAAAGCCAGCACCTTGCACAGTGGTTCCTCTGTAGAACAAATTGAACATGTTGAAGTTGCTGACCGCGATGTCTGGATGAAAATGAAGGATGAAGCAAGATTTGATGTCTCTGTGGAACCCATCTTGTCAGGTTACTACAACACTTCCATTCTCTCGCACAAATCATTAGAAACGGCGTTGGCCAATCACCTTGCCGTCAAACTCAGCAATGCATCTCTTCCTTGCAGCACCCTTTCTGATCTTTTTGTCACGGTTTTGGAAACTGATGAAGCCATCATGGCTGCTGTGAAGAGTGATCTGATTGCAGTTAAGGAGAGAGACCCGGCATGCCTGAACCTCGTGCACTGCTTCTTGAATTTCAAAGGCTTTCTGGCATGTCAAGCTCACAGGGTGGCTCACAAACTGTGGCTGCAGAGAAGGAAGGTTCTTGCTGTCATGATTCAGAACCGGGTTTCTGAGGTTTTTGCGGTGGATATTCATCCGGGGGCTAAGATTGGAAGTGGGATTTTGCTGGATCATGCAACCGGGATTGTGGTGGGAGAGACGGCTGTGATAGGGAACAATGTGTCAATTCTGCATAGTGTGACATTGGGAGGGACTGGTAAGGTTTGTGGAGACAGGCACCCAAAAATTGGCGATGGGGTTCTGATAGGTGCTGGAACTTGTATTTTGGGGAATATTAAGGTTGGTGAAGGGGCAAAGATTGGTGCCGGTTCAGTTGTCATTAAGGATGTTCCTCCTAGGACTACAGTTGTTGGTAACCCTGCTAAGCTGGTAGGAGGAAAGAACAACCCTGTTAAGTTGGATAAGATTCCCAGCTTAACCATGGACCATACTTCACATATTTCTGACTTCTATGATTATTGTGTTTAGACCTTGAAGTGTAATGTAGTGTATTCCTCAAGCATGCTTTGGAATTTTGAGTTTAGAAATGATTATGATTGATTGGGGTGGCTCTTGTTTGTTAAGAGAGAATTCATGTTCTCCTATTGATAATAATAGGAACGAAAATAACAATGAGAGTTGCCTTGATTACAGGATGTTGTGTATGCTCAACAGTTATACTCATGTATGTATGTATGCTTGTGTTATCAGTATATGAGAATTTCACTACTATTGTTTTCATTTTCCTTTATACTATTGGCATTTACTAAGTCTGGTAAAAGGATTTGATGCATGCAACAGCATATGTATTGGACAAGTAACACATGGTTGTTGTACATTCTAGCCTCTTGCTTGCTACTCTGAAGTAATAAGATGAAGTATAACTACAAGTTTTTTGGGGAATGCAAAATGGTTAAGATAAATTGATAGTCTTGTCTTAATTCAGTTACAGCTAAAAGAACAATTGTTACCCAATGTTATGAGATTCTTTATAATTCACAAATTGAAGAAAGAATAATGATTAAAATAATAATAACTAAAATTTAGTCATAATATTATTAAATTATTATATTATAGTAAATGAAATATCTTTATATAATTATAATAATAAAATTGCTTTTATGATAATAAATTAAAAAATATAAATGTTTATATAAAAAACCATCAAAATTGTATTATACTTAATAAAGATAAACAATAATTAAAAGTATAAAAAAAATGATCAATTATGTGTCTTACAAATAATTTAATATATTATTAAATGAAATCAAAGAAAAATAAATATATAACTAAAGGTTATCAAGATATCACATAACTTTTCAGATTTTAAGTCCATGAGAAATAATAAAAATTATTTTAACAAAACAAAAACCTTTAAACAAAACAAAAAATAAGATAAAGAAAAATAAATAAGATAATTATTTTATATTATTTAATAAAAATGTTTATAAAATTAAATAGTGAAAAAAATAAAAATATTAAAAAAATACTAAAAATATTCAAAATTTATTGTAATTAATAATGTATTGTTTAAACATAATCCCAAAAAAAAAATACCATCAAAATGCTTGTTGATTATATATATATATATATATATATATATATATATATATATATATATATATATATATATAAATACATAAATTAGTAAATTATGATTATTTTATTAATTTAAATAAAAATAAAAAATTATTACTGAAGTATGTAAATAGAAAAAATTAAAAGTAGTAAATGTTGAGTTTAAGTTGGTGCATATATGATAGTGTTGAATAATATTTCATTGCATAAGTGAATAGATATGTCTTTATTTGTGTTTAAAACCAAATAAAAATTTCCAATTTCTCTATCAACTTCTTAATGAAAAGAACTAGAAAATTTAATTTTAGAAATTTAAAGGAGTTACCTAAATTAATATATATATATATATATATATATATATATATATATATATATATATTACTAATCTACACATGAAAAATGAAAAATAATATAAAGAAGTAAGAGTAGAATTAACTTTTAAAAAATAATATCAAGCTGTCGAGTAACCCATTGTACAAGTTATCTAGATTCATCTCAGCCATTGATCGTTTCAGATTAAATCTGACGGTGAAGATGAAAAGGGAGCATGATGGACCCAAACTAAGAACTGCCTTGGTAGACACTGGACTCCTTCATAAATTTCCATACGGCGGAAGAAGAGCTTCTTCTGATATTCACCGTTCATCTGAAAAACCTGCGCAGTTCCTTATTGTGAGTATCGTTTCATCTTACTTTGTTTTTCGTTTCTCTTTTCTCTTTCTCTCTTCTCAATTCAAAGACCTAGGTTTCCAGAACGCGCGTTTTTATCTTCTTTTTTGCTGAATTGGGAACGGTTACTTCATGTTCTGCTGACTTGGTCCTGCAGGATCGATTCGCATTTGGAACATGTCTCCGTCATTGGATCTTCCTCCCAAGGGTGGCTTCAGTTTTGATCTATGCCGAAGAAATGCAATGCTTGAAAGCAAGGGTCTCAAGGCCCCAACCTTCTTGAAAACTGGGACCACTATTGTCGGTTTAGTTTTTCAGGTTTGGAATCATTCACTCTTCTGTCTGGTGTCGTGCTACTGTTGTGATGCATTTCTTCGTCGCTGTGTTTTATTTGTTTTTTTAGGTTTACTTGTTCTCTGGAAGGGTTTGTGTTCACTTTTTTCTTTGCATCTTTATTTATTGTGACTTTATAAACTGAGATTGCGAGTGGGTTTCTATAGATTCACCGGTCCAGGATGTGGAATCATTGTTCTTGGGTATATGGATGATTTTCGCTGGTTGGTTTGCGTGCCATTTAGAAACAGTTGGCAAGAAGTAATATCATAAGGCTCCTGCATTGATTTACGAAATTTGTAACATATAAGTGGCTACTTTAAGAACAGCCAATTATATTGAACTCAAAGGTGGATGTTGAGTGGGTTACTATAGCTTTTTCTTGTCAAAATTGTTCCACCTCGCTGAGGTACAATCTATGAGGCTGTGATTTTAGTGTTACAGCCTAGGTTTAATATGAACATTTTGTATTATAAATTTGAAATTGAGTTTCTCCTTCTACAGAGTAAAGACTACTTTCTTGTGTAACGGTCCACTAACTGGGAATTGTACCATTTGGTATTTGTGCTTATAATGAATGTTCATGACTATGTCATTTAATCCAAACAATGTTTTGGGACTTCATATGTTGATTGCATGTGTGTATTTTAATGTTTAATTTGTATATTATAATCCAAAGTTGAATTTTCCCATGTAATAAATTTGCCCCAGGATGGAGTCATTCTTGGAGCTGATACTAGAGCAACTGAAGGACCTATAGTTGCTGATAAAAACTGTGAGAAAATTCATTATATGGCACCCAACATATATTGCTGTGGAGCAGGCACCGCTGCTGATACAGAGGCTGTAACGGGTATTTGTTTTAAATCAATCTTTCTTACACATTTTTTGCGTTATGCCTTAGGGGTAGTTGCATATGGATCATCTTTAGTTTTTGCTTGATGTTATTAGTATAGTAGAACAGTTGAAAATGAGAAGTTTGTTATTTACTGTAGACATGGTTAGCTCACAGCTGCAACTACATCGTTATCACACTGGTCGAGAATCTCGAGTTGTTACAGCTCTGACCCTTCTTAAAAAACACCTATTCAAGTTGAGTTTCAGAACTTGTTCACCAGGTAAATTTTCTCTCTATCAGCCACTGGATCTGACTCTTTTAAACCATTGTGCAGTTATCAAGGTCATGTCTCAGCTGCTTTAGTGCTTGGTGGGGTTGATATCACTGGACCTCATTTGCATACAGTTAGTTCATTGCTTCAAAATTTTCTGTTATATTCAAGTTTCCTTGTTTTGAATACCTTTAGTTCAACTTCTCATTACCTTTGATGACTTGTTTTACAGATTTATCCTCATGGGTCTACTGACACCCTTCCATTTGCAACAATGGGATCAGGTTCACTTGCTGCAATGTCTGTATTTGAATCCAAGTACAAGGAGAGTTTGAGTGTAAGTAAGCATATCAAGGATCAGAATTTGCTGTAGTATTTTTTGGAAAGACACCTTTTGTTAGAGGAGTGCATTTAGTATATTTTCGTTAAGTGGTGGTGCCACGGTGGAATGGTGAGATGGATATTTTTTCCAACTGCCATATGCAATTTGTGAAGGGAGGTCTGCTATGACAGTTACTTAGACCACAACAACATGTTTGTATGTGGGAGTTTTGGCCTTCTGCCATTGATAACACTGGTTTGATTGCGTTCTGTCAAGAAGTTGTTTAATTTATAATCATTTCAATGGAGTGATATGAAGCAAGTATGTCAATTTCAATTCTAAATGTGAAATTGCTCTTGTATTTATTATAATCGATAATTGATACTGGTGATGTTTTTCAGTTATAATGTCAAAATGCTGAAACCTAGTAGAAATTTTAATTTGATATGAACTTTTTGATGTGGTGTAGAGGGATGAAGGCATAAAGATAGTTGTTGAGGCAATTTGTGCTGGTATTTTTAATGACTTGGGAAGTGGAAGTAACGTTGATGTTTGTGTGATAACTAAGGTTAGTGCCATCATGCCCAATTCTGCAGTTTGTTCTTTGAGGAGAGCCATCTAACTTAAATTTCTATGCAATTTCTTCACTAATGCTTCACAGGGACAGAAGGAATATCTCAGGAACCACCTTCTACCAAATCCACGTACCTATGTCAATCCAAAAGGCTTTGAGTTCCCCAAAAAGACAGGTTTGTTGCAAACTCTGCTAATTTATTGTACTTGAACTGCAACAACTCTATGGTTTTGCATAGTATTGTGTAAACTGTCAATGGTTTGTAGTCTAGTATGACATTGTCTCTCACCATGTGAAAATTGTATTTTGGGAATATAGTGTTATGAAGTATTAGAACTTAGATAATAGCTGAAGTTTTACAATTTCCTTTCAAATTCTAGTAATTTGCATTTTGCCGCCTTGTAAGTCCAATTTGAACCATCTTCTTGAACTGATGAGTTAACAGTATGTGAACAGCATCTTCTGTTGCTATTTCTTTAAATAGACGGAATTGTGAGTTTGGTGTACATGTTTTTCGAATTAATGAATGTAAGGTACCTAATAGCTGGATATATGTTAGGACGGAATGGTAACAGATACTAAGGCCATATGTGGAGGGCAAGGGAAAAATGCGATGGTTAAGGATTATGAGCATTTACAGTTTGACAACCAGTATGTGTATGTGTTAGAAAAGTAGCAGAGAATGGAATCAGTTAGGATAGCTTCTGAGTGTTTGAGAAGATAGTAAAACACTGAATGGCCTGAGTTTTCTTTGTCTGACTGCACATCCTTATTCTGCTTCATTTTTTCTTCAATCAGATTAGAAAATATGGAATATATTCCTGTAGTGCACTAAATATAAATTCTTCATTGCAGAGGTCCTCTTAACAAAAATTACCCCGTTGAAGGAGAAGGTTGAAGTGATTGAAGGGGATGCTATGGAAGAGTAGCGATCTTCCCAAAAAATAGTTGGTGTTTGAGTATGAAAACTTAGTCAATGGCTGTGATATTTAATTATTGTACTGTCAGAACTTTTTCTTTTATTACCAAAAGTTATTTGAATTTTAATTAGATTGTTGCAAGTTATTTGGTCAAATCTCCAGTTGGTTAGATTGTCGCGAGAAAATACTCATTAACAAAACTTCAAATAGAAGCAAATAAGCACCGAATACTATACAACTTTAATGATGAAAAATGTTTCTTTTTTATTTTTCACGTTTTTTTATATGCCAAACGGTGTCTAACGAGATTAACTTTGTTAGTAAACTTATACCATAAGGAATCAATCTTTTGTAAATAACTGTCTAACGAGATTAACTTTGTTAGCAAACTTATACCACAAGACATGATTGATTGATCTTTGCCATCAAATAAATTCCATTCAATGTATACCAGTGTAGTTATTTAATTAATTTCCAGTGTCGTCATCCTCGTTAAACTCTTTGAAGATAATTTGTGTTGTTTTGGTGAAAGAATGAGTCGATAAGTTACTATTTGTTTTTAGAAAAACGATATCTTACACAAATTTTTTAATAATATTTTGATACAATATATATGTTATTTTTTTTATTAGTTCATTATTTACGTGTTATTGTATTGACATATTTTAAATCTAATAAAAAAATGATATCTATTGGATCAAAATATTGTCAAAAATTCTATATTAACATATTATTGTCTTTTTCTTTTTTTTAACAGTGTAGTGTGAATAACATAGTAGTAAGGAGATCATTGGTCTCATCTTTCAGCTCCACATGGCTTGGGTTTGAATTATGGGATTGTTTCTGTTAAAAGGCACTTGATATGGTAAACATTTCTAAGGTTGTTTGGCTTTCATCTAAACTTGGATTGTGAAAGGTAAGGATATTATATTTATCTACCTGTTAGTATATGTATTAATTTCAACATATTATTATCATATGCTAATTTCATATAATAATTAATATATTAAATTAAGTTCAATAGCCCAGTTTGCTTATGAAACAATGAATAAGGCAACTTTTTAAGTTAAACTATTTATTAAAACTTTTTTTTTTCTATATTTCTTTTGGTTTCCTACGGTGTAAACAAAAACAATGCAATTTTTTTTATACTAACTCAAATGTTAAAATATTGTGTCTAATATTGACATACACATCTGATAACATTAAGATAATTTGAATGATACAATTCATAATACTAGTAACGTTGTAACTCGATTTAATATTAATTTTTGGATTATCCATTTAAAATATATTATTATTTTTTTAAAACTATTTAGACAACATTAAGCTTTGCAAACAATATTAGTATTAAAATAATAGTATTAATGGAAAAGAAATTATATGTAATAGTTTTGTTGTACTAATAAATACGTAGGTGGTGTAATGTTATATTTGTCTACACTTCTCTTTATAACATGAAAGTTAACATTTGTTTGGATATATTGGATAATATAAACAGTAAAATCACAACTTTAAAAAATAGAAAGACTAAAATTTTGTAAATAAAAATTAGAACTCACTTTAGCGCATCACGTAGTGAACTGCGAAATCAATGCTTCTGTTAAGGTTATATGTCAAATTAAATATAAATCAAAATTGTGTTTTGAATTTGTAAACAATAATCCACATTATATCAATGATAATTAATAAATATTTCCAAACCTCATACCATTATAACTTGAGGATTAATTAAGAAACGAATATATTTCAGTTGAATATTCAATTAAAAAAATTAATATTAATTTAAACTATAATTTACTGATATTATCACTTGTGTTATGAACACAAATCATGCACTGTAAATATAAAATAATTTTATTCTATCAATTACCTAAAATTACTATGAGCAAACAATTAAAAATATTCATTGTAAAATTAATAAATTTATTATATAATAATTTACGGTTGAAATCGATATAAAATTGATTTTCAACCTATGCATATAAGCTGTGTTTCTGAAATTAAATACGGCATTAATGTGTGTAGGAAAAAGATTTATAAGGAAGAAAAGAGTCATTTTAATAATTTTTACTATAACTCAGAATCAGTTAATTTTAGCAGGAGAGAAAAGAAAAGAAAAAACACGTTACAATACAAACAAGAACTGATTCGTATGACTCGTTTGTTTGTTCACTTTCAACTCTACAACTAATATACAGGTGTTCATGGTCTACCCTGTTTCTCTCCAATTGCTTTGATCGTATCAATCATTTCAGATTTGAAGTGTGTGAGCTCATGAAGATTCTCTCAAGGGCCCAAGGTCGTCTTTTTTGTTTCTTCCCCTTAAATAATTGCGTTCTTAGTATCATACGTATATCCGTTTCACGGTTGCCTTTTGTAATCTGTTTTTTATTTTTTGGTTGCAGTTCTAAAGTTTCGGTTTGCTCTTAAATGTGGGAAAATAGACCCTTTGTCTTGCAAGTTTTCATCCTCCTTTTCAAATGGGTCTTCGTCTGAACTGTATGGGAAAGCTAAAGTTAATTCCTTTATGCATGATACCTCCCATTCCCAAGACGATGCATTGAAATCGGAGGGCATGGGAAAGACGGTGCATGATGTATGCCGGGTCTTGGACACTGGTCCTTGGGGACCTGCCCTTGAGGACGCCCTCAACACGTTTGATGACATGCCTCAACCAGAATTGGTAGTTGGAGTAATAAGGAGGTTGAAGCATGTGAAGGTGGCATTGCAGTATTTTAGGTGGGCGGAGAGAAAGACTGAACGGCTGCGTTGCCCTGAAGTGTACAACGCACTTCTCATGCTCATGGCAAGGACAAGAAATTTGGACTACTTGCAACAGATTCTTGAAGAAATGGGTCAAGCTGGATTTGGACCCTCAGATTATACTTGTATCGAGTTGGTTTCTAGTTTTATCAAGTGTCGGAAGCTAAGAGAAGCTTTTGGTGTTATTGAAACTATGAGGAAGTTCAAGTTTCGCCCTGCATGTTCGGCTTATACTACACTGATTGGTGCTCTTTCTGCGGCTCATGAAGCTGATCTCATGCTCACCCTCTTGCATCAAATGCAGGAAATAGGTTATGAGGTAAGCGTACATTTGTTTACCACACTTATTCGTGCATTTGCCAGGGATGGCCGCATTGATGCTGCTCTATCCTTGCTGGATGAGATGAAGAGTAACTCCTTTAATGCTGATATTGTTCTCTATAATGTATGCATTGACTGTTTTGGAAAAGTTGGTAAGTTGGATATGGCCTGGAAATTCTTTCATGAAATGAAATCACAAGGGTTGATACCTGATGACGTGACATATACTAGCATGATAGGGGTTCTTTGCAAGGCTGAGAGGTTGGATGAAGCTGTAGAGTTGTTTGAAGAACTTGATAGAAACAGGAGTGTCCCTTGTGTTTACGCTTATAATACGATGATAATGGGTTATGGTTCAGTTGGGAAATTTGATAAAGCATACAGCTTACTTGAGAGGCAAAAGAGAAAAGGATGTATACCTAGTGTAATTGCCTATAATTGCATTCTGACTTGTCTTGGAAGGAAGGGAGAAGTTAAGGAAGCATTTAGAGTCTTTGAAGAAATGAAAATAGATGCAGCACCAAATCTTGCAACCTACAATATTTTAGTTGACATGCTTTGTAAGGGAGGGGATCATGAAGCTGCTCTGAAAGTTCGGGATTCCATGAAAGAGGCTGGCTTATTCCCTAATATCAGGACTGTAAATATTATGATTGATCGACTATGTAAAGCTCAAAAACTTGATGAAGCTTGTTCCTTATTTTTAGAATTGGACCATAAAGTTTGCAGCCCTGACGCAGTAACTTTTTGTTCACTTATTGATGGCCTAGGCAGACATGGCAGGGTGAATGATGCCTATTTGCTTTATGAAAAGATGTTGGATTCTGATCAGACTCCAGATGCTGTGGCGTATACATCTCTTATTAGGAATTTCTTCAAGTGTGGTAGGAAGGAGGATGGTCACAAAATCTATAAAGAGATGATGCATAGGGGCTGTTCTCCTGATTTGATGCTCCTTAATAATTACATGGATTGTGTTTTCAAAGCTGGTGAAATTGAGAAAGGGAGGGCTTTATTTGAAGAAATAAAGGCTCGGGGTTTAACTCCTAATGTTCCGAGCTACTCAATTTTAATTCATGGTCTTGTGAAAGCAGGATTTTCAAACGAAACATACAAGTTGTTTTATGAGATGAAGGAGCAAGGACTACATTTGGACACCCGTGCTTACAACATTGTTATTGATGGATTTTGCAAGTCTGGAAAGGTCAACAAAGCTTACCAATTACTGGAGGAAATGAAGGCTAAGGGTCTCCAACCAACAGTTGTAACTTATGGTTCTGTCATTGATGGACTTGCAAAAATTGACAGACTTGATGAAGCATATATGTTATTTGAAGAAGCAAAATCAAAAGGTGTTGATTTGAATGTAGTGGTCTATAGTAGTCTTGTTGATGGGTTTGGGAAAGTTGGAAGGATTGACGAAGCATATCTGATTTTGGAGGAGTTGATGCAGAAAGGTCTGAATCCAAACACGTACACATGGAACTGCTTACTTGATGCATTAGTGAAAGCTGAGGAAATTGATGAATCTCTTGTGTGCTTCCAGAACATGAAAAACTTGAAATGCCCTCCAAATGAAGTAACTTACAGCATTATGATAAATGGTCTTTGTAAGGTTAGAAAATTTAACAAGGCCTTTGTGTTTTGGCAAGAAATGCAGAAACAAGGGTTAAAACCCAATACTATCACATACACTACCATGATTTCGGGACTAGCAAGGGTTGGGAACGTTCTAGAGGCAAAAGACCTCTTTGTGAGATTTAAGTCAAGTGGGGGCATACCTGATTCAGCTTGCTATAATGCTATGATTGAAGGATTAAGCAATGCCAATAAGGCAATGGATGCATATACACTTTTTGAGGAAACTCGACTTAAAGGATGTCGTATATATAGTAAAACATGTGTTGTTCTTTTAGATGCTTTGCATAAGGTGGATTGCCTCGAGCAGGCAGCGATTGTTGGTGCTGTCTTAAGGGAAATGGCAAAGTCTCAACATGCAACAAGATTGTCTTGAGAACAGGTTGTGTATATTGTACTGGTACTGGAACGGAAGTCTGGCTTCTACACCGAATTAAGTGGCGGTCTTCTCAGAAAGTGCTTGCCTTTATAACCCTTTTCCCACAGATTATGCAAATTCTGAGACAGCAAAAACATTTTGTGTCCTAAGTTCTTTTGAAAAAGTATATAGTCCTAGGCTCAAAGGTAATTCTTACTAATTACAATAGTTATTCAAATTCCAAAGTATCCGACTGCTTCATGTAAATGAGTTTTGATTGTTTTATGCTACACATCATTCTAACTTTTACCAATATTTAGTATGGGTTTCAGATTCACACGGATATTCATGTTTGATGATTTTTCTTGGAACGAATGTCTATAACTTCATCTGTTTGTGTGATTACATATGTGCCACATGTTGTAATCTGTTTGGAAGATTGTAATATTGCATAATGTATTGTTTAGATTCTTATAGATGTTTCAGCAATATATTTTATGATTAAAAACAATACAATAATCATGCAGTGGTCGATATGCTATGTCCATATTCTCAAATCACCTTGTTAACTAATGCTTTTGATGCTTGTTTGAGGTAAGGGTATAAATGTTGTAAACTAAGGGATACAGTTAAATGTTCTAAACCATGGATTCTGAGCCTTCAT
The DNA here is from genome assembly GCF_029865625.1 of Vigna umbellata. Taxonomy (NCBI): domain Eukaryota; kingdom Viridiplantae; phylum Streptophyta; class Magnoliopsida; order Fabales; family Fabaceae; genus Vigna; species Vigna umbellata. The sequence goes on along the minus strand of NC_142165.1, from coordinate 13,826,940 downwards.
TATTATTTATTTTTAAAACATAATCATGATTTACTACAAGGTATATTCTTAATGTGTTATAAATTTTATTGCAGGGGAAAGTTCCAAATTGATATCTCTCTCCTGTAACTTTTTCCCATTGTTGGAAGGATATTAACTCAAATTTGACTGGCAATGGAGTGTCTACAGGTTCTATCTATACTGGGTTAGTTGGAAGTTGGAGGCCATTTTTTTTACCAGTCTCACTCATCTGTCACCTCCTCTTGAATTCATACTCTTTAAATTTTCTTACAAAAGTAATCGGAACTTCAGGAAAAATATATTTATAATCATTTGAGATTTATTTCAATGTTGTGATAAGTTGTTGTAATGACATTTGGTGTTGGCTGCCAATAAATGTACACCTCAAAAAATAGGGTGTAAAGGTGGAAAGAGAAAATGTAATAAAAACTGTGACGTGAAAGAAAGAGTGAAATAAGAATGTGAGAATGAAAAAAAAAAGATGAAAGAGAAAGATGTGCTTATGGATCTAATCCTGAGCTATTTCACTATCATGTTCTTATCTATGATTGTTTAGAATTTAGGGTTGAGATGAGATGGTTTCATTTGAATTTTAAATGTATTGAATAAAAACGCATATCTCTTTATATAATTTTAATATGGGTTAAATATGTTTTTAGTCCCTAAACTATTGGTCATTTCTGGTTTTCGTTCCTCTTTCAAAATAAGGTACAATTTGGTCCTCATTCTTTTCGAAACTTTAGTTTTAGTCCTCGAAACTTTGGTTTTAGTCCTCGAAAACTAACCTGGAAAACTATCAAATTTTTAACGGTGTTAGTTTTCGAGGACTAAAACCAAAGTTTCGAAAAGAATGAGGACCAAATTGTACCTTATTTTAAAAGAGGGACGAAAACCAGAAATGGCCAATAGTTTAGGGACTAAAAACATATTTAACCCTTTTAATATTGAACTTAAAATACTTGCATAATATATTTTAAATAATAGTAATTATTTTCTTTAAATTCGGCATGACATTCTTTTTGAAGTCTATTATATGATACTAACGTGCTTTATAAAGTAAAAAAAAAATTATTCCCATCATCATTCAATAATTACAGGATTATAGTATGATTGAAAATTTTGGAGCAGCTGTTTTCTATAAAATAAATTTATGTAACATTATTAAATAAAATTTGAATCCAAATAAACATAAGCATTATATTTAATTCTTAAATGATATACTTTTATAAATTAAATACTTACATGCCTTAGGAATAAAAGATTAATCACTCTCATTTTGCTACCATGATGTTTTTTTCATTAACCCTGCAAATATTTGGATTTTTTTTCCATCCTTTTTATACACTTCTTTCAGTGTTCTTCCCAATATCCTAATCCAGAAACTAAATTCAAAGCTAGAGATACGAACATGAGCGCAAAGAAAAAAAATGAAAATAAAGTAATTTTGTACATTTTAAGTCTTTTTTTTCTTTTATGCTCGATAATAAAAAAATGTATATGTTTAAAACAACAAAAATTCAGCAATAATATATTTTTAAGTTTAGTTGCATTTTTAAGATTTCCATATGTATGGCTACGATGCTCTAATTTCAACTATTCACATTCTTTAAAAAAAAAATTCAATTGGCAAAACTAAGTCTCTTGTTTCAATTCAATCTGTAAGTGGATAACATTGACTAGCACATGAAAAAGTATATATAAAATATTTAAATATTAATAAAATAATCTTCTATTAAATTTTTATTTAAATTTTGTATATATTTCTCTTTTCAAAAATGTAAATATAATATATTAAATGGATTATTTAATTTAAATAACTATAAAACTATAAGGATTATGTGATTAATTAGACAGATATCCATTTAAATTAGTAGCATAAGTGTAACCAATTTGCTCTCACAATTTTTACAAACTCTATACATCGTTTGGTTAAAATTTGAGCTAAAGAAATTTTATAGTTAGCATTTATTTATATTTTAACATATAAATTATACTTTACTTTTTTATTAACAAAATATTAAGTTTTAATTAAGCTATTTTTTACAGTAATTTAAAATTATGATGAACTACTGATCCATCGAAACGTCAACAAAGCAATTATATGTTTTAGCATTTTATTACATATTATCATAATTTTTAATAACTTTCATAAAATTATAATCTGTTTTTTTAATGTTGTTCATCCTATAGGACTAATTTAAGGAAAATAAAACGTGTGCAAAGCAACACAAATGGCTATAACTATTTTATTTTACGAAAATAATGCCAATAACAGAAGTAATGGCTATAGATGAATATTATAATATTTTTTCTCCATGATTTTTGACAAACTACAACGTTATTGATTACTATATATTAATAATCTTTTTCGTGCATTTTGAGTTTTCATTTTTCGTTCTTGCGTCATTGATTACAACTTGGTGAATATATTTCATAAGTTCATAAACAAAATCAAATTTTTCCAATTTCTTGGTATAATATTGATTTTTCGAGAGAGGTTGACTTATTAAGGATAAGACATTTTTTTTTTAAAAAGTAATCAAAGATTGTTTATGTAACGGATCAAACTTACTACACTATCTTCAAAAGTAAGTATTGTTAATTAAATATTAATTTTTTTAATCATATGATGTATTTTCATATTAATTTTACCTTTTAAGAACTATCATTTATTAATTGAATAAATAAAATTCACATCTATGTGATGGGTGGGATAATAAAATTCATATTTAGGTTATTTTATTCCCTGAGTTTAATCATATAAGGCCATTTAGTCTTGAACTTCATCTACTACTATTATTTTAATCTTTAAACTTAACAAATTACACTTGAGGTAACCTTATCAACAAGTCAAAGTTCATCTGTTACTGATAAATAGAAATCCTTTGAAATTCAGTATGGGAAAAAGTCGTGCTTGCAGCAGTTTTTGAAAATTTGTGGTGTCCATTTATCTTATCAGTTTCCTTCTCTCTAATCAGCAGTAATCTGATTTTTTGCATTAGCCAATGAAGCACCATGCTTGGAATTTCTGGTTAAATACTCAACGTGTTCCCAAAATCATAGTTTTTTTCAAGCTTTTGCTTCTCTTCTGCTGATCATAATCTTGATTCAGAAAGCTATTGATTGAATAATCTGAGAGCCAACTCGATAGCATGGGGTTGGAGATTCACATTTCCTTATCTACAATCCTTCCTTTCTTCATCTTACTGTTCATGTTAATCAACATATTTTGGAGATCAAAAACCAGGAACTCAAACTCTAAGTTGCCACCAGGGCCAAGGAAGCTACCCCTCATAGGGAACATACACCAAATTGGAAGTCAGACTCATACGTCCTTAGCAACATTGGCACGTCAACATGGTCCTCTCATGTATATGCAGCTTGGTGAACTTTGCTGCATAGTTGTATCTTCAGCCGAAATGGCCAAAGAAGTGATGAACACGCATGATATCATCTTTGCAAATAGGCCTCGTGTGCTTGCTGCTGATGTTATCACTTATGGCTCTAAGGGCATGAGCTTCAGCCCCTATGGATCTTATTGGAGGCAGATGAGAAAGATTTGCACCATGGAACTGCTAACACAAAAGCGTGTTGAATCCTTCAGATCCATCAGGCTACAAGAGTTGTCAAATTTTGTCAAGGAGATATCTTTGAGTGAAGGGTCGCCAGTTAATCTCACTGAGAAGATCAATTCTTTGTCATACGGACTTATATCTCGGATTCTTTTTGGTAAAAAATCTGAAGACCAAGAGGCTTATGAGGAACATATGAAGGGTGTCGATGAGACAGTTGGAGGGTTTTCTGTCTCTGATCTGTATCCTTCTATTGGACTTCTTCAAGTTATTACTGGGATTAGGACTAGAGTTGAGAAGATTCATCAAGGAATGGATAGAGTACTTCAGAACATTGTTAGAGATCACAGAGACAAAACTTTGGGGGCTTTTGGTGAAGAACATAGGGAAGATCTAGTTGATGTTCTTTTAAGGCTTCAGAAAAATGGTGATCTCGAACACCCCCTATCAGACACTGTTGTCAAAGCAACCCTTTTGGTATGTTTCTGTTAACACTCTATGAAAAGTTTCCCAATATATAAAGTCATATATTTTGTACATATGATTTCTCTTTTTCTGGTTTAGTTGATGATTGTATGATACAGTCCAAGTTTTCGGATATGACAGTGTTGATCGAAATTTATTGAAGATAAACACATTATTTATGACATTAAGTTATTTAAGCTAAGCTAAACTGATAGATTAGACTGTGATGAACTTTTGGTGATCATTAAACTTGTTAGAAGGGTAACACAACATATTTGTTTCAGGACATATTCAGTGCTGGAAGTGACACTTCATCAACAATTATGGATTGGGTAATGTCAGAGCTGATGAAGAACCCTGAGGAGATGGAGAAAGTACAAAGTGAGGTAAGAAGAATCTTTGATGGAAAAGGGTATGTGGATGAAACAGATATTCATGAGCTGAAGTACTTGAGAGCTGTTATCAAAGAAACATTGCGTCTGCATCCACCTGCTCCATTGCTGCTTCCAAGGGAATGCAGTGAGAAATGTGAGATCAATGGGTATGAGATACCAGCCAAAAGCAAAGTGATTGTCAATGCATGGGCCATTGGGAGGGATCCTAATCACTGGAATGAAGCTGAGAAATTCTATCCTGAAAGGTTCCTTGAAGGCTCAATTGATTACAAAGGTGGTGAGTTTCAGTTCATTCCATTTGGAGCTGGAAGGAGGATATGCCCTGGAATCAATCTTGGCATTGTCAATGTTGAATTTTCACTTGCAAATTTGCTTTTCCATTTTGATTGGAAGCTGCCTCAAGTGATCAATAGGCCTCAAGATCTTGATATGACTGAATCCTTTGGGTTGGCACTTAAAAGGAAACATGATTTGGTGTTGATTCCTATCTCTCACCACTCAGCTAAAAACTAAGTTATGAACACTCTGTTGCATACTTTCAGTTATCTATTGTACATGTACTGTTCCAAAACCTTCTAATAACATCTTCGTATCTGGAATTCATTTCGTCACACATCTTAATCACTTTACATCAGACAAACTTATATTTTAACTCTTTCTTCTTCTGCATTACACTATATTATACATTCAAATTTTATATAATGGTTTATTCTTTAAATTCCTTAGTCATTCTTTCAAAAATAATTACTATTATTAATGTTGTTTTCACTTTAAAAAGCATAAGTGATAATTATTAAAGATGAAATGTGTATAACATACTTGTTATCATAAACTGTCTATTTATCTTGAGGTTTATTAAAAAGTTGTATAAAGTTGTGCGGTTGTCACTTTTCTTACAAAAATAATTTCGATCTTTATATAAATGCATTACTTTGACTCGTAAAAATATATTATTCAATTTGAACGTAGATTGGGAATAAAGAAAATCAATACTTGGTTATTATGCGTTAATTTCACTTAATTATATAAAAGATTAACGTAATAAAATAGCTTAAATAAGTTACCTCTCGATTATACAATAATTACAATAACAAATATTGAACAATATGATTGTTCAGATTACCTCAACATAAATTTCTTGTGCGTCTATTTTCAATGCAACCACTTCTGCATGCTCTCTATGTTCTGTGTTGTGTGTGTAGGAGATGTTAGTAAGTTGGGTTATATATATATATATATATATAATTAAATGTGTTAGAGTTATTATAATATTAATTAAAATGATATAATTAATTATATTTATGATTATAGACATATATATTATCAAATATTAACTGATATAATATTCAATATTTTAATTTGACGAGGGATAAGTTAGGAATATTAATTTTTTGAAAATAGTAACAAATGTTATATAAGGGCTTATGGTATCTGTGAGTAGTACATTGTTTTTTTTTTCTTTTCGTTCCATCAGAAAGGAAAAAAAAAAAAAGAGAAAATCTAAAGTGTTTTACAAGATCAAATACCTTTGATTGCTTCTAATGGTTAATCCAGTATCCTTCCGCTTACTGGTCCAAATTGCATCATATGAGTTTTTCTCCATTTTATCATAAACCCTAATTAATTTATCGTAACTATATTTTAATTTTTCAACATATTAAGAACAATAATAAATATGTTATTTTTAAAATGATAAAAAATAGTCTCAGTTTCTAATTAAATAAGTTACTTTGGTTCTGGTCAAAGAAATGCTTTAATTTTAAGAAGAAATAGGAAAGCAAAAGGAGAATATTCCATTGAAAATGAGAAAATTAATTATTTGAATTTCTTAGAAATTAAAATTGTAATTATTCTGTGATAGAAAAAAAGTGGTTTTTAAGGTTAAGAGGAGAAATTAAGAGATACTTAATTAATACAAATTTGGTAGAATAAAACACACACAATTTGTCAACTATTTTGCGTTTGTAATTATCAATGCTTACTCTTAGCTACGCATACGATTATTACTGGAGAAAAAAATATTTAAATGATAAATTTCTCAGGTTTTAATAATATTTTATTTTTTTCTGTTTTGTTTTTTATCATTTACTTACCTCCCTTGAATTAAATGGTCATCATCCGTTAATTCACGTAACATATCTTTTTAATTTATTTTATTTGAAGAAAAACAATTAATTCGATACAACAATGCTATTTTTGTTTAATTAAAATTTTACCTCTTCTGTCTTTTAAAATATTCCTCAATGATAAAACCCAAAGAAAATATAAGAATAATTAACACATTTTTTAACGTTATTTTTGTTTAAGAAGAAAAAAAAATCATATAACCTGTGAATTATGAGAGTTTGCACTTTTTTTTTCTTTCAATATTTCCTATTTTACTGCCAAACTAAAAAAACATAAAAATTTCAAATACATATATATAATCTTCATTCAATATTTTAGAACATGTTTTCACTTTTCACAAATAAACACTTTTTCACAAATAAACACTTTTTTTGTGGAGGAATATAAATTAGACAAATTACATTATAAATGCATGAGTTGATGCGAAGAAAGGAAAACGGTTGGGTATCTTTTTGTTGACCAGTAAAAGATTATTGAAAGTGAAAAGGTGTATAAGTTCATATTCGTCGTTCCCTTTCCCTGTTCACTTTTTTCATTTCATCTTCTTTCATACGTTTCCAAACACACTTTCTTTCTTCCTTCTTCTTCTTTCTTCATTTGCTCAAATTCCGTTGCTTGCAGCAGAGGTAGCGGCTTCTTCTTTCGCTCGGTTCACCCACGGAAAAAAGTCGGCGTCTTTTGGACTTCTCATGGCACTTCAACCCAAAACCGAACCTGGGTCTTTGCAGAACTCCATTTCTACTACTTCTCAAAAGCATTACAGCGAAATGAGTATCTCGGAGCTTGTGTCACTTCTGCGTGTGGTGTATCAAGTTGAAGACTTTGATAAAATAGAAGAAGAATTGAAGAACAGAGAAGACAAAGTGAAGGTAGATATTGGGTCACTCCGAGAAAAGCTTGACTTGGAGAGGCTCAATAGTATTGAAATAGAAAAAAGATTGAAAATCAGAGAGGAGCAATGTAAAAAGGGGAAGCAAGCCCAGGAGAATTATGAGCTGTTGTTGAAGAGAATGAAACAGAGTGGGTTGGATATGGATGAGTTAAGGAAAAGGAACGTTACTTTAGAAAAGAGAATGGAACAAAGTGGGTTGGATATGGATGAGTTAAGGAAAAGGAACGTTACTTTAGAAAGTGAAGTTTGTAAGTTGAAGAAAAAAATGGTAGAAGATGTCAAATGTGTGACTGAACTAAGGACCAAGTTGGAGGAAGAGAAGGCTGAGAACAAGAGTGCTCTTGATGTTCTCAACATGAAGAACACTGAATTGAAGGAAGAAATTAAGAAGAATTTGGCTGACATAGAGAGGCTGAGGACTGAAAATGATAAATTGACTGATGAGAAGCTCGAACGTAAGACAGCATTTGAGTCTTTGGAGAGGAAATATGGTGAACTCAGTGCAAGTGTTGTGAAGTTAGAAAATGATGTAAAGCTTTTGCTGAGTGAAGGTGCCTCTGATTGTGGGAACACTGAACAAGAACCTAATACTGGAGTTTCTTTTGCTGTCAAAGCTGAAGAGGTTTTCGATGACTACGAGCTTGAAAATGATACTGGGGAGCCTGTTCCTTTCCCAAAGACTAAAGAAACTCATCAGTATGTCAAAAAAGGGTACAAGGATGTTGCATCAGGTATGGAAATGAAATTCTGTTCTGTTTGCATCTCTTGTATCTATAATTGCAGATTTACATTCATAAATATCCTTTAAAAATATTGAATTTGGTAGAAGTATACATTTTTAATTACTTGAAGAGCCCTGAGCCATTGGCTGGATTTTTCAAGAAGTATACATTTTTATTTGTATTACAGAATGTACTGCTTTTTAGTGTCCTGCTTTTGCCTGGAGTATACTGTTAAACAAGTTTTAACATATATTTCTTGTGCCTGTATGGGTAAAAATTGAATTAGAAAATGAGATCATAACCATATCTGATGATGATGACGATGATGATAATGGTTGTCCAAATCAAGGATTGCATAGAGAAAAGGCTATTGCTCAAGAAAATGAACATCCACAAAGGGTTGAAACGTTCACAAGAAAACGTGCTTATGATATTCAGACATCTTCTAGATCTACCTCCAGTGGTGATTTATATGAAATGGATCATCCCCCTCTAAAGAGAGTTAAAACTTCTCCGGCCAGTTCTGATACATACCATTTGCCAGAGTAAGTGGGACACTGGCCTACGTAAATATCCTCACGAGTCATATATACCCATTTGTTTGGTTATATTGAAAACAACTAACTCAGCCTTTTGTTTGTCTTGCAGCTACTTCCTCCGCAGAATCTAGAGCAGGTGCTTCTCTAGCCAATCTTATACGTGAAATCTTAAATTAGTTCTTAGTTTAAAAATACTGGTTTCTTGGGATTATATATGTAACTATGATAGTCACACTTTTTATGTAAAAACTTACTGATCTTTACTAAAGAATCAGACTAATGAAAGCTGAAATTCTACATTTTGTTGCAAGGATATAAGTTCAGTGTAACTCAACCCAACATTTTGGTTAGAAAGTTTGTATTTATTAAATACACTTTTTGTATGAAAGAATGGTAAACTATCTGCATCAATGGGGCCAACATATTCCCTTTCGCGTTTTCTTCTATCTAACTAATCATTATTTCACGCCATCCTTTTCATATCTCTTTACATTATTCAAAAAAGAGCATTTTGGCTTTCCCCCTCCCCTTTGCGATGTTAAAAAGTATTGTGAAATGAACAATTCTATTTTTATTTTCTGATAATGGTTAACAAATAATACAAGTTATTGGTTTCTCGTTCATTATCTTAATCACTTACAATTCTATGACATTTTTTATTTGAGTCCTTGGAAAAATTCTGATGTACTGAAACAATATGTCAAATAACCCAAATTTCAATGACCCATGGTTTTGATATGTGAACACAGACTTAAATGGATATGTTTTTAATTGGATGGATATGTAATGAGAGTTTGGGAATTCTGTAAATTAAAGAAACATATCAACCCTTCATAATTAGTTATATAATATTCTTTTACACTTCATCTTGAATAACTAGTATATATAGTTTGTTCACAAATAAAGTTATAGCTGAAAACCAGTGAGATATGATTGCTCTATATTCTGGACTATTGAGAAGGGATTGTTGTTAATCTTAAAGATGATGATAAAGATCAACATAAAAGCAAGGATGCATTACATTGTTGATTGCTGTCATGTTAGCCATTGAGCATGCTGATATGAAAGGATGGAATAATTTGTGGTTAGAATGTGATTCTTACTAGGTGAAGGCTTTTACAGGATTTCATGATGATGACATCTTTGTATTAAAATTTGTGCTACTTTAAAACTGCAGATACTTTTTAGAGAATGTAACTAATGTGCCTGACAGTTTAGCTTATTTTGTTTATCTTATTGGAATATGATTTTCATAGCCAAGGGCCTCTTTATCTGTTCAAGTATAGAGAGGGATGCATAACATGATACATGTATAGAGAAAGTTGCATCCTTTCCTAATTATAATAAATTTGTAATGTGTTTCAACTTTGAATAGTTTCTACTGATTACTGTTGAAACTGGTATGTGAAAGATTTGAATCTGGAAATCTTAATTTGCAGAAGACATTGTTGTGTTAGGGAGAAACAAGCTGACATTAGCCACTAGGGGTGTTCAATAGAAGCTGACCTAAACTGGAAAAGAGGTTGCCAATGGTGCTAAACTATAAAATAAACATAAACTAGTTTTTTTGTTAAAATTTAATGAGTTTTAGTTCAGTTTTTAAAGTATTTTTTTTATGCACTACTTGACCTATTTTGAGGGTTAAAAAAAATGTATTTACATAATTATTAGGGTTTAATACCTATTTTGGTCCCTCTTTTCGTAGGGTGGTCCTCCTTTTTTTCCAAAAGTTCACTAACATCCTACTTTTCGCAAAAACTATGCACGTTAGTCCTTTTTGGTTACGGCGTTAAAAAGACTAACGGCACAGCTGTCCAGCTGGCACAAAACTGATGAGTTGTACAGTTTTGGTTGAGATGGCACTGTGAATTGTTGATTCCTGCTGAAAGGAAAGGGATTCATGGTTGGTTGTTCCCAAATTAAAAAGCAAAACGTGAAGCTGCTTTTCTTCTTGCACGTTTTGTCCCTGTCAAAAGAAGGGTTTTGCAACCGCGTTCTCTTTACCTCTCGGCGTTCCACAACGCATCATTCCGATCAAACCAGCAACTGCTGCCTCCTCATTTACCACTGCTTTGGCTCCAATAGGCTGCCGGACGATCAACACCAGAGCACCGGCTGCTTCTTCTGCAACTCCTTCATTCCCCAAAGCACCAACAAGTGCTGTCCCTGCCTCGGCTTCTATCATTCTACCACAATTCTCAGGGTGTGTGGAAAGATTGAACAAAACTGTCACAGCATCCTTCTTTCCTCTTGGAGTCCCCTCTCGCAACAGCCCTGCCAGGGCCTCAACTGCTCCCATCTCATCTGCAATTATTTTCTTATAGTCATGGACGACCGATAGGCTGAACAACGTTGCAGCAGCATTTTCCCTTGTCTCTGTGGTGTGTCCAAATCTCAACACAACAACGTTGCAGCAGCATTTCCTACTTTTGTTTTTGTCAAAAATGGACAAATTGAGCAGTGCAGTCACGGAATTCTCCTGAGCGACAGCATTGGGCGATGAAAGTAAATTCCTAAGATAGGGAATCGCCCCTGCTTCTGCAATGAATGAGCAGTTTTCCTTTTCAGTTTTGTTTTTTAATTTGGGAACAACCATGAATCCCTTTGCTTTGAGGATGAATCAGCAATTTACTGTGCCACCTCAACTAAAATTGTACAACTCATCAGTTTTGTGCCTGGACAGTTGTGCCGTTAGTCTTTTTAACGCCGTAACAAAAAAGGACTAACGTGCATCATCGTTTTGCGAAAAGTAGGATGTTAGTGAACTTTTGAAAAAAAGGAGGACCACTTTGAAGAGACCCTACGAAAAAAGGGACCAAAATAGATATTAAACCTAATTATTAGCTGTCTGGTCTTGAAGTTATCAATTATTGTAGTTGAATTTTCTATGGTGATTTATTTATTAAATATATATATTGCCAATTCGGAAAACTTCTGTTTTTATGTTAAAAATACAACTTTCATTGATGATTTGTTTCTTTTTCATATCAAGACTTTGATATTTTTATTAGTTTATTATAATTTAACTATTAAATTTGGGTGACTAATCATTAATAATAAATGAAATCATATGCAAGTTTGAATTAAACTTATTTGAATTAATTTTCAGATTAATTTATTTTGGGTAAACTAATAATTTAATTTACTTTGTTTTGATATATTTTAGTTAAGTTTGATTCATTAATATCTAATGGGCTGATGATGATACAACTTCTTTATTTTTTTATCTTTTCAACATATATCTGGTTAAGGAAATATAAACATTTATTGAAATATTAATTTCATGTTTAGTTTCAAAAATGAATAGTTTAGTTACAATAACAATTTTGTTAAAAAATCTTATACATTGAAGTATTAGTTTCCGATCGAGTTTCAATTAGAAAAAACAGTAGTAACTATAATAATTTAGTTTAAATTTTTTAGTATAAAAATAATTATCTAAATTTGTAAACAGTTTAGTTCAATCTGTTGTTAACATTAAGTAAACTATTAACAGTCCAGTCAGATACTTGTGTGCTTGTTGAAATTTGAAAATCACTAATCAAATTACTAAGACAACCTTAATTTTAACACATTTCATGGGCCGGATCTTAAATGTGTTGGACCAATTTACTTTCCCACCCCCAACATCTTAAACACATATTTGTTTTTATCATCTTATTCAAATGCAATAATGTTTGTATTATTAAAATTTCACAATAGTGAATTAAATTTCTTTTATTCTATTTCAAAAAATTGTTTTAAATATCAGTTTTTATTATAAAATTTTAGTGGTGAAAAGGTTTATAAAATAAGTCACGTTAGAAAAAGAAAAATCTAATTTAAAGCGTATAATTTTTGTCTGAATAAAAATAACAAGTTTTGATCATAAAAGAACTTTCTTTTCATGAAAAAAAAATTAATTTCTAAAATATGTATAAACATTTTTCCACTACTTAAACAATCAACATTTTTACAATTTATACAGAACCAAAAAAAAAATCTTCGTACTTTGGAAAAAGAAATAAGCATAAAATATAAAAAGGTCACTAGTTATCAACAATATTTCTTATAATTAACTCTTAACCAACCACCTTTTTGGAATAAAACAAAAAAAAATATTGTTTTTATTTTAATTTCGGTAAATATATTACTTTTCTTTTTAGTTTTTGATAATCATACATTCATATAAAACTTTTTATCATCATTGAATTAAATATTTTATGGGCGTGTCCTAGATTATATCATCACATTATAAATAAGGAAAGAAAATAAAAGAAAATAATTCAAAAAATAAAAAATAAAGACTTCAAACAAAACATTTGTATTCTTTTGACAATAAATTAATATTATTATTATTATTATTATTATTATTAATATTAAATGAGTATGAAAGGGTTTTTCCAATTAATTGAAATGTTCCACCTTCAAATGTTCTCAAAAACTCGTTTTTTTGCATTTCTTCTATATGTTTGCTACTTTAAGTGTTTAAGAGTAATTTTTATTGATTTTTCAAATTCCATCACACCCACACAAGAATCAAATAGGATTGTTAATAGTTTACTTAATTTTAACAATAAAATTGAACTAAATTGTTTACTTATAGATAACTATTTCTACATTATGGTATTTATATTATCTTTTTTTGGAACTAAACATGAAATTAACAAAGACCATAAATAATCTAACCTCTTACAACCTGTCATCTCACAATCACTACGCGCAAAGGGAATCTCCATCAACCAATAGATCAAGTGTAGTCAGTATAATCTACAGCATGAGCCTTTTGTACTCATATGACATCTTGTTGGATCTTCAGTGAGGGATTGTCCTTTTGCTAGGTCATGGATTGAAGTTTTTCTTCAAGTACCTTTTTTATTTCTTGTTGTTCCATAAAGCGTTCATTTAGTTTTTCTTCCATTTGGAGCTCCAACTTCCTCAATGCCTCTTGACTTAAGGATTTTGTACTTCTTTGTTTAGGTCCAAAGTAGTCTTTTACGCCAATAGTTCCTCCAACAGCACGTACACAACCTGGGTGGTCTGACTTTCCAATGGTCATTGTGAGAATGTCCTTCCTACCTTGGCTAGCATGTGAACCCTGACTTTGTTGTTCAACCAACTTATCCTGCATATCATAATGAAGTTTGATACATAAAAAATTTTGTTACATAAAATTCATAAGAATTATGATTTTTGGTTAAGGGTTTTTACTTACAATTCTTTGTGATATCTGTTGAGCTGATTGTGATGTCATTTGACCATTGGACTTAGTCTCTGCAGCCTTCCACATCTCATACCTAGCAGGTGGAGGTGCTAGGTCAGGGGACTCAAGTCCTAAAGTCTCTGCTTGAGACTTTCTCATCTTTTTCTCTAGTAATGCATAACCACCACGTGAGAGTACGTGTGGTGCATCATTAAGTTTCTGTCTTTGTTGGGCAACAATCCTTTTTTCCTATCAAACCATAGAAATTCAAAAGTTTAAATCAGAAATGAATGTTTTGTATGACTATAACAAAATATTAAGAAACAAACCTGCCAGTCCCCAGACTCTCTAGATGTTCTAAACTGCACCCACTCCTCCTCAGTTATTTTATACTTTACACAAGGAGTGTCATGTTGTCTATCTCCGAACACGTATAGACGTGTTAATCTAGTTTTAAAATCCCTCCATCTGATTGCAATGTAGGATAAGACTTTCTTCCTTATCTTCTCATTATTAGGAATGTCAAAATTTTGCTGTTGAAAACAAAAAAGATGTTAATGCTTTAAGTAAAACATCTTAAACAATGTATTTTTTTTAAGTAAACATACTAGAATATCCTGTCATAGGAAATTCTTCTCCATCTTCGGTACGTCATCCCAAGAGGCAATGACAATGGAGACATGTGTTTTGGCCAACATGGCTAAATAGCTTCGAAACTTTTCTGCATGTGGGCCATTAGGTCTACCCGATCGAGGATCGATTTCCACCATTAACCTCTCCATGGCAATCCGACGCGATGTAACATCTGGCAACCGAGTCACAGATCTACCATGTTCATTCTTTCCTAATTTGGAGCTTGTCATACCTGAAAACACAGCGTTATTAAATCATACATGAACAAAACAAAGTATTTCTATAAAGTAAGAACAAACAAAATAAAGAAATTGTAGAAGTGGCAAATCAAAGACCTCAACGCCCTCTTCCAACAACATTTTCAAATCCTTAATGTTATTTTCCTTAATGATATTCTACTCTCTTGGTTCTGGAAGTTCCTAAGTTTCTACAGTTGATCGATGTGAATTAGTAAATTTACTAGAGGATTCAAATTCAATCTATCGGGCAATCCAAAGTCACAACAATTATATAAGCAGTAACATATATAACATGCCAAACATTCATGAATATTAACTGTAATTTAAATCAACCACGAATATGTTGAGATAAAAAGAATTATTTCGGCACTAAATGTAAGAAAGAGAAAAATACCTTAACAGAGGAAGAATATACAATTAATTTTACCTACACCTTCAAACACTAACAAAATAAGATGAGAAAGACATAAACAAATCCTAATAGAGGAAAAAGAAGTGAAATAGAGAGATATAGGATAATGGAATAAATTTTTCAAAATGTTGGTCTGAGTTACACTGAACTTGTATCCTTCAAACAGTCTCAAATCTGAGCTTTGAAGATGAAAACCAAAAAAAGATAAAAATTTGATTATGAGGGAAAACTCTACTTCAGATTTGAAAGCCAATGCCATAACTAAGAAAGATACAAAGTGTGACTACCATATACAATTCCAACACGTTGAGATTTTTAAATTAAGAACTAATCTAAACTTTCACATATAATATTGATTAGAGAACTTACATCTCTTTACAGGAAGATTTTCTTTTTCAAATAAATCAGCAGAGGATGTATATGTGGAAATAGAAGTCTGAATATAAGAAGCACGTTTTCTTTTGATCGTTTCAACCCTTTGTGGATGTTCATTTTCTTCAATTAATTGAGAAATAGCTTTCTCTCCTTGCAATCCTTGTGATGTATACTTATCATCATCATCACTTAGGTCCACGATCTCCTTTTCCAATTTGAATTTTACCCCTGCATGTACAGAGATATGTGTTGAAACTTAACATTATTTTGTTAACATTACATACTTCAGGCAAAACCTAGGAGAATAAAGTAGTAGATTCTGGAATACAAGAAAAAAAATTGGATGTTGTCTCATCATTTCTTGCAAAATACAGTCTCCGGCTCTTCAAGTAATTAACTACGTATACTTTGATCAAATTCAGAGCAGATACATGTAATTTTTTTCTATGGATAAAAAAAATGAGTTACCTTCTTTGCATGCTTTTGTTTGCTCTTTCTTTTGTTCTTATTGAAAGAAAAAATTATCAGGAGAAAGGAAAAAAACACAAGAGATGACTTGCAGTTTAAAATTAGGACCCTCAAATATTATAGATGACCAACAAATCAAACCATGGGTTAAACATCTGAGGAAGACAACGGGAACAATGCTGTGTTTGCCTTGAGGATAAGAACGTAAAATACCTTAGGCTGGAAACAGGGGTAATTTGTCTACGTGGGGGTCCAATGAATGGTCTGACCTACCATTTGGATCACTTGCTAACTGCCTTATCTTGCACTTGCAAGTGTAAACTTGGGCCATTAAACCTCTGGTGAACTTATTTATGATATTGTTACTTCAACAACAAGACTGGATGATGTGAGAACTGTATGTTCTTTAAATTTTGTCTACTAATAGTTGCAAACTGCGATGATTTTTTGAGTATTTGAATGTATTCTGGTTTAGGCTTCAATTAATCCAGTTTGAGCAAGAATAGCTTGCCTTACCACACCATTTCAATTAATTTACTAAAAGATGGTTTTCGCCAATAGCCATTTCCTTCTCTCAATAAATATCATGGTTCAGGGTATAAAGAAATATGACTACAGTATATTAATCAATTCAGTGTAATCCAATTAAATATTTTTAAAGGAAATTATAATAATGTAAATATGTATAATAGATGTAAGAGATGAAAAAGAGAACAGAATTTCCATTTCCATACCTAATGCGCTTACAGCATCCTCCTGGTTCCCTTTTTTAGGAGACTGACCAGTGCCAGTATCAACAGAGTAATGAGTATCTTCATTCCTTTGTAAGGAAACATGCTTCCCTGTGTCATTTTCAAGGTCGTGGTCACTAACATCCTTTTCAACTTTGACAGCGAAAAAAACTCCAAGAGTGGGCTCCACTTCAGTGTTCCTACAATCAGAGGGATCTTCACTCATCAAAGGCATAGTACTCTCTTCCAATTTCACATCACTGACACGGAGTTTACTATATCTTCTCTCCAAAGATTCAAATAATGTCTTAAGTTCCTGCTTTTCGTATGTCAATTTACCATTTTCACTCTTCAACCCTTCTATGACAGTCAAATTCTTCTTAACCGCTTCCTCCAATTCAATGTTCTTCGTGATAAGGACATCAAGAGCATTCTTGTCCCCAACCTTCTCCTCCTTCAACACACGGATCTTGTCCCTTAGTTCATCCACAGATTTGACATCATCTAACATTTTTTTCTTGAACTCCTTCAGCTCATACACTTCACGTTCTAAAGCAACGTTCTTTTTCCTTAACTCCTCAATAGCATGTTTTTCAACCAAGCCACCTGTTTTCACTTCCTTCAACAACTGCTCATAATTATCCTGGGCTCTCTTCCCCTTTTCACATTCCTCCTCTCTGATTTTCAGTCTCTCTTCGACTTCAATCCTCTCGAGCCTCTCAAGCTCAATCTTCTCCATGAGTGGCACAATTTCCGCCCTAAGTTTTGCTTCCCTCTTTATCAACTCTTGCTCAACTTTGTCAAAATCCTCAATTTTATACGCAATACGCAGCACAGTAACTAACTCGGATATGCTCATTTCACCGTAAAGGACCCAGATTTCTGGTGCAAGTAAACTGCTACGAAGAAATGGAATTTGAGCTACGGAAAGATAATTTGTTTTCAGATAAAAAAAAATTAAAGAATAAAGAAAATGTCATTTGAAACGTACCTGTTGTGTTTTGATGGTGCTGGTTTTGATTAGAAACAACAGATCCTAGTTAGCCAACAAAAATAAACAAGAAGATGAAGTGAAAAAGGGCGGGAACGACGTATTGAATAAAAGACTGAATACGAAAAGTTTTCAACAAGTGAATTTGTAGTAATTGACAAAGTTGAGTATATATTTCACAAAATTAAATATTAATTAAATACATTTTAATTTGTGACAGGCTTCTTCTATCCTACAATAATTATAATTAAAAAAAAAAGAATATTGGCAAGAATATATCCTCAGATATAGGTTTTTCAATAAGAATAATTGAGAAAAAAAAAGTCTTAAAAAAATAAAAGAATTTCAAAATAATGGTTTCTACATAAATGATATATTTGTTTTAAAATAATAAAACTTATTTATAATAAATTTATTTATATTAAATTTTTTAATTTTAAAACAATCAAATCTAATTGATTTTAAATC
Organism: Vigna umbellata; assembly: GCF_029865625.1. Taxonomy (NCBI): domain Eukaryota; kingdom Viridiplantae; phylum Streptophyta; class Magnoliopsida; order Fabales; family Fabaceae; genus Vigna; species Vigna umbellata. The sequence continues at coordinate 13,808,729 of NC_142165.1, read as the reverse complement.
ACTATCATTCATAAAATATCAATTTCTAAATTTTTACAAAGATATAATCAATATCATTTTTTAAATTTTTACAAAGATATAAAAATATTTATTTCAATATCCTACAAGAAATTAATGAATTCAACCTAAAATATATAAAAAAAATCAAGTAAATTAAAAAATAGTTTATCCAAACGAAAACAAAAAGTATACTTCAAATTCAAACAAGTTTAAGTAAATTAATCGAATTATTTAGTTACCTATATGTACCATTTTTTCCGCTAAACTAATATATTTTTCAGAAACTGAAATAATTTTATTATTTAAACTACATTATTATTATTATTATTATTATTATTATTATTATTATTATTATTATTATTATTATTATTATTATATAAAAGATGAATAAGAGAACTTATCATTTTGTACTTATTATCTTAAATTTATATATGAATTATTTTTTAACTCAAATTTACATATGATTTCATTTATTAATAATGAATAGCCACCAATATTTTATAGATTAATTCTATAATAATAAACTAAGAAAAGTTTTAACATTTAAAAATGGGAAAAAATAAATCATTACTGAAACTTCAATTTTTCTTAAATAAGAAAACAGAAAGTGCTGTCATTTTTCGTGTAACATATCTATGCATTCTTGAAACAAATCTGACAACTTATATTTATTAAGTAAGCAACAATTGAAAATTCAACTAAACGGATTTGAATAATTATCCACCTACTTCAGGAGTAACCTGCCTATAAAACAGAAAATTCAGCCCAATTTGTATGACAAAAATACATGAACACAACATATACTAAAGAAACATATTATAATGCTTCAAAACAGCTATACATGTCTTAAAACATTTCCAAGTTCTATAAATTTACATTCCCCTTGTATGATTGATTGAAATTTTCAAATACTTCCCACAGAAAATTTTAAATACTGTGGTATTCCCACACCTTTACATAGCAAAAGTGACCACCAACCTTAATTGAGACCCTTAAATAATAATGTCGGTGTTGGTTTTTACTAATTTTTTGAACACCTAATACACTTTTAATGTTGTCCTAACTCATTCTGGTGCATCAAGGATAAAAATTACATCACATTGCAAGACTTAACATATTTTAAAAATACTTTGAAGAAAATACCTAACACTTTTATTAGATAAGCGTGTCGAAACCTATCTTCAATGTAACTAGACTTTAATATGATATTTACTACAATATGTTTTAATCAATAAATTAATTTTCTCACATACATGTTGCCAAAAAAAAAAAAAGACATAACACCTTTATTGGGTAAGCGTGTCAAAACCGATTTACAATGTCACTAGACTTTAATCTGACATGTACTACAATATGTTTTAATCAATAAATGAATCATCTTCCGTGCATTATGCCACAAAGAAAAAACCTAACATCTTTATTGGGTAACAGTGCCAAAACTCATCTTCAATGTCAATAGACTTTAACATGACATGTACTACAACCTAACACATTTAATTCTCTCACATGCACTGAACCAGAAAGACCACATTGAACTTCCACTATAAATAATAAGACCTTAATGGAAATACATCACAATCTTTTATTCCATAATACACCCGCCACTTGCAACCACTCTGAACACAACAACACGTACACTTCTTTCAGATGGAAAAGTTTGACATGAATGAAGAAGACAATTCAAATTCCTACCTCGCTACCTTATTTTCAAATGGTGAAATGATTGAGTCTGAAGATGGTGTGCAGTTCCATTGTCAAAATCCAAAATTATTTCGCATTCCATACAATTGCATATTAGACCTCCTAAAGCAAAAAGTGTGCACAATTCTCAAATTACAAAACACGAAATCTATCAACAAGTTCTACTTTAGAAGACCCAGATTGAATGAAGAAGGATTCATTGTGTATGATGCTCTTGAAATATCAATTGATGGTGACGTTGCACAAATAATTATTTGCATATTGAATAAAGAAGGATCCATTGTGTATGATGTTTCTGAAATATCAATTGATGGTGATGTTGCACAAATGATTATTTGTAAGTTTAGTTTTCCTATTAACATGTCAACTGAGTTGTTTGTTACATTCACAAGATCCACTGAAGAAATATTTTCTCTTCGAAACCAAATTCCATCATCCTCTTCCACTACCCCAAATTGTATCTCGTATTCACCAACAATAGTTTATTATGGCAGACCTCTAAAAAGGGTAACATCACAAATAGTCCATATGGTTACGATCTATACTTCAGATCAAGACAACCATGTGACCATGTCAATCCCGCACAATTACACCTTCAATAACCTTCTAAAAAGAATAACTAAAATAAAAGAATACATTGTGGGGACCGCAAAATAGTAACTCAAATTGTCCACCTTTTCCCATCGAGAGTAGTTAATAAGAAACTCATCCATGGCACAGTTCAAATCAAATCGAATAATGACATCACACAAATGATCAACAGGTGGGAAAAAGTTCAACGTATATATTCATCTATGTATCGTCCTCACACTTGGAAGTATATCGAATTGTTCATCCAAACAATAGACATATGTCCACCAACACCTAACGAAGAATGAGAAGATATGAAACCTTGGAGTTATGTCGATTCCAAAGGGATATAAGATTTAGGTTATGAGTATTGTAATTTTTTTTATTTAATTTCATTTTCAATTATATCAATTATGTTATGTGTAAGATTTAGGGCACAAATATTGAATTTTTTTTTCATGAATTCCATTTTCAATTGTAAACTATGTTATGTATAAGATTTAGGACACCAAAATTGTAATTTGTTTTATTTAATACCATTTTCAATTAGGTCACCATGTTATGCGTAAAATTTACGCCTTTAGTAATGTAATTTGTTTTTTTTTAATTCCATTTTGAATTATGTCATGTGTAAATGGTTGCATTCAATAAACATATTTTCTATTTGGTTTTTTATTTTCAATTTCGTTATTAAAAATTATGTAAATACAAAATTATAAAACAACAATGAAATTAACAAAAAAGAAACTACGTACAAGTACAATGCCAACATTTATAGACTTCATAACTATTACAACTAATTATGTAAAGTTGGTTTACCCCTAAAATTTGTCTAATCTTAACAAATATTCATTTGAACATTCAATATCATTGACTTTAATTCATTTCAAAGCAGTAAACTCTCATACATATAACAACTCACATCCTTTCCATTAATATTTTAAGTAGGTAAAAATGCACACTGATCAACCCTCAAGCATATAAAAACTCACATCCTTTCCATTATTATGGTAAGCATGGAAAAATGGACCAAATTGTTTAATTAGCTAAATCAAGTGTCACAAATCAAAATATTATATAAGTCATAATCAACCAAAAGCATAGAAATAAAAATTGTTATCCACATCAAGATGATTGTCTACTCCGTACATGTCTACCTCCTTTGTTGTTGCCCTTTTGTTCTTTAACTAAGGCATGAGCGAGTTGTAATGCCTCGTTAGTACGATCATATGCTATAGTACCCTCACTTACGTCACAATAAGAAATCATTGTTTGTAAGATTGTGACTATGCGTCTCAAATTACCCTGCATTCACAATGATAACAAAATTAATAATCATCGTTAAATAAACTTTAACACATAAATAATGAAGTAATACATACTAACACCCCAAATTCAGAAGGTGATTTACGACGAACTGACACGTCATCTGGAATATGTCGTCGAAGTCGGGGTGCAAGAGTCATTCGATCCAAGTCAGCACCAGGAATCATGTACGGATGGGATACTCGTCTAAACCACTGCAGGTATCCCTCAACACAATCATATGGAGATGACGTCGGTCTGACATGGGATATAACTTGCGGTCTAAAGTGCACCCAAATACCATTAATGGTCTCAATGTCAACCTTTGTAATAGCATCTGGTGTCCGTGGGATGGGCTGCTCAAACTCAAACTGCCTCAATACGCGTTCAGGCAGATGTCGTTGAACCATGTCACCAAGTCTAATCCACCCAGAAAATAAAGCAATGACCAAAAACGGACGATTACCTCGATGAGACTCATATGGGGACCAGATCACCCCATCATATGTTAGTCTATCCAAATGTGCTCTCGCCTCTACTAGGCTACACCCATGTCTCCAGATCTCCCATCGTGTTGCACGAGGTTTGTCTTCAATATAAGATGACAGCACACGCCTCCTTCCCATATCAGGGAAATGCTCATAAATCCAACTCTGCAAAAAAAAAATAAAAAAATTACACCTTGCACAACAATGAAAAACTTAAAAGAAATCAAACTGCAAAATATATGTCTACCTGTAAAAGAGTCATATATCCAGCCATTTGTCTTGTCGTAGCAAGGCTGACATCTCCGAGCTGCTCATACAGGTAAGCAAGCGCAGCAACGCCCCAGGCGTATCTGCCACATCTATCCAACTCTCTGAACAACATCAAGTATGACACATGAATCAATGTGCCACTCTTATTTGAAAAAATACTGCATCCAACTAGATGTAACAAGAATGCTCGTGCGGCACAGTCCCATCGTTGCTGCTCACAACACTCAGTATAAACACCTCTTAACCAGCTAAGCCTCACTTTCGGACCACGGGCTTTTGTCATCTCAGTTCCCGCCCTCTCGTAGTCCACACCCAAAAGGTCCATGAGAGCAGACTGAGCTTCTTCCCATTCTAAGTCCTTGACTGGACAAAATTCTCCCTCTATAGACAGGTGAAGGAGCGACGATACGTCATCGAGTGTAATGCTCATCTCACCCACTGGCAAATGGAAAGTGTTTGTCTCCAAATGCCATCTCTCAGCAAACGCCAACAACAAACCCTTGTCAACATAGTCGTACGAAATACCACAAAGAGGCAATAATCCAGAATTCAACACAATTTCTTCAATTGCCTCGTGACATGCTCCAAATCTATTTAATTTCTTACCATGGGAGATCAGCTTGATCACCCCTCGATCCTATACAAAAACAATTAATATAAAATTTATTTAAACAACCCATTACCAATTTAAATTCAAATATTGTATTAACCTCGCCCTGCCACAACGCATGTGCAACATGTCGCGCATAGTGAGTGAGCAAAGATGTATCATGTGGACCTCCAGGAAATCCACAAACTTCCTTTTCACCAACATTCACATCCTCCCGCTCCTGAACATGATGTTGCTCTTCAATAACATTATGCTTCTCCTTATGAATATCAGCTTCTTCCTGTCTTCTCCTAGCTGATGCAGTAAGTCTTCTATTTTCCCCTTGACAAGAACTTTTTCCTTGATAAGATGATGCACCTTGTGTTCTAGCCATATCTATAAAAACACAATAATTTTCAAAAACAAAATAAAAATTAATACAAATTTAAAATAAATATTTGAAATAAAATTAATACAACAAAATAATCTTCATGAACATAATCTTCAAAAACAACAAAATAAATAAATAATACCATAAACTAATACAAATTTTAAATTAAAAATTATTTCAAATTTATTCAACGAGTTTTGAAAATCGTTACCCTAAAGGCCTCAATGGTTTTCAAAACCCATTGAAGCCCAACCAGTTTTTCATATCAATGCATAGGCCAAACAAACATCATTCAAAGTCTATAACTATGCAAATGTAAACAAAAACGTAAACAAGTACCTTAGCTTTCCTTCCTTCTTTGAAAGAGTGTTTGTGATGCAAAGGGTGTTGTGGTGGTATGTGGTCCTATGAAACTTGTGGTGGTGGAGTGGCACGAAGAAAAGAACAAGAATGGAGATGAGAAGAAGAACAAAGGAGAGGGGGCAACGACTAGGTTAGAGAAAGAACAACAAGAGAAAAAGTGAAGAGGGTTTTAAAGTAAAAAGTGAAAAAAAATTACCTAGGTTAAAAGCCAAAATCCATTCAGAATTTGTCTCTGCCAAACGAATTCCAAGTTTTGCTTTTATTAAAAACACCTCATGACACTAAGAATTCGGTTTTCAGGAAACCGAGTTCTGAACATAATAAAAACCGCGCTATATTTGTAAACATAATACAGTGTGCCATTTCTGAAATTAAAAACGCTTTTTGTGTCATCAATGAAAAAAAATCTAAGGTTTTTCTATGAGAGAGAACAATATAAGTTGTTCTTGTTTTTTTATTTTTTATTTTTTAAAATTCATTCTTGGGTGCCACACCATAGAGAAAAGAAAGTTAACAATCAAAAGGATCCGGGGTTCAGAAGGGGGTTAAAGACAGTGAAGATGGTGAATTGATCATTCCAAATACTCCCCTACGTGTGTTGAAAGCTGATCCTGACCTTGTTGAGGAACATCAGGGAGGTATACATACATTGACTTTATCTTATTATCCTTTTTACTTGTATTTTATTATCCTTTTTGTTGTGAAGATCATATGCTTACTGCTGTTATATATTGACTTTTGACATTCATATATGATATACCAGTATGCCTTAGAAAAAAGGATTACCAGGTATGGTGACAGCAGCTGACAAAACTAACGCGCAAGTGTTACCCTGACAAGTTTTTTGCAAATGCTAAATCAACTGATGATTATGATAGTTGGATTTTTAATGTTAGGATACTCTACTCTCTTGGCTCTAGCAGTTCCTAAGTTCCTACAGGGTTGGTCATTGCATACACACACACACTCTCTCTTTCTCTCGGTTGTAGTAGTTCCTAAGTTTCTATAGTTGATAGATGTGTTAGTAAAATCACTAGAGAAATCAAATTCAATCTAACGGCCAATCCAAAGTCGCAACAACTATATAAGCAGTAACATATATAACATGCCAAACATTTAAGAATATTAACTGTAATTTAAATCAACCAAGAATATGTTGAGAAAAAAAGAATTATTTTTGCACTAAATGAAAGAAAGAGAAAAATACCTTAACAGAGGAAAAATATACAATTAATCTTACCTACATCTTCAAACACTAACAGAATAAGATGAGAAAGAAATAAACAAATCCTAATAGAGGAAAAAGAAGTGAAATAGAGGGAGATATATGATAATGGAATAAACTTTTTACTAAAATTTTACAACATGTTGGTCTGAGTTACACTGAACTTGTATCCTTCAAACAAAGTCTCAAATCTGAGCTTTGAAGATGGAAACAAAAAAAAGATAAAAATTGGATTAGGACAGAACTCTACTTCAGATTTTCCAACAAATAATAGTCATTGAGCAAAGTCACTTCGTTCCAATTTCATAATCATTTAGAAAGATTTAAAGTGTGACTACCATAGCTAGATATACAATTCCAACGCATTGATATGTTTAAACTAAGAACTGATCTAAACTTTCCCGTATAATATTGATTAGAGAACTTACTTCTCTTTACAGGGAGATTTTCTGTTTCAAATAAATCAGCAAAGGATGTAGACGTGGAAGTAGAAGCCTGAATATCAGAAGCACGTTTTCTTTTGATAATTTCAACCCTTTGTGGATGTTCATTTTCTTCAATTATTTGAGGAATAGCTTTCTCTCCATGAAATCCTTGTGATGTGTACTTATCATCATCATCACTTAGGTCCATGATATCCTTTTCCAATTTGAATTTTACCCCTGCATGTACAAAGAATATGTGATTAAACAAAACATTACTTTGTTAACATTATATACTTCAGGCAAAAGCTAGGAGAATGAAGAGTAGTAGATTCTGGAATACAAGGAAAAAATTTGTTGTTGACTCAGCATTTCTAGAAAAATACAGCCTCCGGCTCTTCAAGTAATTAACTACGTATACTTTGATCAAATTCAAAGCAGATACATGTATTTTTTTTGTATGGATAAGCAAAATGAGTTACCTTCTTTGCATGCTTCTGTTTGCTCTTTCTTTTGTTATTGAGAGAAAACATTATCAGGAGAAAGGAAGAAAACTCAAAAGAGATGACTAGTAGTTTAAAATTAGGATTCTCAAATACTATAGATGACCAGGATTCTACAACAAATCAAGCCATGGGTTGAACATCTGAGGAAGACAACGGGAACAATGTTGTGTTTGGTTTGAGGATAAGAACATAAAATACCTTAGGCTGGAAACAGGGGTAATTTGGCGCTATAAAGCTGTCTGTGTGGGGGTCCAATGAATGGTCTGACCTACCATTTGGATCACTAGCTAACTGCCTTACCTTGCACTTGCAAGTGGACACCTTAGTCTTCTCTCCAAAAGTAATAAATTCATTGTGCAAACTTGGGCCATCAAACGTCAATCTTGTGGTGAACTTAGTTATGATATTGTTACTTCAACAACAAGACTAGATGATGTGAGGACTGTATGTTCTTAAATTTGTCTACTAATAGTTGCAAACTGTGATGATTTTTTGAGTATTTGAATGTAATCTGGTTCAGTCTTCAATTAATCCAGTTTGAGCAAGAACTGTTTGCCTCACCACATCACTTCAATTAATTTACTAAAACACGATTTCCGCCAATAGCTATTTCCTTCTCTCAATAAATCTCATGGTTCAGGGTATAAAGAAATATGACTGAAGTATATTAATCAATTCAGTGTAATCCAATTAAACATAATTATAAAAATGTAAATCTGTATTACAGATGTAAGAGACGGAAAAGAGAGCAGAATTTTCATTTCCATACCTAATGCTCCCATAGCATCCTCCTTGTTCCCTTTGTTGGGAGACTGAACAGTGCCAGTATCAACAGAGTAATGAGTATCTTCATCCCTTTGTAAAGGAACAGGCTCCCCAGTGTCATTTTCAAGCTCGTTGTCACTAACATCCTTTTCATCTTTGACAGCGAAAGAAACTCCAAGATTGGGCTCCACTTCAGTGTTCCCACAATCAAAGGCATCTTCACTCATCAAAGGCATAGTACTCTCTTCCAATTTCACATCACTGACAGGGAGTTTACTATATCTCCTCTGCAAAGATTCAAATAATGTCTTAAGTTCGTGCTTCTCGTCTGTCAGTTTACCATTTTCATTCTTCAACCCCTCTATCATAGTCAAATTCTTCTTAACTGCTTCCTGCAATTCAATGTTCTTCATGATAAAGACATCAAGAGCATTCTTGTCCCCAACCTTCTCCTCCTTCCACACACGGATCTTGTCCCTTAGTTCATCCATAGATTTGACCTCATCTAGCATTTTTTTCCTGAACTCCTTCAGCTCATACACTTCACCTTCTAAAGCAACGTTCTTTTTGATGAACTCCTCAATAGCATGTTTTTCAACCAAGCGACCTGTTTTCACTTCCTTCAACAACTGCTCATAATTATCCTGGGCTCTCTTCCCCTTTTTATATTGCTCCTCTCTGATTTTCAGTCTCTCTTCGACTTCAATTCTCTTGAGCCTCTCCAGCTCAAACTTCTCCCCCAGTGATCCAATTTCCGCCCTAAGTTTTGCTTCCCTCTTTACCAACTCTTCCTCAATTTTATCAAAATCCTCAATTTTATACGCAATACGCAGCACATCAACTAGCTCGGATATGCTCATTTCACCGTATTCTTTTTCAGTGGCGGTCGGAATGGACCTAGGCAAAGACCCAGGGTCCGTTTTGGGTTGAAATGTCATAAGAGATGGAAAAGACACAAGCTTTTTTTTTTTTGTGGGGAAACTAACGAAGGAAAAAGGTGCTGCTACCTCCTCTTGTGCAAGTAAACTTGCTACGAAGAAATAGAATTTGAGCTACGGAAAAAGATTTTTTTTCAGATTAAAAAAAATGAAAGAATAAAGGAAATATCATTTGAAACGTACCTGCTGTGTTTTGATGGCACTGGTTTTGATTAGAAGCACTGAATACGAAAAAAAGGAAGAAGATGAAATGAAAAGGGGTGGAAACGACTGAATACGAAAAAAAAAAAGATTTCAAGAGGTGATTTTGTAGTATTTGACAAAGTTGAGTATATATTTCACAAAATTAAATATTAATTAAATACATTTTATTTTGTGACAGGCTTCTTATAACCTACAATAATTTTAATTTAAAACAAAAATAAATGGCAAGAATCGATGCTCATATATAGGTTATTCAATAAGGGAAAAAAATACTCTTAAAAAAAGTAAATTTTTTTGAAAAATATTAGTTTTTATAAAAAAAAAATATTTTAAAATAATTAAACTTACTCATAATAAAATTATTTATATTAAAAAAGTTTAATTTAAAAATAATTTAGTCTAATTATTTTTATATTATTGTTATTTCTAAAATATCAATTTCTAAATCTTTATAAAAATAAAATTGTTTGAATATCTTACTAGAAATTACTGAATTATACTTTTAAATATATAAAAAAAAATCAAGTAAATTGAAAAATAGTTTACCGAAACCAAACTAAAAAGTATACTTCAAACAAGTTTAACTAAATCGAACTATTGATTCAGTTAACTATATATACCATTTTCTCAGCTATTTAAACTACATTCTTATTATATAAAAGATTAATAAGGGAACTAGCCATTGTACTTATTATCTTAAACTTATATATGAATAATTTTTTAACTCAAATTTACATATGATTTCATTTATAAATAATGAATAGCCACCAATATTTTATAGATTAATCTATAATAATAAACTAAGAAAATTTTTAACATTTTAAAATAGGAAAAAAACAATCATTACTGAAACTTCAATTTTTCCTAAATAAGAATATAGAAAGTGCTGTCATTTTTCGTGTAATATATATCTATGCAATCTTAATATGGAAACAAATCCGACAACTTATATTTATTAAGCGACAATTGAAAATTCAACTAAACGGATTTGAATTATTATCCACCTACTACTTCAGGAGTAACCTGCCTAAGAAACAGAAAATTCAGCACAATGATTGTATCACAAAATTACATGAACACAACATATAGTAAAGAAACATATTATAATTCTTCAAAACAGCTATACATGTCTTGAACATTTCCAAGTTCTATAAATTTATATTCCCCTTGCACGATTGAAATATTCAAATACTTCCCAAAAAATTCCAGAGCATCCTAGTACTCTGTTTAGTGACATGTTCTCATTCATCATTGTAAATAGGAAAACATCTCACTCTATCTATGAAAAAGATTCAGACAAAAACAGTCCTTGTTCAATGTCCAAAGTACTTTTTAAAAAACACCCACAAAAGTATTCAAAATACAAGATGCACAAAAGAGTGCGCAGTAAAGTTTGCTGCAAAAGAACCAATATTGTTCGAATTACAATAAACTTGAAATTAGACAGTGCCATAATCCCATTCTTCTTTAGGTCCATGGATAATTGCAAGGAACGTGCGGCTGTCGTACTGCTTAGTGATAAGACTTGCAAGAGTGCCGAAGTTGTTATAAGTGGCAGGGAGACTGACGATATCCTCAGGTGGATGCGTCTCATCTCCAGCGATAAACAGCATTCTAAGCTGTGCGCTCATGTCGGAGTAGTGGCTGCGAGGTAGGGTGCAGATTAAATCAGCAGATCCGAAAATAACTTCCAGTTTAAAGGTCCACCAAGCGGAGCCTGTTTTAACTCCGGCGTCAACGGACTTCAGGGGAATCCCAAGACGTGCGAGGGTCGGTACGTAGGTCAAATATTCAGCGAAGGGGTAAGCAGCAGCGGAACGACCTTCATGTTGAGTTCCTTCTGGGTAGGTTGGTATCATGATGAGGTTGGATTCCAGAGAATGAGATTGGAAAGAGCCAAATTCCTGTATAGCAAGAGCCAAAGGCAGAGGGAGTTCAATGTCCTTAGTGTAACTAGGGGCAGTAGTGTACCTGGTTGCATGTTGTCCATATGCAAGATTAATGCTACGTAGTTTTGCGTAGAGAGCCGTCATGCAAATGTCAGCAATATGCGGGACGTAAGTTGTAATCTCCGCGGTGATATCAGTAGGTCGCATGTCGCCAAGATTTTCATAGCGAACGGTAAGCACTTTGGTCATGACATCTTTGATAGAGTCACGAAAATAACGAACGTTAACGTTAAACGAACGCGCCGTAAGAGCTTTGCCTGCGCCAACTCGCCGGTAGCCGATTTCTCCTCGGTCCACAAGCTTGCGTAAATAAGTAGGATTGCCATCCAAAACTAATCGTTTTGTCAAGATGGGAACGAGCTCGTGAGCTGTAGGTTCTTGCCTTGGTGGCTGATCCGAACGACCGGAGACGACAATAGATAGGTCGATGGTAGGGTCTCCTTGGGAGGTCTCACCGGGGCCTTTCTTTCTGCCTGACGGGCCGTCGAAATCTGCATCGGAATGAAACATACCCTGTTTGGACTGCATCTCCAGGGAATCCTGTAATCAACCAGTTTGTCATAAAAAGCTGTAGAATGTACTTTTAGCAATAAGAAGAAAGTTTGAGAGTAGAAGACTTACAATGCGCTTAGGAATTTGAAGTGCTGATTCTGATGTGAACTGGCCTGATGATGTCATTCGAGCCCTCTTCCATTTAACATGACATGAAGGAGGAGAAGGGGGACTAGTCAAGTACCTGTACTACACATTTAAATTTTCGAGACAGAATTTGCATAAGCACATATTTAAATAAACTTATATATGTGTATGTGTTGGACAAACAAACATGACTTAGATTGAAATATTCTCATGTCTTCATCATGCTCAGTATGACTACCATTTACATTGTCTTTGTCTAGATTTAGGCCTCATCATCTCAGGGAAACACAAAACAGATTTAGAAAACATTAAAACAAAGTTGTGAATTTTGGTTTTCTTGAAAATCTCAGATCTTTTGAAAATGGCATTCCTTTCAAGTTTTGGGTTGAAAGGACCTAAAAAGTGAGTAGTTTTGAAAGATAAATATAAAATTTAGTGAAAGACACCTTCCAAGTATTCAAAACGAATTTTATATGCCTTAAAATAGGACTAAAGAAAGAAGTTTCACGTCAAAATTTATTGAGTCATAATCTAAGCTTTTAGAACTTGAAATGAACAAATTTTTGGTAAAACTGAACCCACTGAACTAAAATGTGTTGTGTAACTCTGATAGTCAATAGATTTAACGAACAACAAGAGTTTGGTGATATAAAGCTATGGAAAAAAGATTCTATACCAAAATCTCCCCTATGTAAAATGTTATTGAGAGCAAAAGTTAACCCTTTTTACAATTTTAGTAATTTTTATGTAACCTAAAATGACTATTTTTACCTTTGGTCATTTTTATGATAGTTTGAGTTTGAACTAACTGAATTTTTAATACTAGTTTCATTTACTTGTAATGTATTTACTTAAAGCTAAATCATGCTTTCCAATTCTTAGTCAGTTTCTTGCACTTGGAACTTTGAATGGGATAGTTGCTTCAACAAACACATATTACTCTCAGGTATCAAATGTGATCCCCTATGTGACAACCACCTTTCACAAAAATCTGCCTAAAATTCGGCAACATAACATCTGTATTTGTCCATAACCAAAATCTTAAACACACCAAAATGGCAAGGGTGAGTTCACACTCTCAGTCTTATAACTTAAAATGAACATTTCACCATAACATTCAATCAAACAATTTCTTAAATAACAAAGAGAGAGAGAGACTTTGAGGACCTACCTAGATTGCCATGAGAGAGACAACGATGGTGAGGAAACCAAAGCAGTGACTGGTGTGGGAGTTGCCAACGGCGCTAAACATAGAAGAATAATTAATATACACCACAGTGAAATTAAAAGTAACGAAATTATTAATTAAAATATATTCTTTAGACACAAAATATCCACAAGTAATGAAATTGTGTTTTAAATTGATTGATCTAGACTGGTGAGTTGAAATGATTATCAGTCCCAAATGCCACTTTAAACAGATTAAGGTTTTTTATGAGAGAGAATAAGATACGTTGTTCTTATTTTTATTTTTTCTGTTTTAAAATTCATTCGGGTGCCACACCATAGAGAAAAGAAAGTTACAATCAAAAGGATCCAGGGTTCAGAAGGGGGTTAAAGAGAATGAAGATGGTGAATTGATCATTCCAAATACTCCCCTAACTGTGTTATAAGCTGATCCTGACCTTGTTAAGGAACATCAGGGAGGTATACGTACATTGACTTTATCTTATTATTCTTTTTACTATCCTTTTTGTTGTGAAGATCATATGTATGCTTACTGCTGTTATATATCAACTATTGACATTCATGTACCAGTATGCCTAAGAAAAAAGGATTACCCGGCCTGGTGAGAGCAGCTGACAAAACTAATGCATAAGTGTTACCCTGACAAGTTATTTGCAAATGCTAATTCAACTGATGATTATGATAGTTGGATTTTTAATGTTAGGATACTCTACTCTCTTGGCTCTAGCAGTTCCTAAGTTCCTACAGGGTTGATCATTGCATACACACACTCTCTTTCTCTCGGTTCTAGCAGTTCCTAAGTTTCTATAGTTCATATATGTTACGGTATAAGGTAGAGGTAATAATAAGGGTTGGAAAGTATATGAGCAGAGAGAATATTTAGTATAAGTTAATTAAAGTAAATAAATATATATTTAGGGAAATATTCAATATAAGATATTTATAATTAAGGATATATGCTAGGATAATATACGGAGAGATATTTATATTAAATATAGGGATATTTATATTAAATGCAGATATATTCTAGGGAAATATTTAATAAGAGATGTGGGGGAAATAATTAGTATAAATAAAGTTAGAGTCTAGGGTTAAAGATATATTTTTGATAATTGAGTTTTGTAAATGCTCCAGGATAATTGACAGAGGTTATGCTCCCAATTATTGGTTGACTGAAGGAGGTTATGCTCCCAGTTAATATTTACTTGTGTTTACCAAGATATTACCATCAATAAAAGAGATTCATCCATCATTTGTCATTCGTTTATTGTTCTGTTACGTGTATGAGAGTGTGAAAAGGTTGTATTTGCCTAGTTTACGTACTCAGGTACGTAACAACATATGTGTCAGTAAATTCACTAGAGAATTCAAATTCAATCTAACGGCAATCCAAAGTCACAACAACTATATAAGCAGTAACATATATAACATACCAAACATTTAAGAATATTAACTGTAATTTAAATCAACCAAGAATATGTTGAAAAAAAAAAGAATTATTTTTGCACTAAATGAAAGAAAGAGAAAAATACCTTAGCAGAGGAAGAATATACAATTAATCTTAGCTACATCTTCAAAACTAACAGAATAAGATGAGAAAGAAATAAACAAATCCTAATAGAGGAAAAAGAAGTGAAATAGAGGGAGATTTATGATACTGGAATAAATTTTTTACTAAAATTTTACAACATGTTGGTCTGAGTTACACTAAACTTGTATTCTTCAAACAAAGTCTCAAATCTGAGCATTGAAGATGAAAACAAAAAATGATAAAAATTTGATTAGGAGAAAACTCTACTTCATATTTTCCAACAAATAACAGTCATTGAGCAAAGTCATACTTCGTGCCAATGTCATAATCATTCAGAAAGATTTAAAGTGTGACTACCATAGCTAGATATACGTTTCCAACACGCTCATTAGTTTAAACTAAGAACTAATCTAAACATTCACATATAATATTGATTAGAGAACTTACTTTTCTTTACGGGGAGATTTTCTTTTTCAAATAAATCAGTAGAGGATGTAGATGTGGAAGTAGAAGCCTCAATATCAGAAGCACGTTTTCTTTTGATAATTTCAACCAATTGTGGATATTCATTTTCTTCAATTATTTGAGAAATAGCTTTCTCTCCATGCAATCCGTGTGATGTGTACTTATCTTCATCATCACTTAGGTCCACGATCTTCTTTTCCAATTTGAATTTTACCCCTGCACGTACAAAGAATATGTGTTAAAACTTAACATTATTTTGTTAACATTATATACTTCAGGCAAAAGCTAGGACATTGAAGAGTAGTAGATTCTGGAATACAAGTAAAAAATTGGTTGTTTTCTCGGCATTTCTTGAAAAATACAGCCTCTAGCTCTTCAAGTAATTAACTACGTATACTTTGATCAAATTCAGAGCAGATACATGTAATTTTTTTTGTATGGATAAACAAAATGAGTTACCTTCTTTGCATACTTCTGTTTGCTCTTTCTTTTGTTCTTATTGAAAGAAAACATTTTCAGGAGAAAGGAAGAAAACACAAAAGAGATTACTTGCAGTTTAAAATTAGGACCCTCAAATATTATAGATGACCAGGATTCTACAACAAATCAAGCCATGGGTTGAACACCTGAGGAAGACAACGGCAACAACGATGTGTTTGGCTTGAGGATAAGAATGTAAAATACCTTAGGCTGGAAACAGGGGTAATTTGTCTGTGTTGGGGCCAATGAATGGTCTCACCTACCATGTGGATCACTTTCTCACCGCCTTACCTTGCATTTGCAAGTGGACATCTTAGTCTATGCTTCAAAAGTAATAAATTCATTGTGTAAACTTGGATGAACTTATTAATGATATTCTTACTTCAACAACAAGATTGGATGAAGTGAGGAGTGTGTGTTGTTAAATTTTGTCTACTAATTGTTGCAAACTGTGATGATTTAGAGTATTTGAATGTAATATGGTTCAGTCTTCAATTAATCCAGTTTCAGCAAGAATTGCTTGCCTCACCACACCATTTCAATTAATTTACTAAAACATGATTTCCACCAATAGCCATTTCCTTCAATAAATCTCATGGTTCAGGGCATAAAGAAATATGACTAAAGTATATCAATCAATTCAGTGTAATCATATTAAATATTTTTAAAGAAAATTATAAAATGTAAATATGTATAATAGATGTAAGAGATGAAAAAGAGAACAGAATTTCCATTTCCATACCTAATGCACCTACAGCATCCTCCTTGTTCCCTTTTTTGGGAGACTGACAAGTGCCAGTATCAACAGAGTAATGAGTATCTTCATCCCTTTGTAAAGAAACAGGCTCCCAAGTGTCATTTTCAAGCTCGTGGTCACTAACATCCTTTTCATCTTTGACAGCGAAAGAAACTCCAAGATTAGGCTCCACTTCAGTGTTCCCACAATTAGAGGGATCTTCACTCATCAAAGGCATAGTACTCTCTTCCAATTTCACATCACTGACAGGGAGTTTATTATATCTCCTCTCCAAAGATTCAAATAATGTCTCTGTCAGTTTACCATTTTCATTCTTCAACCCCTCTATGACAGTCAAGGACCTAGGTTTGGTTTTGGGTTAAAATGCCATAAGATCCAAAAGACGCAATCTTTTTTTGTGGGAGAAACTACCGAAGGAAGAAGGTGCTACTACGCTGCCTCCTCCTCTGGTGCAAGTAAACTTGCTACGAAGAAATGGAATTTGAGCTACGGAAAGAGAATTTGTTTTCAGATAAAAAAAATGAAAGAATAAAGGAAATTTCATTTGAAACGTACCTGCTGTGTTTTGATGGTGCTGGTTTTGATTAGAAGCAGCAAATCTTTGTTAACCTGCAAGGAATAAGCAAGAAGATGAAGTGAAAAAGGGCGGTAACCACGTATTGAATAAAAGACTGACTACGAAAAGAAAGTGGATTTGTAGTATTTCACAAAATTGAGTATATATTTCAGAAAATTAAATATTAATTAAATACTTCTTAATTTGTGACAGGCTTCTTTTATGCTACAAAATTTGTAATTAAAAAGAATATTGGCAAGAACCCATGTTCTTCAATAAGAAGAATTTAGAAAAAAAAAACTCTTAAAAAAATAAAAAAAATTCTAAAAAATTGATTTCTACGTTATTTTAAAATAATTAAACTTATTTATAATAAAATTAATTATTTTAAATCACTATTATTTCAAAAATATTAATTTCTAAATGTTTACAAAGATATAATCTTTATAACTTCTAAAATATCAATTTTAAATTTTTTACAAATATATAAAAATATTTGTTTCAATATCCTACTAGAAATTAATGAATTGAACTTAAAATATATATAAAAAAATCAAGTAAATTGAAAAGTAGTTTATCCAAACCCAACTAGAAAGTATACTTCAGCAACAAGTTTAACTAAATTAATCGAATTATTGATTTATTTAACTATATGTTCCACTTTATTAGCTAAACTAATTTAATTTCCAGAAACTAAAATAATTTTATTATCTAAACTACATTCTTATTATATAAAAGATGGATAAGAGAATTCATCATTTTATTTATTATATTAAATTCATATATAAATTAGTTTTTAACTCAAATTTACATATGATTTAATTTATTAATAATGAATAGCCACCAATATTTTATAGATTAATTCTACAATAATAAACTAAGAAAAATGTTAACATTTTAAAACGGGGGAAAAACAAATCATTACTGAAACTTCAAATTTTCTTAAATAAGAAAACAGAAAGTGCTGTCATTTTTCGTGTAATATATCTATGCATTCTTGAAACAAATCTGACAACTTATATTTATTAAGTAAGCAACAATTAAAAATTCAACTAAACGGATTTGAATAATTATCCACCTACTTCAGGAGTAACCTGCCTATAAAACAGAAAATTCAGCACAATGATTGTATCACAAAAACACATGAACACAACATATACTAAAGAAACATTATAATTCTTCAAAACAGCTATACATGTCTTAAACATTTCCAAGTTCTATAAATTTACATTCCCCTTGCATGATTGAAATTTTCAAATACTTCCCCCATAAAAAATTCCAAAGCATCCCTATAATCTATGTTTATTGACATGTTCTCATTCATCATTTTAAATAGGAAAACATCTCACTGTATCTATGAAAAGGAGCATGAAAAAGATTGAGACAAAAACATTCCTTGTTCAATGTCCAAAATACTGTCGTATTCCCACACCTTTACCAGCTGCACGAACACAACCAGGATGTTCTGGACGTCCAATAGCAATAGCAAGTATATCTTGACGCCCGGAGGGATGAAACATACCCTGTTTGGACTGCATCTCCAGGGAATCCTGTAATCAACCAGTTTGTCATAAATAACTATAGAATGTACTTTTAGCAATAAGAAGAAAGTTTAAGAGTAGAAGACTTACAATGCGCTTAGCAATTTGAAGTGCTGATTCTGATGTGAATTGGCCTGATGATGTCATTCGAGCCCTCTTCCATTTAACATGACGTGAAGGAGGAGAAGGGGGACTAGTGTTTGTCCGAGGCTCAATATCACATTCTAATGTCTGCTCTTCCCTTAATTTGATCTTTTCAGCCATTAATTTCTCCTCCAATACCTGATAACCCCCTCGAGATAACCGGTGAGGAGTATCGTTCTTCTTTTGGAATTCTTGAGCTTTTTTTCTCTTTTTCTGTATTCAATTATACACCATTATAGTTAATACTAATAACTAATTGCTACAATTACATTTAACAAAATAATAAATTTGAATTTACCTCCCAAGATGCAGTAGACCGAATCTCTACAAACTGCTTCCATGTATCCTCATTGATACCATACATACTGCATGGAGTCATTCCTTGGTTAATTTTGTCCTCATTCAAAGCCCATCGCGTGGTGAGATGGGTTTTAAAGTGTCTCCACAGGTTTGCAATTGAAGATAATGTCTTTCCCCTGACAGCTTCAGATGGTACTATCTCAAAGTGTGCCTACATATATAAATCAATTCCTATTTAATATACTAAATAAGAATAAATGCATATAGAGTATAAACAACTTAAATCAAGATTGCTTACCAAAATATCCTCCCAAAGCAACTTCTTTGTTGACTCCTTCACCTGATCCCATGAAGGATGCAAAATCGATACCTTCTCACGTGCCAATGCACCTAAATAGCTAGTAAATGTCTCACGGTTCGGACCTGATGGCCTCCCTGTAGCTGCATCAATGTAGACTTGAAGCCTCTTTTCACCGATGCGTCTTGTCAAGGTCCTCAAACGTGTGCTGCCTCTAACCTTCTTAACTAAAACCTTAGTAGCACTGTGAGAAGAAGCAGGTGGGCTAGTCAAGTACCTGTACTACGCATTTAAATTTTCGTCACACAAATTCGCATAATACAGTTAAGTACATATTTAAATGAAACATTCTCTAACATGACTTAGATTGAAATATTCTCTAACATGTCTTCATCATGCTTAGTATGACTACCATTTACATTGTCTTCGTCTAGATTTAGGCCTCATCATCTCAGGGAAACTCAAAACAGATTTAGAAAACATTAAAACAATGTTCTGAATTTTGGTTTTCTTAAAAATCTCAAATCTTTTGAAAATGACATTCCTTTCAAGTTTTGGGTTGAAAGAACCTAAAAAGTGAGTAGTTTTGAAAGATAAATCTAAAATTTAGTGAAACAAACCTTCCAAGTCTTCAATCTGAACTTTATATGCCAAAAAATAGGACTAAAGAAAGTAGTTTCACGTCAAAACTTATTGAGTAATAATCTAAGCTTTTAGATCTTGAAATGAACTAATTTTTTGTAAAATTGAACCCACTAATCTAAAATGTGTTGTGTAACTCTGATGGTCAATAGATTTAACGAACAACTAGAGTTTGGTGATATAATGCTATGGAAAAAAGATTCTATACCAAAATCTACCCTATGTAAAATGTTATCTAGAGCTAATGTTAACCCCTTTTACAATTTTAGAAATTTTTATGTAACCTAAAATGACTATTTTTACCTTAGGTCTTTTTTACGATAGTTTGAGTTTGAACTAACTGAGTTTTTAATACTAGTTTCATTTACTTATAATGTATTTACTTAAAGCTAAATCATGCTTTCCAATTCTTAGTCAGTTGCTTGCACTTGGAACTTTGAATGGGATAGTTGCTTCAACAAACAAACACATATTACTCTCAGAGATCAAATGTGATCCCCTATGTGACAACCACCTTTCACAAAAATCTGCCTAAAATTCAGCAACATAACATCTGTATTTGCCATAACCAAAATCTTAAACACACCAAAATGCAAGGGTGAGTTCACACTCTCAGTCTTATAATTTAAAATGAACATTTCACCATAACATTCAATCAAACAATTTCTTAAATAACAGAGAGAGAGAGAGAGTTTGAGGATCTACCTAGATTGGCATGAGAGAGACAATGATGGTGAGGAAACCAAAGGATTGCCTGGTGTGGGAGTTGCCAACAGCGCTAAACATCAAAGAATAATTAATATACACCATAGTGAAATTAAAAGTAACGAAATTATTAATTAAAATATCTTCTTTAGACACAAGATATCCACAAGTAACAAAATTGTGTTTTCAATTGATTGATCTAGACTGGTGAGTTGAAATGATTATAAGTGTCAAATGCCACTTTAAACAGATTATGGTTTTTTTATGAGAGAGAATAAGATAAGTTGTTCTTGTTTTTTCTTTTTTCTTTTTTAAAATTCATTCTTGGGAGCCACACCATAGAGAAAAGAAAGTTACAATCAAAAGGATCCAGGGTTCAGAAGGGGGTTAAAGAGAGTGAAGATGGTTAATTGATCATTCCAAATACTCCCCTACGTGTGTTGAAAGCTGATCCTGACCTTGTTGAGGAACATCAGGGAGGTATACATACATTGACTTTATCTTATTATCCTTTTTACTTGTATTTTATTATCCTTTTTGTTGTGAAGATCATATGCTTACTGCTGTTATATATTAACTTTTGACATTCATATACCAGTATGCCTTAGAAAAAAGGATTACCAGGTATGGTGACAGCAGCTGACAAAACTAATGCGCAAGTGTTACCCTGACAAGTTTTTTGCAAATGCTAAATCAACTGATGATTATGATAGTTGGATTTTTAATGTTAGGATACTCTACTCTCTTGGCTCTAGCAGTTCCTAAGTTCCTACAGGGTTGGTCATTGCATACACACACACACTCTCTTTCTCTCGATTCTAGTAGTTCCTAAGTTTCTATAGTTGATAGATGTGTTAGTAAATTCACTAGAGAAATCAAATTCAATCTAACGGCCAATCCAAAGTCACAACAACTATATAACCAGTAACATATATAACATGCCAAACATTTAAGAATATTAACTGTAATTTAAATCAACCAAGAATATGTTGAGAAAAAAAGAATTATATTTGCACTAAATGAAAGAAAGAGAAAAATACCTTAGCAGAGGAAGAATATACAATTAATTTTACCTACAGCTTCAAACACTAACAGAATAAGATGAGAAAGAAATAAACAAATGCTAATAGAGGAAAAGAAGTGAAATAGAGGGAGATTTAGGATAATGAAATAAATTTTTTACTAAAATTTTACATGTTGGTCTGAGTTACATTGAACTTGTATCCTTCAAACAAAGTCTCAAATCTGAGCTTTGAAGATGAAAACAAAAAAAGATAAAAATTTGATTAGGAGAGAACTCCACTTCAGATTTTCCAACAAATAACAGTCATTGAGCAAAGTCATACTTCGTGCCTATGTCATAATCATTCAGAAAGATTTAAAGTGTGACTACCATAGCTAGATATACAATTCCAACACGCTGATATGTTTAAACTAAGAACTAATCTAAACTTTTCATATAATATTGATTAGAGAACTTACTTCTCTTTGCAGGGAGATTTGGATGTTCATTTTCTTCAATTATTTGAGAAGTAGCTTTCTCTCCCTGCAATCCTTGTGATGTGTACTTATCATCATCATCTTCATCATCACTTACGTCCACGATCTCCTTTTCTAATTTGAATTTTACCCCTGCATGTACAAAGAATATGTGTTAAAAGTTAACATTATTTTGTTAACATTATATACTTCTGGCAAATGTTAGGAGAATGAAGAGTAGTAGATTCTGGAATACAAGTAAAAAATTGGTTGTTGTCTCAGCATTTCTTGAAAAATACAGCCTCCGGCTCTTCAAGTAATTAACTACGTATACTATGATCAAATTCAGAGCAGATACATGTATTTTTTTTTATATGGATAAACAAAATGAGTTACCTTCTTTGCATGCTTCTGTTTGCTATTTCTTTTGTTCTTATTGAAAGAAAAGATTATCAGGAGAAAGGAAGAAAAAGAGATGACTTGCAGTTTAAAAGTAGGACCCTCAAATATTATAGATGACCAGGATTCTACAACAAATCAAGCCATGGGTTGAACATCTGAGGAAGATAACGGGAACAATGCTGTGTTTGGCTTGAGGATAAGAACGTAAAATACCTTATGCTGGAAACAGGGGTAATTGTCTGTGTGGGGGTCCAATGAATGGTCTGACCTACCATGTGGACCACTTGCTAACTGCCTTACATTGCATTTGCAAGTGGACGTCTTAGTCTATGCTTCAAAAGTAATAAATTCATTGTGTAAACTTGGATGAACTTATTAATGATATTCTCACTTCAACAACAAGATTGAATGAAGTGAGGAGTGTGTGTTCTTAAATTTTGTCTACTAATAGTTGCAAACTGTTTTGAGTATTTTAATGTAATCTGGTTCAGTCTTCAATTAATACAGTTTGAGCAAGAATTGCTTGCTTCACCACACCATTTCAATTAATTTACTAAACCATGGTTTCCGCCAATAGCCATTTCCTTCTCTCAATAAATCTCATGGTTCAGCGTATAAAGAAATATGACTGAAGTATATTAATCAATTCAGTGTAATCCAATTAAATATTTTTAAAGGATATTATAAAAATGTAAATCTGTATTATAGATGTAAGAGATGAAAAGGAGAACAGAATTTTCATTTCCATACCTGCACCTACAGCATCCTCCTTGTTTCCTTTTTTGGGAGACTGACAAGTGCCAGTATCAACAGAGTAATGAGTATCTTCATCCCTTTGTACAGGAACAGGCTCCCCAGCGTCATTTTCAAGCTCGTGGTCACTAACATTCTTTTCATCTTTGACAGCGAAAGAAACTCCAAGATTAGGCTCCACTTCAGTGTTCCCATAATCAGAGGCATCTTCACTCATCAAAGGCATAGTACTCTCTTCCAACTTCAC
Organism: Vigna umbellata; assembly: GCF_029865625.1. NCBI lineage: Eukaryota > Viridiplantae > Streptophyta > Magnoliopsida > Fabales > Fabaceae > Vigna > Vigna umbellata. The sequence continues at coordinate 13,784,916 of NC_142165.1, read as the reverse complement.
ATCACTGACACGGAGTTTACTATATCTCTTCTCCAAAGATTCAAATAATGTCTTAAGTTTGTGCTTCTCGTCTGTCAGTTTACCATTTTCATTCTTCAACCCCTCTATGACAGTCAAATTCTTCTTAACTGCTTCCTCCAATTCAATGTTCTTCATGATAAGGACAGCAAGAGCATTTTTGTCCCCAACCTTCTCCTCTTTCAACACACGGATCTTGTCCTTCATTTCATCCATGGATTGGACATCATCTAGCATTTTTTTCCTAGACTCCTTCAGCTCATAAACTTCACTTTCTAAAGCAACGTTCTTTTTCCTTAACTCCTCAATAGCATGTTTTTCAACCAAGCCACCTGTTTTCACTTCCTTCAACAACTGCTCATAATTATCCTGGGCTCTCTTCCCCTTTTCACATTGCTCCTCTCTGATTTTCAGTCTCTCTTCGACTTCAATTCTCTCGAGCCTCTCCAGCTCAACCTTCTCCCTGAGTGGCCCAATTTCCGCCCTAAGTTTTGCTTCCCTCTTTACCAACTCTTGCTCAATTTTATCAAAATCCTCAGTTTTATACGCAGTACGCAGCACAGTAACTAGGTCGGATATGCTCATTTCCCCGTATTCTTTTTCATTGGCGATCGGGATGGACCTGGACAAGGACCCAGGTTCGGTTTTGGGTTGAAATGTCATAAGAGATCCAAAAATGCAAGCTTTTTTTGTGGGGATACTAGCGAAGGAAGAAGGTGCTACTACAGCTACCTCCTCCTCTGATGCAAGTAAACTTGCTAAGTAGAAATGGAATTTGAGCTACGGAAAGAGAATTTGTGTTCAGATAAAAAAAAATGAAAGAATAAAGGAAATGGAATTTGAGCTACGGAAAGAGTACCTGCTGTGTTTTGATAGTGCTGGTTTTGATTAGAAACAGCAAATCTTTGTTAGCCTGCAAGGAATAGGCAAGAAGATGATGAAGTGAAAAAGGGCGGGAACGACTATTGAATAAAAGACCGAATACGAAAAGAACGATTTCAACAGGTGAATTTGTAGTATGTGACGAGTGTATATTTCACAAAATTAAATATTATTAAATACTTTTTATTTTGTGGCAGGCTTTTTCTATCCTGCAATAATTATAATTTAAAAAAAAAATTATCGGCGTTTTCGTTTATTTACTCTTTTCTATTCTGCTATGATTATAATTAAAAAAATTATTGACATTCATTGTTTTTATTTTCTTTTTAATTTACTCATAAATGAATTACTCTGTGTGGAAATAATAAATCTGTTTAGTAAACTATCGTCATTAGAGGACGGGAGAAGTATTTCTTTTAAGCTATCTTATTAAAGAACAATTTTACATAACGAGTACATTATTTGATATAAGAGAGACATTAAAGCTAACATATTTTTGATTGAATTTATATTGATTAAATATTTGATGTAACGTCTGATTTTTAATACCTGATAAAATAAAATATTATAAGATTAATAATATAATTATTTTAAAAAATAAATAATTATAATAATAAATAATTAAGCATAACTTATAATTTTTGAATATTTTTATCTCAGATAACTATTTGACGAAGACTATTTCATATCATCATTGTTTTCTTCCAAATATGCATTAACATTTATCTCTCTTATCTTTACACAAATAAGCTCATCACAAAATAAACAAATAAAACATAAAAAGAAACAAATGGATAAGTTATTGTTCAAAAAAATTGTTCTAAAATATTTAAATTATATCAATTATAAACTCAACATGTATAAAATACAATAAATCATATATATTCACAAAAACAATCAGACTCAATTATTCGGATACATTTCTTTGATATTGGATTTTTTAGTAGTCCTACACTTGCAGTAGTTTTTATGTTCTGTAGAATAATAAACAAAAAGATTATCACCTTAAATTAACTCTGTTTTATAGAGTAATAAACAAAAGATTATCACCCTACTACTCACAAAGTTAACTCTCTTTACACTGATGACAAAATGGTCTATTGGCTAAAATCTTGTGTCATTTTCTCCCCTCAACCATTTTTTATTATGAGTTGAATGGTTAGTAGGATATTTTTTCACTAACCTCCTATGTGTCAATACATTCACTAAGATCATTACCACAGAGAAATTGTCCTTGAATTTTTTTCAACACCGTCACCATAATGTCCACAATCATATCATCACCTCAATTAATAATAAATAATATTATAAACATATATAATTTCCATCACATGTTTTTCTCAAACAAACCAAAGAAAAAAACAAATTCAATCATACAAACTGACACTCATATATGGCACTCAACGTCAAACCTTTCCTGACGCTCAGCGACAATATTGACATTCAACATCATTTTTCTTGCAAAAGTTTGCACTCAATGGTACTTTCTGTTACTCAACATTCTGAAGCTAAAATAATCCAAACTTGCAATACAAAAGTTTCTCTCAACATGTCTTACTGTCGCCTAGTGCCAAGGCATTCCCAAAAGTGCTTAGCGATATAAACTCATGATTAGCGACCTTGAAGCTAAAATGCTCTCGGACACAATAAGTCTGACGCTCAGCTATACTAGACACACTAACAAATAAAATTATATGATTTGGGGAAATGAGACTTGTTCAATTGATCAATTTGGTATTTATTTCTTTGTACTTTGGTAAAAAACAGTTTCAAATATCAAGACACATACTAATTGACTTAAGTGTTGAAATTCTAACCTTCATAGTTAACACAAAATCAACCAAAAAGATTCAAACATGACAATCATTCAAAACATACCATATCATAAGAAACAGTCAAATTTCATCCCAAAAATGCATTCAAGCAACAACATGCTAAGTCATCAAATTGATCAAAATCACACACACAAAATGATTAGTTTCCACCCAACAACTCACAAGATTCGAACCAGCGAAACTCTTCTCAACTTGCATGATGCTTTATTTACACACAAAAACATCACAAAAATGACAAGGACATATCCTTATGATCATCGATGAGCAAATACTCATATAGATGACTAAAAATACGCATATAAATGAAAGAAGATTCACATGCAACAAATAAGAAAAAAAACTAACAAAAGGCTAAAACTCAACTCACACAAAAGGAAAAATTAATCTATCCAAATTGAAAAACTTACCATAATGATTAATTATACAATTTCGATTCTTCAACTAGAATGAAAGAGAAATAACTCTTAAAAAAAAATTCACAGAACTCAAAAATATGTTTTTTTTTTAAATTATATATTTTAAAATAATAAAACTCATGGATAAAGTGATTTTGTATTATTTTTTAATATTAAAATAATTTAATCTTATTATTTTTAATTTTTTGTTATTTTATATGTTTTTATATTTGACATATATATATATATATATATATATATATATATATATATATATATATATATATATATATATATATATAATAAAAGGTGTAATTTTTTAATTATATCTACTTTGGAATATTTAATACTCTGACAATGTTTAATAGTTTAAATACATCTTTTCTTACAATTTTTTAAGTAAACATAAAATCGTAATAAAATTCTAAACTTTTTAACAAGGGTGATTGACGAGGGAGAAGGAAACAAATCTTACATTTACATAAAAGAAAAAACTTATAACCTCAAACATTAGATATCAGAATTATTGCGAGGGTATAATTGTACAATAGAAATTTCGAAAACATTTTTGCAGTGCTAAAATGTTTTTTTTTAACAAAGTAAATCTAAATATATATTATGTATTTATTTATATTTTTTTAACACCGTTATACAAAACATCATTTTGCAGAGAAAATATTTCCAAAATAGTTTTAAACGTATTTTTTATATGAAAACCTCAATCTCATAAATCATATTTAAATATTTTATTAGTAGTATTTTGTGTGTAAAAGCATTAAAAAACATTTTATACGCATATGTATTTTTACCAGAAAAATAGACATGCTTTTATATAAAAACATTTTTTTCTCATAATTACTCCTGTTGATAGGAATTTATATTAAACCAGTCTTAATTTATATTAAACCTTTAATATTTCATTTGAATATTAGTAATTTTAGGAAAATAATAAAGAGTTAGGTTAAAGAAATACATGGTTAACGTCACCTTCTACTTGGCCGACAACAATTAAAAAAAAAAAAAAGAGACAATGTTTCATTTTAATGGTATTTTTTTTTTCAAGCTTGTTCCTTTTTCTGGGAATGCCACCCTTTTGTCTCTTTTACTACTTTGTTCCTTCAACTAAACTTGAGTCTTGCCCACCAAGTTACCATCTTTCCAACGAACCCCATTTTTCTGTTGACCCTTTCACTCTTACATTTTTTACTACACTTTTCTGCACTCAATTTCCACTCTTTATAACCTCAAAAACTTCGAACTCCCATTTCTTCCAAGCACAGACCACATTTTCAAGTTCAGAACATTCAGCAAATTTTGATTTTCATCTTCATTTTAAGTACCATGTTGTCTCTTTCCTTACCCCTTTCCAACAATGTTCTCCTCCAACCCGTTTTCCTTCATGGCTTATCCGGATTCTTCCACCTTCTGTTGCTCATCGCGGTTTCACTGTCATGGGTTTGGAAGAAATTCACAACACGTATCAGGGATGATTCGGAGGAGAAACACGACAACATCCTCTTCAAAACAGCCGTGTTTTGTTCTCTTGGTGTTTCTACGTTCAGTTTTCTCCTCGGTTTGTTCAATTACTTCTATTGGTACTCTAGTGGCTGGTCAGAAGAGAATTTCGTGAACCTTTTGGATTTGGCGCTCAGAACACTTGCATGGGGCGTTGTTTGTGTTTGCTTGCACAGGGGGTTTTTCAGTTCTGGCGAGAGAAGGTTCTCATTCCTCTTCAAAGCCTGGTGCGTCTTGTACCTCTTTGTGTCTTGCTATTGCTTCGTGGTCGACACTGTTGTTATATCAGAGAGACGCGTTGCTTTGCAAACTCAGTGCATGGTTTCTGATGTGCTTTCCACTTGTGTTGGTTTGTTATTCTGTTACGTCGGGTATTTTGTGAAAAACAAAGGATATGTGAGAGCAAAAGAACATGACGGTACTCAGGAACCTCTTTTGGACGGTGAAACAAATGTTGCTGATGCCTTAGAGACAAAAGAGGCCAAGGGTGGGGACACTGTTACCCCTTTCTCACATGCTGGCCTTTTGAGCCTTCTTACCTTCTCTTGGGTGGGTCCTCTTATAACTGTTGGCAATAAGAAGGCCCTGGACCTTGAGGATGTTCCTCAACTAGACAGCAGAGACAGTGTAGTTGGAGCTTTTCCTGGTTTCAGAGATAAACTTGAGGCTGATTGTGGTGCAATTAATAGTGTCACCACACTAAAGTTGGTGAAGTCCCTGGTAATGATATCGTGGAAGGAGATTCTGTTCACAGCTTTTCTTGCTTTGTTTCACACTTTGGCTTCTTATGTTGGTCCTTATCTTATGGATGGTTTTGTTGAGTACCTTGATGGACAACGGCTTTATGAAAACCAGGGCTATGTTTTGATTTCGGCCTTTTTCTTTGCAAAGATTATAGAGTGTCTTTCTCAATTGCATCGGTGCTTTAGGTTGCAGCAAGTTGGACTTCGGTTTCGTGCATTGCTTGTCATGATGATCTATAACAAGGCTCTGACCCTTTCTTGTCAATCAAAGCAGGGCCACACTGACGGGGAAATAATCAATTTCATGGCTGTTGATGCTGAAAGAGTTGGTGTCTTCAGTTGGCACATACATGATTTGTGGATGGTGGCTTTGAAAGTTACATTGGCCTTTTTGATTTTGTATAAAAACCTTGGGCTGGCTTCCATTGTTGCTTTTGTTGCAACTACTGTAGTTATGCTGACAAATGTTCCCCTGGGATCATTGCAAGGGAAGTTTCAAAAGAGGTTGATGCAGTCGAAAGATACAAGAATGAAAGCCACAACTGAGATTTTAAGGAATATGAAGATTCTCAAACTTCAAGGATGGGAAATGAAGTTTCTATCAAAAATAACTGAGCTCAGGAAAACTGAGCAAGGTTGGCTTAAAAGAGGTGCCTTTACTGCAGCCGTTACCTCGTTTTTGTTTAAGGGTTCCCCCACATTTGTAGCCGTGGTTACCTTTAGTACTTGTATGCTTATAGGGGTCCCCCTAAAATCTGGGAATATCTTGTCTGCACTCGCAACTTTCGAGATTCTTCAAGAGCCCATCTATAATCTTCCAGGTACAATTTCGATGATAGCACAGACTAATGTGTCTCTCGATAGGATTGCATCATTCCTTCGTCTGGATGACTTACCCTCTGATGTTGTAGAGAAGCTTCCCCGGGGAAGTTCTGATACAGCAATTGAACTAGTTGATGGAAACTTTTCTTGGGAATTATCTAACCCAACACTGCAAAATATAAATCTTAAAGTTTTTAATGGGATGAAGGTTGCAGTTTGTGGCACTGTTGGATCAGGCAAATCTACTTTACTTTCTTGTGTATTGGGAGAAGTACCTAAAATATCAGGCATCCTTAAGGTTTGTGGAACAAAGGCCTATGTTACTCAATGTCCATGGATACAAAGTGGCAAGGTTGAGGATAATATATTGTTTGGTAAACAAATGGATAGGGAAAAATACGAGAAGGTACTTGAAGCGTGTTCCCTGAAGAAGGATCTGGAGATTTTGCCATTTGGTGATCAGACAATCATAGGAGAGCGGGGAATAAATTTGAGTGGTGGACAAAAACAAAGAATACAAATCGCACGTGCACTTTACCAAGATGCTGATATATATCTATTTGATGATCCTTTCAGTGCTGTGGATGCTCACACGGGCTCTCACCTCTTCAAGGTAACTTGGTTTCATTATTTTGTTCATTATGTGCAATATAACCTGAACTACTATAATTGTATGCACATGGCAGAATGCAAATCATCATTGATTTAACTCTTATATAATTTTATTCTTCCAACTGCATGGCTCTTGTATTATTTCGTAAGTGAACTTTTCCATTTTTTGTATGCAAGGAATGCTTGTTAGGCCTTTTAAGTTCAAAAACAGTGGTTTATGTCACTCATCAAGTCGAGTTCTTACCTGCTGCTGACCATATATTGGTGAGTGGTTTCTCATAAATTATTAACCATGAATGTAAAATATAGCTTTGTTTTTAAATCCGTCATGTTATCTTTGTCGTTAGGTTATGAAAGATGGGAAAATTACTCAATGTGGAAAGTATACTGATTTGCTTAGTTATGGAACTGATTTTATGGAACTTGTTGGTGCACACAAAAAAGCTCTGTCTACGCTAGATTCATTGGATGGAGAAAATGTATCTAATGAAATAAGCACCTTGGAACAAGATGTAAATGTCTTTGGCACGCAAGGTTCTAAAGAAGAGGAGGCAAGTAAAGATAGACAAAATGGCAAAACAAACGAAAGTGAACAAAAAGGTCAGTTTATTCAGAAAGAAGAAAGGGTGAAAGGTAAAGTTAGCTTTTCAGTTTATTGGAAATGTATCACAACAGCATATGGAGGAGCTCTTGTACCATTTATATTGTTAGCTCAGATTCTTTTTCAAGTTCTTCAAGTTGGCAGCAATTATTGGATGGCTTGGGCGACTCCCGTCTCAACAAATGTGGAACCACCTGTTGAAGGAATAACTCTTATAGTAGTTTATGTTAGTTTGGCTATTGGAAGTTCATTATGCATCCTTGCCAGATCAATGCTTCTTGTCACAACTGGTTATAAAACAGCTACCATACTCTTCACTAAAATGCACTATTGCATTTTCCGTGCTCCAATGTCATTTTTTGATTCCACTCCAAGTGGGCGAATCCTTAACAGAGTATGTAAACCTCATTCTTTTCATTTTTGTCCTTACTTTAAGAGATACTATTTCTGTCATAAATAACATTTTTCCTCTAGATTAGTGGTAACCTTATTTTGTTGTTTGTTTTCAACTACTCATTATTTAATATTGTGTCACTTGTCTCTCCTCCTGTTCTCTTCCAGGTTTCAACTGATCAAAATTCATTGGATACAAACATTCCTCGTCAAATTGCATCATTTTCCTTCATTATGATCCAACTTCTAGGAATTATAGCAGTGATGTCTCAGGCCGCATGGCAGGTTTTCGTTGTCTTTATACCTGTGATTATAGTCAGCATTTGCTATCAGGTATTAATTTGACAGCGTAATGTAGACTTTTATAATAAGGTGGCATACATTTCTTTCATTACTTTCATTCTTGTTTGGCAATGGCTTTACCTGCATGGATTATGTATCAATTTTATTCTACGAGATTGACTTCAATACACGATATTTTAAGATGTTTACTAAGATCTGTCAAACTTGTAATTCTGCAGCAATATTATATTCCATCAGCCAGAGAACTATCACGTTTAGTTGGAGTCTGCAAATCCCCACTCATACAACACTTTTCTGAAACAATCTCTGGTACTTCAACCATTAGAAGCTTTGATCAGCAGTCAAGATTTCAGGAAACAAATATGACACTGAGTGATGGGTATTCTCGGCCAAAGTTCAACATTGCCGGTGCCATGGAATGGTTGTGCTTCCGCTTAGATATGCTGTCTTCTATTATATTTGCCTTTTCCTTAATATTCATAATATCAGTTCCACCGGGATTCATAGATCCAGGTGCGTCATTCCAGTCTGGTATCTGTTACAAATCAAAGTTTAGTATGCTAACGTAATGTGGAATTGAACATGATTGTTTTCCTTTTTTATGAATTTTGTGACTTTGAAGGCCTTGCTGGTTTAGTGGTTACATATGGGCTAAATTTGAACAATATACAAGCTTTGATGATATGGAATCTATGCAAAATGGAGAGCAAAATTATATCAGTAGAGAGAATACTTCAGTATACTTGTATTCCTAGTGAGCCTCCCCTTGTTATAGATGAAAATCAGCCAGATTCTTCTTGGCCCTCAAATGGCGAGGTTGATATACAAAATTTGCAGGTACTTCAAGCTATTACATTCTTGGTTTCTTTTGATTTCTTTTATTCTGAGGCCATTCCATTTAAGATATGCGTGTAAAGTTTTATGTTCTTAAATTATTAGAAGCTAGTTTCTAAAACTAGAAAATCATGCCGACATATTTCATAACGTAATTTATACATGGTGTTTTGTGCTATGTTTAAAATAATGTGTTGCCCATTGTGAAGGTTCGCCATGCTCCACATCTTCCACTTGTGTTGTGTGGTCTTACGTGCAAATTTCATGGAGGACTGAAAACTGGTATTGTTGGGAGAACAGGAAGTGGTAAATCCACACTCATACAAACGCTTTTCCGAATTGTTGAGCCTGCTGTTGGAAAAGTTATGATTGACAACATCAACATCTGTTCCATTGGACTTCATGATTTGAGGTCTAGACTAAGCATTATTCCTCAGGATCCAACAATGTTTGAAGGGACAGTAAGAAATAATCTGGACCCCCTGGAAGAACACACTGATGAAGAGATTTGGGAGGTGGGTTGGTTTTATATGGGGACACTATGTTCTGTTCAAAAGATTATACTTGTAATTTTTCTTGAAAGATAGTATTGCGCTCGTTAACATTCTTTTTAAATAGGCCTTGGATAAGAGTCAACTTGGAGATGAAGTTAGAAAGAAAGAAGGAAAGCTTGACTCCAAAGGTTTGTCTTGGAATCTTGTTGAACATAACTGTGTAGGAAATCTAATCTTGAACTTATTGCTAATGTTCAAGTTGATGTTGTAGTTAGTGCGAATGGTGAGAATTGGAGTATGGGTCAGAGACAGTTGGTCTGCCTTGGCAGGGTGCTGCTTAAGAAAAGCAAGGTTTTGGTTCTTGATGAAGCCACTGCATCAGTCGATACAGCAACGGATAATTTGATTCAGCAAACTCTCAGGCAACATTTCGCTGACTCCACAGTTATTACCATTGCACACAGAATAACTTCAGTTCTTGACAGTGATATGGTTCTGCTTCTTAGTCAAGGTTAAGAAATGCTCTCGTTCTTCATATAGCATTGATATTCTTTGCACCTTGATGTTTCATTTTCTGATTTGGCTAGACATTGGTGCAGGACTTATTGAGGAGTATGACACCCCAACAAAATTGCTAGAGAATAAGTCTTCATCTTTTGCTCAACTTGTTGCTGAGTATACCATGAGGTCCAAGTTCAGTTTTGAGGAATCTGATGATCACTGATTGAAATTGAAGCATACAGAAACAGAAATGTTTCTTGACAATGACGAAAATCCGGGCGGTAACATGGATTTTGTGTTGCTTTTCCAAGATAAACGTATTTCACAAAATAGGTTTGTAATGTGGAGGGTAATGCCCTAGTCTCTTTGCACAGGTGAATGAAGAAATTATACACAGTGAAATAGAAAACCAAATTGATTTTGGTGCATTCCTGGTATGTGTAGACCAAAGACAGAATCTACCTGTTGGAGAAGAGATATTTTTACCAATCACTCTCTGGGAAAAATGCTCTTGTTCAGTGTATGCTTAATTGACAAATTTAGTTATAGGTAATCTTTTTATAAAAGGAATAACCTTTACTCATTTTTATAATACAATCTCACATGAGTGGGAAAACATGAGATGATGAACTTAGAAAGATTATCACTCCATTGAAATGACTTTGCAGATGTTAATTCTTAACAAAAGCTTCACCTTGTGTTAGAGTGATTCAACAAATTTTTGTTTCCATAGCTTTTACTGATTCGATTGTTGCTTATGATAGTAGATTTTTTGCTTGTTTTAATGCATTACAGTATTATAATGAATAGGCTAACAAATACATTGTTTGAAAACATGTTCTTGTTCATGTTGTTCGAGTAAATCCTTAGTTTAGTCCCTCAGTCAAAGGCACACGCATCACAAGATTATTATCTAACAACTTTAGTCATTTTAAAACGTTGTTATATTGATACTGCAAATATTTTACCATTAGTTCCTCAAAGTTTACATCTTCCCACATGAGTACCTCAATAACATATTTTGAAATGAATTAGTTAAAAATAAACCATTAATGTACTTATAATATTTCAGTTCTTCTTTTGCATGTATAAATAAACCAGATGGAGATAAAGAGGGAAGAAAATAAAGTTAATAGGATTCTACTTACACATAGTCGTGATAGATATCTTAAAGAAAAACATCCTAAAAATACAGATAAGAACTTTGAAGAAGATATATATATATATATATATATATATATATATATATATATATATATATATATATATATATATATATATATATATATATATATATATATATATATATATATGTTTCCTCAATAGTATGACATTGCTGCTGATTTGGAATCGGCTTTCGTGGTAATAATTGTTTTATTCTCTGTAGAGAATTTTAGATTATACATGTTTTTTATATCAATTTATTGAAATAATACTTATATATAGTCAATTATTCATAAATTTATTACGATTTTATTTTTAAAAATATTTAGAATTAAGAAAGAAAAAAAGTACTTAAATTACTATTAATCTCAGTTAATCATTATAAGACTATTAGGCATAGGAACTTCATATTCCACATAAATTCTAACCATTTTAAATTCATGATTGAAAAATAATTTTTTTTATGATTATATATTTTTAATATTATTACAAGAATGCAACTATAAAAATAAGAATGTGGGAGATAATATAAAAATATCATTAATAATTCACTTAGAAAAATATATTCACCTCTATAAAGGTGCAAGAAATGCACTAAAAAATTAATTACATTATAAATTATGCGATGTTGTGTTGGAAAATAATAGATATAAAAAAGACCTAAATTATTTTGAGTATTATCATACCATTCTGGCATCCATTTTCTTACCCTTGATTTTCTATCAATCTTTTTTTCCTCAGCTTTTTGTCACATGCATTTCAACTTAACATCTTTCTTATTTTCCTTTTTCATCATTTCATCATTCTCATGTGATTCTAAATTTAATGAAGCTTCTATCAATGGAAATATCATCTAGCCATTTATGTTATCAATAAAACTCATAATACAAGTCCATCAAATAATGTTTCATTCAAAACTAAGAATATCAATCCATTTAAATTTCTGTATAGGTTATAATTGTTGTTAGCTTGGGAAGGATTAGAGGTATAGAATATATATTAGAAAGTTTTATAACATCTTTTATGAAATTTAAAATTTTAATTGCATTATTTAATATTAACATCAATTCTTAAATAAGATACAAAGTAAAATGAACAAAGAAATTTTAGAGATTTTCTAAGTGTGACAAATAACTTTATATTTATTTTTTCTAACATTATTTATTCTATAAGTATCATTAAGTTTAAATATTACATCACTTAATTAAAGAATACAAATAGCAAAAAGTATATTTTAAAAAATAAATGAAAATAAATTACACTTTCTTGAAAGTAACTTTTCATTGTAATGAAGAAGTGGTGGACATGAATCCCTCTGAATGTGATGTATATCTTATTGTGTACTTTATTATGTCTTCTCTTGTCAGCATTTATGGAAATAAAGTCAGCCATTATAAATGCAGTGGTCCCAATATAATATAAATTCAACAAGAAAAGACAAAGAAAAGTTGGTGGAAAAAAGAAAAAAATATGATATTTTTAAAATATTTAAGAATTTAAAACTTTTAAAATATTGTGTTAAATAGCGATGGGCGAAAAAGTAGAGAGAAAGAATTTTGTCACATATTTATAATTTTAATTTCTAAATTTAAAATAGTTAAATATCTAATATTTAGTTGTTGACTAGAAATTTTATGGAAAAAAGTATAACGATGGTATTTTTTTTCTTAGGAACATGATTGTCCATAGTGGATATTAGTGAAAATATTTTTTTACTATAAAAAACATATTAAACTATAAGATATATTTTATTAAAAATAATTTTAAAAAGTTAATATGTATAATTTTTTGTTATATATAAAAAGTTTTTTATTATAAATAATTATTTGAATTCGAAAAGGTAATTATTAAAATGATATAATTAAAAAATAAATTTATTTATTATGGTTAATTTTTAAATTTATAAAATAATTATTAAAACGTAAAATTGAAAAGAAAAAGTATTATAAGAATCTATAACAGTATAGATGATATAACATTAAATACTAAACATTACCGATGTTCAATATAAAAGATGTTTTATTGGAAAGTTTGAATTTTAGATTGTAACGCACGTCACCTTCTACCACGTCATGAATACAAAAATCACAGCCAGTTTTGCAACTATTTCCGCGAAGGAAAGTAGCTGTCTGTATTTCTTAGATAATAAATAAAGTTTTGAATATTAAATTTTATTACGTTGTTTTTACTTTTATGATGGATTTTAACGGGTTTAATAGTAAGTTTAATTAAATTTTAAGACTTTAGTAATATTGTAAATTGAATATGTTTAATTGATTCTCTATTAAATTTGTTAGGATTAAAAAAATTTATGCCTTTTTTATTAAATTTTTATCATGTGTTTTTCTATTGTGTTGTTATAATTATATTATCTTATCATATGTAAAGACCTGAAAAATGTATGGGTTATTGGGCTTATTTTGAGGCAGTCAGGTCCGTAAGAATTAAGGACACTATGACCTTAGAAGAAATTTTGAAATCTGAGTTCATTAGCTAATTCTCCTTTCTCTCTTTACAACTCTCATTTCCCTAAACTAGCTCTGACTTCTCTCTACCTTTTCACCTATTACAATCGTTGCATTGTTAAATAGGTGGTGTTCTTTCATTCACGAAGTTGAGAGCTTCCCATCCATCCGATTAGTTTTTGTTTTGGACGAGTAAGAAATTCTTTTCTGTTTCTCCATTTCTCTTGAACCTTAGGGCATGCAATTTTGTTAGTTGCATGTAGTCAATAGTTTTCCCCTTTAGATTCTCTATCTATTCTATCTCTAATAGTGTGTTTGTTTCCACTAAAGTGGGTTGTAGGGTTTTACGGTGAGCTGACTTTGTAAGACACTGTTGAGGTCTTGTAATAAATGTAAATATTGTATAAACCAACAAATTTATAAAAATTAATTAAAAATACTAAATTTATTAGAGACTATTTTTAGTATGATATAATATAATTTTTTATTTAATTGATAATTAACTTATAAATTTGTTTACACACACACACACACACACACACACACACACACACACACACACACACACACACACACACACACACACACACACACACACACACACACACACACACACACACACACACAGAGCTTAAAGCTGATGTGTTAGATTGGTCCCTCGTTAGCTTTAAGTTGTGTCACATCATCATCCATTAATTTTGTTAACTTATATTTAACAGAAAGGACCAATCTGACCCACTATTTTAAAAGTTAGGACTAATTCAAAACACTTTTATAACGAGGGACTAAATTGAGATTTTTCAACCAAAATGAGGACTAAATTGGCTATTAAACCTAAAAAATATATTTCTATAAAAATATAAACATTTCCAATTTTCATATGTACGAGACAACTCTGTTATTTAATTAAGATCCCTGAGAAAACTTCTTCGTAAAACAACTTTCAAGAAATAAAAAAAAGTTAAGTATAAGAATTAATATACGAGAGTAATAATCATCAATTTAAAATAAATAACATGTGATATAAATTGTTTATGATAAATCTACCGTAAAATTATAGAAAAACATTTCTTTATTACAGATTTTAATTATAACCTATTTATATATTTAGAACTCTTTGTTAATTTATAGTTTTATTGTATAAAATGAATGTTTATTTTTCGTGGTAAATAGTACTTGCTCGTTTACGACACATTGTGAACTCAATAAAGAACTCAAATAATAGGTAAATTGGTTAATTTTTATAGATTAGTTAAAAAATAATGACTTACTTATTTGACTCTTAATAATAAACATGTACTATTTCTGTAAGGAATTAAAAACATTAATTTTTATAATAGTTAAACTTCTCTTAAAGATATTGAGTGATAAAAGCGACATAGAAACACATTAATTATAATTATATCTAAGTTATATCACTCCGTTTAAAAAAAATGAAAGTTTGTAGGACAAATAATTAATAAAATAATTTATAGATGATACAACTCTTGTAGGTATTGACTAAGTGTTTAGTAGACTAGGTAATAAACTAGGGGATGGATATAAAACGTAGATGGACAAAATTAACAAAATTGAAATGTACATTTAAATAACTTTACGTTATTATACCAAAAAATATCCAATTATTTAAATTGAACTTATATATTTTATAATTTATATTTAAAAAACTTAATTTTTAAAGACGGAGTTCAAATAATTATTTATAAATTTAAAATTACTTTGTTGGTGAAATATATCGTAACACAAAAGCATATAGAATAAAAGTAGAGATGATAATTTCAATGGAAAGATCTATAGTCGATATAGGTCATAGTAGATCATTATTAAAATTTTGTTGAAATTAACCACAATTGAAATTTGGTAAAATTTAACTGTGTTTGTCACAATCGAAATTTGGTTGAATCATATCTAGTCGAAATTCTATCGAATTTGACTAAGTTAACTTTAATTGGAAGTCGTTTGAATTTGACTTAGTTGGTCATAACTGAAATTCGACCTAATTAAGTCAAGTTAGTTTTAATAAAAACTTGGTTGATTTTGATTGAGTTAGTCACAACTAAAATTTGGTCGAATTCGATTGAATTGGCCTAATTCGGCCTCGTCCAATGTTTGATCAAATTTGGCCAAATCAACCACGATCAAAATTTGGACAAATTCAACGAAGTCCGTCACAACTAAAATTTGGTTGATTCGGTCTCGACAAAAATTTGGTTAAATTTGATAAGTCTCAAACAAATTTAATCACTCAATCACAATCAAAATTTGATTGAATTTGACCTATTCAACCCGTCAAAATTTGTTTTAATTTGATTTAGTTGATATTAACTTAAATTTGACTAGATTTAATTAAATCACTCGAATTTAACTATTAAGTATTAATTTGGTATAATTTAATTCAAAATAATTTAACAGGATAAAAAATAATTCAGTTGAATTTATAAAATAATTTTCAATTCATTTTGTAAACTAACTTTTGTATTCCGTTTAATTCAAACAAATTACTTTCTTAAAAACAAAAATCACTTAAGTTTGTTTGAGTTAATTTTGAGTTCACTTCAACTCAAAAAAACTACTTTTTTTATTTCTTACGGTTTTAACAATTCAGTCCAACATTTTATACACCCGTAATAAAATAACAGAAAATTAAATCACATAAATTTTATTATATAGATGAAATTTCTGTTTTTAAACAGAAAATATACTATTTAAAATTTTAGATTATTTTAAATAAATAAATATTGTTAAATTTTCTGATATTTTTATTTACTTTTAAATTTATATATATATATATATATATATATATATATATATATTTTATTTAGACAAAATATTTTTTTTTAAATTAATTAAATTTGATAAATACTAATAAAATTTAAGTTTTTTTTAGTTTTTAAAAATTTAAATTCTTCAATTTTTTCAATTAAAATTATTGTCACATTAAATTTGTTTTAAGAATTTAATTTTTTATAATTTTCACACACATCATCTAATAAAAAATTATTATTTTAATTGGAATGTTAACTCTTTCTTAATATAGAGTGCATAAAAAAATCTAAAATAATCAACAAATTTAAAAGTAGTATCATAATTGATTATATTTAGAATGGTTAGAAACAAAATTAAAAGCAATAATAAAATACAAGGAATGGTTAGAAACAAAATTAAATAAATAAAATAACTACTAAAAAATATTTCCTAAGCACTTTTATATTACTCAAGCTAACTTATAAATTAATAAAATAAATAATGACACAGTTTATCATTAAATGTCACAATAAAATATTTAGACCTGACATATATTAATTAAATTCAAATACTTATAAGATAAAAAAAAAAAGAAAGTATGTGACACATAAGAGAAAGCAATCAATTCCATTGATTCCAAGAGATATTCTTGAACTCTATCTGCGGATCTGCAGTTCAATCCAGCACTTTGATTCATATAATTACTGTATCACACACATGCTAAGACCATTCTCTGCCATCCACAATTTCAGCTTAAACAACCCTAAACACTCTCTCTCTCTATCCACACAGTAAGTGTCTCGTTCAACTCCAATTTCTTTTCAAAGCTCCGTCCTTTTTCCTGGAAAACTCCACCCTTTTGTCTCTTATACAATTTCTCAAATTCCTCAGTCTACCAAACACGAGTCTTGGCCACCAAGTTACCAGTTTTCCAAGGAACTCAGTTTTCTTTTGACTCTTTCTCTCTCCTTTCTGACATCACTTTTATACACATGATTTTCTACTCTTTATAAACCTCAAAGACTCCATCTTCTGCACCATCATACACTGTCTCATTTCTACCAAGCAAACACCCCATTTTCGAGTTCTGCAAAAAAAACAGCAAATTTTGTTTTTCATTGCTCGTTCTAACAGCCATGTTGTCACTTTCATTGCCCCTTTCCCACATACACTTTTCCAACGATGTTCTCCTCCAACCCGTTTTCCTTCACGGCTTGTCCGGCTTCCTCCACCTTCTGTTGCTCGTCGCGGTTCCATTGTCGTTTGTTTGGAAGAAATTCACGACACGTGTCAGGGATGAGTCTAAGGAGAAGCACGAGAACACCCTCTTCAAAACGACTGTGTTTTGTGCTCTCGGTGTTTCTGTTTTCAATTTTCTCCTCTGTTTGTTCAATTACTTCTATTGGTACTCTAGCGGCTGGTCTGAAGAGAAGCTCGTGACCCTTTTGGATTTGGTGCTTAAAACAGTTGCGTGGGGAGTTGTTTGTGTTTGCTTGCACAACGGGTTCTTCAGTTCTGGCGAAAGAATGTTCTCATTCCTCTTCAGAGCTTGGTGCGTCTTGTACCTCTTTGTTTCTTGCTACTGCTCTGTGGTGGACATTGTTGTTATATCAGAGAGACGCGTTGCTTTTCCAGCTCAGTACTTGGTTTCTGATGTGGTTTCCACTTGTTTTGGTCTGTTATTCTGTTACGTCGGGTATTTTGTGAAAAACAAAGGCCTGGTTCGAGAAAAAGAAAATAATGGTATTCAGGAACCGCTTTTGAATGGTGGCACAAATGACGCTGATGTCTTGAGATCGAATGAGACCAAGGGTGGAGACACCGTTACCCCTTTCTCATATGCTGGCATTTTGAGCCTTCTTACATTCTCTTGGATGGGTCCTCTTATAGCTGTTGGCAATAAGAAGGCCCTGGACCTTGAGGATGTTCCTCAACTAGACAGCACAGACAGTATTGTTGGTGCTTTTCCAAGTTTCAGAGATAATCTTGAGGCTAATTGTGGCACAATAAATAATGTCACCACACTTAAGTTGGTGAAGGCGTTAGTGATGTCAGCGTGGAAGGAGATTCTTTTCACAGGTTTTCTTGTAACAACAAACACTTTGGCTTCTTATGTTGGTCCTTATCTTATTGACAGTTTTGTTCAGTATCTTGATAGACGACGGCTATATGAAAACCAGGGCTATGTTTTGGTTTGTTCCTTTTTCTTTGCTAAGATTGTAGAGTCTCTGTCCCAAAGGCATTGGTTCTTTAGGTTGCAGCAAATTGGAATTCGAATTCGTGCACTGCTTGTCACAATGATCTATAACAAGGCTCTGACTCTTTCTTGTCAGTCAAAGCAGGGTCAGACATCTGGAGAAATAATCAATATCATGACCGTTGATGCTGAAAGAGTTGGTGTCTTCAGTTGGTATATGCATGATTTGTGGATGGTGGCTTTGCAAGTTACTTTGGCCTTGTTGATTTTGTATAAAAATCTTGGGCTGGCTTCACTTGCTGCTTTTGCTGCAACTATCGTTATTATGCTTGCAAATGTTCCCTTGGGATCATTGCAAGAGAAATTTCAGAAGAAGTTGATGGAGTTGAAAGATACAAGAATGAAGGCCACGTCCGAGATTTTAAGGAATATGAAGATTCTCAAACTACAAGGATGGGAAATGAAGTTTCTATCAAAAATAACTGAGCTCAGGAAAACTGAGCAGGGCTGGTTAAAAAAGTTTGTCTATACTGCAGCCATGACCACCTTTGTGTTTTGGGGTGCCCCCACATTTGTAGCCGTGGTTACTTTTGGTACTTGTATGATTGTAGGGATTCCCCTCGAGTCAGGGAAGATATTGTCTGCACTAGCGACATTCCGGATTCTTCAAGAGCCCATTTATAACCTTCCAGATACCATTTCGATGATAGCACAAACTAAAGTGTCTCTTGATAGGATTGCATCATTCCTTCGTCTGGATGACTTACCCTCTGATGTTGTAGAGAAGCTTCCCCCGGGTAGTTCTGATACAGCAATTGAAGTAGTTGATGGAAACTTTTCTTGGGAGTTATCTTCCCCCAACCCAACATTGCAAGATATAAACCTTAAAGTTTTTCATGGGATGAGGGTTGCAGTTTGTGGTACTGTTGGATCAGGCAAATCTACTTTACTTTCTTGTGTATTGGGAGAAGTACCTAAGATATCAGGCATCCTTAAGGTTTGTGGAACAAAGGCCTATGTTGCTCAATCTCCATGGATACAAAGTGGCAAGATTGAGGATAATATATTGTTTGGTAAACAAATGGATAGGGAAAAGTACGAGAAGGTACTTGAAGCGTGTTCCCTGAAGAAGGATCTGGAGATTTTGTCGTTTGGTGATCAGACAATCATTGGAGAGCGTGGAATAAATTTGAGTGGTGGACAAAAACAAAGAATACAAATTGCACGTGCACTTTACCAAGATGCTGATATATATCTACTTGATGATCCTTTTAGTGCAGTGGATGCTCACACGGGCTCTCACCTCTTTAAGGTAACCTGGTTTCATCATTTTGTTTATTATGTGTGATATAACCTGAGCTACTATATTTTCACACTGCAAAGTACAAATAATCCTTGATATTTAACTCTTTTTTTGTTCCGCCAATATTTAACCTTTCTATTTTTTCTATGATAGGAGTGCTTGTTGGGCCTTTTACGTTCAAAGACAGTGATTTATGTCACACATCAAGTAGAGTTCTTACCTGCTGCTGATCTTATATTGGTGAGTAGTCCTCGTAATTTAACTGTTATTAGTGTAGAGATAGCTTTGTTTTTTTTAATCTTTCGTGTTATCCATGCTAGGTCATGAAAAACGGGAAAATTACTCAATGTGGAAAGTATACTGATCTGCTTGATAGTGGAGCTGATTTTATGGAACTTGTTGGTGCACACAAAAAAGCTTTGTCTACTCTAGATTCATTAGATGGAGCAACAGTATCTAATGAAATAAGCACCTTGGAACAAGATTTAGATGCCTCTGAAATGCATGGTTATAAAGATGAGGCAAGCAAAAATGAACAAAATGGTGAAACAGACAACAAAAGTGATGAACCTAAAGGCCAACTTGTTCAGGAAGAAGAAAGGGAGAAAGGTAAAGTTGAGTTTTCAGTATACTGGAAATGTATCACGACAGCATATGGAGGAGCTCTTGTGCCATTCATATTATTGGCTCAGATTCTTTTTCAAGGTCTTCAAATCGGAAGCAATTATTGGATGGCTTGGGCGACTCCCATCTCAACAGATGTTGAGCCACCTGTTGATGGAACAACTCTTATTGCGGTTTATGTTAGTTTGGCCATTGGAAGTTCTTTCTGCATCCTTGCCAGGGCAATGCTTCTTGTTACAGCTGGTTATAAGACAGCTACTATTCTCTTCAACAAAATGCACTATTGTATTTTCCGTGCTCCAATGTCATTTTTCGATTCCACTCCAAGTGGACGAATCCTTAATAGAGTAAGTATACCTAATTTTTTCCCCATTTTTCTCATGATTTTTAAAGATAAGAATTTTTGTGTGTATAATACTGTGTCACTTGTCCTTCGTACTTTTTTCTTGCAGGCTTCTACAGATCAGAGTGCATTGGATACAGACATTCCTTATCAAATTGCATCATTTGCCTTCATTATGATCCAACTTTTGGGAATTATAGCAGTGATGTCCCAGGCTGCATGGCAAGTTTTCCTTGTCTTTATTCCTGTAATCACAGTCAGCATCTGGTATCAGGTATTAATCTGAGCCTGTAGACTTTGATAATAAGGTGGCATATATTTCTTGCACTGTTTCGTTGTTTTTGATAATAGTTTGTTTACCTGCAAAGATTACGTACCAAGTTTTTTTTTTTTCAGAATTTGCTCCATTATACAATATTTTATGATGATTGCTAAGATCTTAAAATTTGAAATTCTGCAGCAATATTATATTCCATCAGCTCGAGAACTAGCACGTTTAGTTGGAGTCTGCAAAGCACCAATAATTCAACACTTTTCTGAAACAATTTCTGGGACTTCAACCATTAGAAGCTTTGATCAGCAGTCGAGATTTCAGGAAACAAATATGAAACTGAGTGATGGGTATTCTCGGCCAAAGTTCAACATTGCTGGTGCCATGGAATGGTTGTGCTTCCGCTTAGACATGTTGTCTCTTATCACTTTTGTCTTTTCCTTAATATTCTTAATATCTATTCCAGTGGGATTCATAGATCCAGGTGTGTTATTCCAATCTGGTAACTCGTTACAAATCAAAATTTACTCTGCTAATGTAATATGGAACTGACAATAATTTTCTCCCTTTTATGCGATTCATGTGATTTTGAAGGCCTTGCTGGTTTAGCTGTTACGTATGGACTAAATTTGAACGAGATACAAGCTTGGATGATATGGAATCTCTGCAATATGGAGAATAAAATTATATCAGTGGAAAGAATACTTCAGTACACGTGTATTCCTAGTGAGCCTCCCCTTGTAATAGATGAAAATCGCCCAGATTCTTCCTGGCCCTCAAATGGCGAGGTTGTTATACAAGATTTGAAGGTAGTTTGAGCTATTATATATTTATGCTTTTGTACTTTTTTTTACTTTCATTTTGTGGTCCTTTGATTCATGAAATTCTTCCCAAAGTTTTCTTTTATTAAATGGTTAGAAGTTAGCTTCTGAAACAAAAAAAATTATGCCAACATATTTCATAACATAAATTGTACACGGTGTTTTGTGCTATGTTTAAAGTGATGTTTTGCCCATTCTGAAAAGGTTCGCTATGCTCCACATCTTCCACTTGTGTTGTGTGGCCTTACGTGCAAATTTCATGGAGGACTGAAAACTGGCATTGTTGGGAGAACAGGAAGTGGTAAATCCACTCTCATACAAACGCTTTTCCGAGTTGTTGACCCTGCTGCAGGGCAAATTATGATCGACAACATCAACATCTCTTCAATTGGACTTCATGATTTGAGGTCTAGACTAAGCATTATTCCTCAGGATCCTACAATGTTTGAAGGGACAATAAGAAATAATCTGGACCCCCTTGAAGAATACACTGATGATCAAATTTGGGAGGTGGGTTTATATAAAAGATTATACTTGTAAGCGTTCTTCACAATTTGTATTGTGCTCACTCGTTAACATTCTTTTTAAACAGGCCTTGGATAAATGTCAACTTGGAGACGAAGTTAGAAAGAAAGAAGGAAAGCTTGACTCCAAAGGTTAGTCTGGAAACGTTCTTGAAAATAAATGTATACTAAATCTAATATTAAACTTATTGCTAACGTTGAAGTTGATGTTGTAGTTAGTGAGAATGGTGAGAATTGGAGTATGGGTCAGAGACAGTTGGTCTGCCTTGGTAGGGTGCTGCTTAAGAAAAGCAAGGTTTTGGTTCTTGATGAAGCCACTGCATCAGTCGACACAGCTACGGATAATTTGATTCAGCAAACTCTCAGGCAACATTTCGCTGACTCCACAGTTATTACCATTGCACACCGAATAACTTCAGTTCTTGACAGTGATATGGTTCTGCTTCTTAGTCAAGGTTAGGAAATGCTCTCGTTCTTCATATAGCATTGATATTCTCTGCACCTTTATGTTTCATTTTCTGATCTGGCTAGACATTGGTGCAGGACTTATTGAGGAGTATGACTCCCCCACAAGGTTGCTAGAGAACAAGTCATCATCTTTTGCTCAGCTTGTTGCTGAGTATACCATGAGGTCCAAGTCCAGTTTTGAGAAATCCGATGATCACTGATTGACATTGAAACGCAGAAAAAGTTTCCAGATAATGATGAAAGTCTGGGGGATTACATGAATTGTGGTTTGTTTGTGGAAAATGTACCAGACTGGTACTTGCACGCAACTAGTAGAATGATGCATATTAAGTTACAAACGGATTCTAAATGCATCATATAAATTGATGTTAGCATGATATTTGGTAATTGTATAATAAGATTTTGTGGTACATTATTTTCCTGAAATCATATCTGGAATCTGTGTACACAACCATAAGATATTTTGATCATTGGATCAAGAATAATTTTGATACATATATACGAAAGGTTTTAGACAAGTAATTTCAATGCAATTGTAACCCTGCAAGTGCACTGTAATTACTGTTCATTGAATTGGATGTATTATCCTTTATTACGTTTTTCATTTTTTTAGTTTTCTTGATATCTACTAAATCTACCCTTAAACTTGTTCCACACCCATTATTATGTTATTTTGTTCGTTATTTTTGGCATTTTGTAATTGGGAAGTGTGATATAGCGCCAACATCATGCCATTGTAATATAGGAATAATGGGAAAATTAATTCCAGACTAATACATTTTCCACCACAAAAAGGAATAACAGTAGACAACAGGAATGGGTTGAAAGTTAAAACAGACGAAAGACTCTGTAAGATTATAACTCCATGAATAGAATTTTCGTTGTTCTGATTGATCATGAAGCAACAGAATGGAAGAGATATCTTCCTTTTTAACCTCCTATGTTTTGGCATTTGTAGAACATATTGACCTTTAGCTGATTTATGTTGTTAAACATCAAAATTGAAGATAATATTATGATGAACATGCATATCAATATTAAGATAAATTGGGCATTTCTAAGTATTTAATCTAATGCTTGATAAGAAATAAAGTAAATAGATGCTTTTGTTGATCGTTTATTGATTTTCCACATATAAGTAGGGCAATTGAAGATAAGAGATGTTTTTAATGGCCATGATTTGTATCTGCATAGATAATTAAGAGTTAAGTAAAATTAATCTCAGCTGTTAAATGGTATTAAAAACAACTCATCTCCTTTGGACAATTCCAGTAAGATAAAGATACACAACGTAAGTTTTAAAATGAAAAATTAAAAGAAAAAGTCCAATTTTTAAAGCATTTACTTTCAGGTCAATTCCACGGTGGTGCTGGGAACAGCTTTAATACTCCCTCTATTACTCTTTAAATATTAAAATTTAAAATATTTTGTATTTGTTTAGCCATTATTTCTAAATTTCTACATAATATTAGTACTTTTTTTTCACTTATATCAATATTTTTATTCTTTTTGTAATTAATTTATGTGCATGTATGTGTATTTGGTGAAATGTAAAAATGGTAAATAAAAAATATCTATATTTGTTTTACTAGATAAGAAAAAAATTATTGTATTTTTTAGTTCCTATATATATATATATATATATATATATATTTTTAAAAAAGATAAAAATTGCAGAGGAGGTGACGTTTAAAAAAATATTGGTTAAACTTAATAATTGTAGAAATAAAAAATCTAAATTTCATTGATGAATAATAACAGAGCATAGCTATCTGTGTCGTCTTTGACCCACAATGACTTCCAAGTCAATGTGAGGGGCAGGACTGGGAATGAAACGTAATGTATGGGGGTAGAAATTTCTTATTATTTGTTTGACATAATACTTAAATATACAGAAACTCCGAAATTCTCAAGCCATTGATGTGCATATCAGCATGTTATAATTACTAGTTGATTAGCAAATCATGAAAAGATGGTGTAGCCAATTGTTCTACCATTACGACGAAAATGATGTGAAATTAATTTGGATTTCATGAAGCGAAATAAAAAGCAAGTCATGCATCTTTGTTTGTATATGTGGAAGACTTTCAATGACAGTGATTTCTAATTGGCTGAACAAAAGGGTTAGAAATTTCATTCCATTAGAATGGCGTATGTGCAGATATGTCCAAAGTTGTACACAATCATAGCTGTTGCAGAAAATAAAACTTTTTGTGATTGATTCTTCACTAAAGGTTTACATTATCAAAGCTTAATTTTGCCGACAAAAAACCCTTGTTTCAACTTTTTAATTTGGCTATAAATAATCATCTTTTTATCTTTCCAAGTATATTTCCTTCATACTAAGTCTGTGTGACCACAGTAAACTGCACAAAAGCGAGAATGAAGTCATTCATGGGAATGGGGTGGTTGTTTCCTGTGCTTCTGCTCTTTCGTTTTTCATTCTCCCATTCCTGGTGTCACCCCCATGACAACCTTGCATTGCTTCACTTCAAGGCCTCCTTAACTATTGATATTGAGTATAATAATAATAATAATTATTATTATCAATGTGATCAGGTTCATCCAACCATAGCAACATGGGAAAATGGAACAGATTGTTGCTCTTGGTCTGGAGTGACCTGTCACCCCATTTCTGGTCATGTGACAGCCTTAGACCTCGCATGTGGTGGGCTTCAGGGTAAAATCGATGCAAACAGTACCCTTTTCAGCCTTTCTCATATGCAATCACTCAACCTTGCTTTCAATGACTTCTCCAACTCTCAAATTCCATCCACCATAGGTGAGTTTGAAAGCCTCACACACCTCAACTTGTCTTTTTCAAACTTTGAAGGTGAAATTCCTCCTCAAATCTCACATCTTTCCAAATTACAATCACTTGATCTCTCCCTTCCACTATATATCCGGTCTCAGTTAAAGTGGGAAGAAATCACATGGAAGAGGATGCTCCGAAATGCAACCGATTTAAGGGTACTAGTTTTGGATCACACAGATTTGTCATCAACTTCAATGAGTTCACTCAATTTGTCTTCCTCTTTGATCACTCTAAATCTTAGAAGAACTGGGCTAAAGGCAAAGTTGTCAGATGACATTCTTTGTTTGCCAAATCTGCAACACCTATATTTATCATATAATTTTGACCTTCATGGCCAACTTCAGGATCTGAGTTGTGCTTCCGCTTCTTTGAATGTCTTAGAAATCTCATTTTGTGAACTCCATGGGCCAATCCCTGATTCTTTCTCTAACCTTACACATCTTACTTTATTCGACCTCTCATACAACCACTTCAACGGTTCAATTCCACCCTCTCTCTTAACCCTTCCACGTCTAAATTCTCTGCTTCTCGGTAACAATCTTCTCAGTGGTAAAATACCAAATGTGTTTCATCAGTCAAACAGGTTCCAAGAATTGGATTTGAATAGAAACAATATCCAAGGTGCACTGCCATCAACATTTTCAAATCTTCAACACCTCATTTACTTGGATATATCATATAACAAATTAGAGGGACCTCTGCCAAACAAAATAACTGGATTTTCAAATCTAACACGGTTAATATTGAACGACAACTTGCTAAATGGTACAATTCCTTCTTGGTGTTTCTCTTTGCCATCGTTGGAGCATTTATATCTATCGAGAAATCAGTTCACGGGGCGTATACCTGCAATTTCGTCGTATTCCTTGCAGGATCTGTTTTTGGATGGCAACAAGCTACAAGGCA
Source organism: Vigna umbellata (assembly GCF_029865625.1). Classification (NCBI taxonomy): domain Eukaryota; kingdom Viridiplantae; phylum Streptophyta; class Magnoliopsida; order Fabales; family Fabaceae; genus Vigna; species Vigna umbellata. The sequence goes on along the minus strand of NC_142165.1, from coordinate 13,758,322 downwards.
ATATTTCAGAATCAGTTTTTAACCTTGTCAACCTTACTCACTTACAGCTGTCATCGAACAACTTCAGTGGTTCTGTCAATTTTTCACTCTTCTCCAAGTTCCAAAATCTAGAATTTCTTCGCCTTTCAAATTCAGGTCAATTATCACTAAACTTTGAATCAAGCATCAATTATAGTTTCTCCCGCTTACTTGAGTTGGACTTGTCTTCTATGGGTTTAACCGAATTTCCAAAATTATCCAGAAAAATCCCAGTTTTGGAAACTCTCCAATTGTCCGACAACAAGTTGAACGGAAAAGTGCCCAATTGGTTGCAAGAAATGGACTCTTTACTTTATGTAATCCTAGACCGAAACTTTTTGACAGCAGGAGTGGACCAATTCTCTAGGAACTACCAACTCCGCCATCTTGATGTAAGTTTCAATTTACTCACTGGTGGTATCTCTTCGTCAATTTGTAATGCAAGTATCCTTCAGGTTCTCGATTTGTCTATCAACAAGTTGACAGGCAACATTCCACAATGCCTTGGGAGTTCACCATTCCTTTCCGTTTTGAGTCTAGAAAGTAACAGACTTAATGGAACTTTACCAAATACCTTTGCCTTTGCAAAGAACAGTCTCATTAGTCTGCAACTCAATGACAACCAATTTGAAGGTCTTTTGCCAGAATCTTTGTCCAACTGCACGCAACTGGGGTTTTTAAATCTTGGCAACAATCAACTGCAAGATAAATTTCCCCATTGGCTTCAAACTCTACCAAATTTGAACGTATTGGTTTTGCGGGATAATAAGTTTCACGGTCCTATTTCCAAATTCAAGACCAAGTATGGATTTCCCAGTTTAAATATTTTTGATATCTCACTCAACAACTTCTGTGGCCCAATTCCGGAAGACTTCATACAAAGTTTTGAATCCATGAAAAATGTTCAAGATTTGGTGGTTTACCATCGACAGCTATACATGGAATGGCTAGACGGAATTTCACCTATCACTGTAACAACAAAAGGCACGATTTTGCTATTCGAAAGAATTCCAATAAACTTTGCGAGCATTGATTTATCAGGAAACAAATTTGAAGGACAGATTCCAAATGTATTTGGAGAGCTTCAAGCACTCAGAGGACTCAACCTCTCCCACAACAGATTCTGTGGTACTATTCCCAAATCCATGGGAAATTTGACAATATTGGAGTCTTTGGATCTCTCTTCAAATATGCTCACTGGTAGTATTCCTACAGAATTCCTGAATATGAACTTTCTTGAAGTACTGAATCTTTCCTATAATCATCTTGTGGGAGAAATACCCTTGGGAAAGCAATTTGGTTCTTTTTCGTATGATTCCTATAAGGGAAACTTAGGCTTATGTGGAGATCCATTGTCGATGAAATGCAGCCAGAACGATGATGAACATCCTCCACCCTCACAAAGCTTGTGGAGAGAAGAGAAATTTGGATTTGATTGGAAACCAGTGGCTATAGGATATGGGTGTGGAACGGTATTTGGAGTGGGGATTGGAAGTTTGGTATTTTTCATTGGAAAGCCTAAATTGATTGTGAGAATGTTTGGGGGTTAACTTGATTAGATGCTGGAAGTGAAGACTGTGTTGAGGACCAAAAAAGAAAGAATCAGCTCATGCAAATGTGATGTTTTCTTTTCCCATGTCTTAATTGTGGTTAATGTGTACGAGTATTTCAAAGTTTATAAATCTACCAAGTCCAGTTTTGAGAAATCCGGTGATCACTGATCGAAATTGAAACAGAAAAGTTTCTAGATAATGATGAAAATATGGAGGATTACATGAAATGTGATTTTTTTTTATGCAAAAAATGTACTTGACGGGTACTTCCAACAACAAATAGCATGATGCATACCAAGTTATAAGCGGATTCTAAATGAATCATATAAATTGATGTTAGCATTATATTTGGTAATGGTATAGTAAGCTTTCATGTTACATTATGTTGCTGAAATCATATCTGGAATCTGTTCACACAACCATAAGATATTTTGATCATTGGATCAAGAATCATTTTGATACATGTATACGAAAGTTTTTAGACATGTAACTTCAATGCAATTGTAACCTTGCAAGTGCACTGTAACATTGAATTGGATGTATTATCTTTTATTACGTTTTTCATTTTCTTTACTTATTGTATAATCGTTTAGTCAACTATAATTCAGATGGTCAATCACCAACCTGACAACAAGTCATTGAGTCTGGACGGTTACCTAATCGACCAAGCGACCATGCACCAAATTGAATGGTCAACTAGCAACCCCACAACAAGCCATTGAGTTTGGACGTTCACCTAATAGACCGGACAACCATGCATCAGATCGGATGGTCAACCACCAACTTAACGATTATCCATGGAACCTGGACAATCACCAAAAAGACCAAACAACCATGTATCAGACTCGGACGGTCACCAAATAAACTAGACGGACATACATTAGATCGGATGATAAACTAAACCACCCGAATAACACCATTAAGCCCGAGTGATAATCTAACCGATCGTACAATCTTGTATTAAGCCGATCATAATGTACAAAATCAAAACAGATTAACTCTAAAACCTATTAATTCTTGATTAAAACATATTTACTTAAGTTTGAGCCGTAGTTAGGCCAGTCTTAATTAAAAATTCACCATAAAATCTATAAATAATGGTTTGAGGTAAAAAGATAGATTATGTATTAATTACAAATATTCATTACTATTTGTCTCAATTGTTATGACTTTGACATCAAATTACCTTTTGCATTATCATCCGAGTGGTGATGCACAAGTGACTTCTCACGATTTAGATACACAAGTGACTTCTCACTCTGACAAAGTTGAAACTTGGACAAACACATAGAAGATTGGACAGTTGACGTTGACTCCACATTAGAAACATTTAGTTTTCTTGATATCTACTAAATCTACCCTTAAACTTGTGCCACACCATATTTATGTTATTTGGTTCCTAATTTTTAGTATTTTGTAATTGGGAAGTGTGATATAGCGCCAATATCAAGCCATTCTAATATCGGAATAATGATGGGAAGAATCAGGGAGTAGTTACAGAAAAAATGGTAAAATCAATTTCAGACTAATTCATTTTCCACCCAAAAAGGAATAATACTAGACAACAGGAATGGGTTCAAAGCTAAAACAGAGGAAAGACTATGTAAGATTAATAATTCCACGAACAGAATTTTGTTGTTTTTGATTGATCATGAAGCAACAGAATGGAAGAGAAGTCTTCCTTGTTAACCTCCTAAGTTTTGGCATTTGTAGAACACATTGACCTTTAGCTGATTTATGTTGTTAAACTTCGAAATTGAAGATAGTATTGTGATGAACATGCATATCAATATTAAGATAAATTGGGCATTTATTAATTTTCCACTTTGAATTAGGGCAACTGAAGATAAGTTATGTTTGTAATGGACATGACCACGAACTGTATCTGCATAGATAATAAAGAATTAAGCAAAACTAATATTAGCCGTTAAATGGTATTGAAAACAAATAATCTCCCGCGGACACTCCCAGATACAAATCATATGCTTTAAGATGAAAAAACAAAAGAAAAAGTCCAAATATTTAGGGCTTTTACTTTCAGGTCAGTTCCACCAGAGCAACCCTTGTAGGATCGGACATTCTTCCGGAATAAACATTTCTCACCTCCCACACTTATTCTGAATCAGATTTTCTTAAGCCTATTTCCAGATTAAACTGTCCGGAAGTTTATTTTCGGATTCTGACTACCGGGAATCTTATCTTTAACATTTTACCTACTATGCACCACGAAAAATACGTTCCATATCTCAAACCTCCAACAAAGCTTACCGGAGAACACACAAGGTTGCACAGTCACCACCGTCTCTACTAAGAAGAGAACTTTCATATAAAACATAGTCACCACCGTCACCACCGACTTTATCAAGGATAAAAGTGAAATTTTAAGAATGATGGGGTGCATGAAGCAATTATCAAGAATTTGTCTTTTATTAAAAGTGATTTGGGCGTTCTGTTTTTTTACCTTTGTCTTGTTTTGTTGGGCTTGTTTTTGCTAGTACTGCATAATGAAAAATATCTTCATCTCTGTTGTGTTTTTCTTTATTTGAATTTATACATTTAAAAGGCTGTCAAATATCAGAAGTTTAGACAACATTATAGGATGTAGGATCTAGGATATACCTTATCTTAATGTGTTAATTATTGTTGTAGGATTTACTATAGAAGTCTAAATTATCTTCTCAATCAGATCTATTCTACCAGATTAATCACGGAAAAAATTATATGGTGTGTATATTTTTATTCATATAATTTTTTTTTTCTCATATTTGATTTTTCTTTTGTCTCTGTAATCAAACAAGGTTGCCATTTATTCTTCTGACTGAGATCACTCCAAAAAGAATAGATGTTCATAATGCCACAGAGGTGGCTCGTTTTGTGGTAAGTTGTAAATTCCATGCCCATTCTTTTTTTAGTTTATAAAATATGATATCATAAACAATGCTGATCATTAGTCATTTTGTTTGTTTTTTTTTTCACGTGTAATTGAAATTTTCATGATATTCTGCTTCAATTTCTTTTTGTAACGAACATTGATATTGATCCTAATTCCTTCATCCCTGGTGTTGTATCCTGTAGGAAGAATTCTTAATCACCTTTCAATGGGGATGCTGAAATTGCTTGGCCAAAAGGAAGAAGCTACGCTGAAAAAAATATTCAAAGATTAATCTTCTTTTATCATACTCTATCTATTGCTTCTGCTTCTTTATGGATGCTTTGTGAAATTAACTTTTATCAGATGCTAAATCTTTGTTCCTTCATCTCAGAGATTATTCTTCTTTTATTTTCATCAATACTCATTCATAACTGTTCATTTTCTGAGGTTAAGGTTTTTCCTCAATGTTATGGAAAGGAACAAATGCTGAAATTAAATCATTTTATTCATAATTGTTTTTTGGTTGAATCATCTGGCAAAAGGCAGTATCTTCTTTTTTTTTCTTCACATATTTTTTAACTCTGTTTTGCAAGAATCGTTGATTTGCCAAATTTGTATGTACATCATTTGGAAAGTGACATCTACTTGTTGAAGCAATGATTGTGGGACATATTGTTATTGATTTTTCTGAACCAAAATGCTAAAGTCATTGCTTACTTTACCTGTGAAGCACAATGATTTCCAAGTCAATGTGAGTGGCAGTACTGGGAATGATGCGTAATAGATAGGGTAGAAATTTCATACTATTTGTTTCACATAATAATTACACATACAGAAACTCTAAACTTCTCAGACCTTTCATGTGCTTATCAGCATCTTATATTTACTTCGTTGATTAGCGAATCACGACCGTTACAACGAATATGATGGGAAATAAATTTGGATGTCATGAAGCGAAATAGAAACCCAAGTCATCCATCTTTGTATGTACATGTGGAACAATTCTAATTACAAAGACTTCTAATTAGCTGAACAGAATGGTTAGAAATTCATTCCATTATAATTGTTCCTGAAGAATTTAATAGGATGAATGGCGTATATGCAGATATGTCCAAAGTGGTTCTCTGTCAAAGCAGTAGCAGAAAATAAATTTATTGTCATTGATTCCTTCACTCAAGGTTTACAAGCTAGGAGTCTAGGACCGCAATCAAAGCTTAATTTTACCCACAAAAAACATGTCTCAACTTTTTAATTTGGCTATAAATATTCATCTTGAGTTTCTTATCTTTCCAAGTGTATTTCCTTATACTAAGTCTGTGTGACCAAAGTAAACTGCACAAAAGCTAGAATGAAGTCATCCACGGGAATGGGGTGGTTGTTTCCTGCGTTTCTGCTCTTTCATTTTTCATTCTCCCATTCCTGGTGTCACCCCCATGACAACCTTGCGTTGCTTCACTTCAAAGCCTCCTTAACCGTTAATGTTACTTATTATTATTGTGAAAAGGTTTATCCAACCATAGAAACATGGGAAAATGAAACAGATTGCTGCTCTTGGTCTGGAGTGACCTGTCACCCCATTTCTGGTCATGTGACAGCCTTAGACCTCGCATGTGGTGGGCTTCAGGGTAAAATCAATGCAAACAGTACCCTTTTCAGCCTTTCTCATATGCAATCACTCAACCTTGCTTTCAATGACTTCTCCAACTCTCAAATTCCATCCACCATAGGTGAGTTTGAAAGCCTCACACACCTCAACTTGTCTTTTTCAAACTTTGAAGGTGAAATTCCTCCTCAAATCTCACGTCTTTCAAAATTACAATCACTTGATCTTTCTGGTGATTATGAGTTTCTGTTAAAATGGGAAGAAGGCACATGGAAGAGGATGCTCCGAAATGCAACCGATTTAAAGGTGCTAGATTTGGAACGTACTGATTTGTCGTCAACGTCACTGAGGCCACTCAATTTGTCTTCCTCCTTGATCACTCTAAGTCTTGAAGAAACAGGGCTAAAGGGAGAGTTGACCGATGACATTCTTTGTTTGCCAAATCTGCAACACCTATATCTATCAGGTAATGTTGACCTTCATGGCCAACTTCAGGATCTCAGTTGTGCTTCAGCTTCTCTGAATGTCTTAAAAATCTCAAGCTGTGAACTCGATGGGCCAATCCCTGATTCTTTCTCTAACCTCACACATCTTACTTTATTTGACCTCTCAGACAACTACTTCAACAGTTCAATTCCACCCTCTCTCTTAACCCTTCCACGTCTAAATTCTCTGCTTCTCTATTCCAATCTTCTCAGTGGTAAAATACCAAATGTGTTTCATCAGTCAAACAGGTTCCAAGAATTGTATTTGGGTGGTAACAATATCCAAGGTGAACTGCCATCAACATTTTCAAATCTTCATCACCTCATTTACTTGGATATATCATATAACAAATTAGAGGGACCTCTGCCCAACAAAATAACTGGGTTTTCAAATCTAACTGAGTTTAGGTTGACTGACAACTTGCTAAATGGTACAATTCCTTCTTGGTGTTTCTCTTCGCCATCGTTGGAGTATTTACATCTATCGAGAAATCAGTTCACGGGGCGTATACCTGCAATCTCGTCGTATTCCTTGCAGGAGCTGTTTTTGGATGGCAACAAGCTACAGGGCAATATTTCAGGATCACTTTTTAACCTTGTTAACCTTACAAAAATACAGCTGTCATCTAACAACTTCAGTGGTTCTGTCAATTTTTCACTCTTCTCCAAGTTCCAAAATCTAGAATTTCTTCGCCTTTCAAATTCAGGTCAATTATCACTAAACTTTGAATCAAGCATCAATTATAGTTTCTCCCGCTTACTTGAGTTGGACTTGTCTTCTATGGGTTTAACCGAATTTCCAAAATTATCCAGAAAAATCCCAGTTTTGGAAACTCTCCAATTGTCCGACAACAAGTTGAACGGAAAAGTGCCCAATTGGTTGCATGAAATGGACTCTTTACTTGATGTAATCCTAGACCGAAACTTTTTGACAACAGGAGTGGACCAATTCTCTAGGAACTACCAACTCAGCCATCTTGATGTAAGTTTCAATTTACTCACTGGTGGTATCTCTTCGTCAATTTGTAATGCAAGTAGCCTTCGGGTTCTCGATTTGTCCAACAACAAGTTGACAGGCACCATTCCACAATGCCTTGGGAGTTCACCTTTCCTTTCCGTTTTGAGTCTAGAAAGTAACAGACTTAATGGAACTTTACCAAATACCTTTGCAAACAACAGTCTCAGTAGTCTCCAACTCAATGACAACCGATTTGAAGGTCTTTTGCCAGAATCTTTGTCCAACTGCATGCAACTGGAGGTTTTAAATCTTGGCAACAATCAACTGGAAGATACATTTCCCCATTGGCTTCAAACTCTACCACATTTGAAAGTATTGGTTTTGCGGGATAACAAGTTGCACGGTCCTATTTCCAAATTAAAGACCAAGTATGGATTTCCCAGTTTAAATATTTTTGATATCTCACTCAACAACTTCTGTGGCCCAATTACGGAAGACTTCATACAAAGTTTTGAATCCATGAAAAATGTTGTTCAAGATGAGGTGTTTGGCAATCGACAGCTATACATGCCATGGCTATACAGAATTTCACCTATCACTGTAACAACAAAAGGCACGATTTTGCTATTCGAAAGAATTCCAATAAACTTTGCGAGCATTGATTTATCAGGAAACAAATTTGAAGGAGAGATTCCAAAAGTATTTGGAGAGCTTCAAGCACTCACAGGACTTAACCTCTCCCACAATAGACTCTGTGGTATTATTCCACAATCCATGGGAAATTTGACAGTATTGGAGTCTTTGGATCTCTCTTCAAATATGCTCACTGGTAGTATTCCTACAGAATTCCTGAATATGAACTTTCTTGAAGTACTGAATCTTTCCTATAATCATCTTGTGGGAGAAATACCCATGGGAAAACAATTTGGTTCTTTTTCGAATGATTCCTATAAGGGAAACTTTGGCTTATGTGGAGATCCATTGTCGATGAAATGCAGCCAGAAGCATGATGAACATCCTCCACCCTCAAAAAGCTTGGGGAGAGAAGATAAATTTGGATTTGATTGGAAACCAGTGGCTATAGGATATGGGTGTGGAACAATATTTGGAGTGGGGATTGGAAGTTTTGTATTTTTCATTGGAAAGCCTAAATTGCTTGAGAGAATGTTTGGGGGTTAACTTGATTAGATGCTGGAAGTGAAGACTGTGTTGAGGACCAAAAAAGAAAGAATCAGCTCATGCAAATGTGATGTTTTCTTTTCCCATGTCTTAATTGTGGTTAATGTGTACGAGTATTTCAAAGTTTATAAATCTACCAAGTCCAGTTTTGAGAAATCCGGTGATCACTGATCGAAATTGAAACAGAAAAGTTTCTAGATAATGATGAAAATCTGGAGGATTACATGAAATGTGATTTTTTTTTTTTGGAAAATGTACCTGACGGGTACTTCCACACAACAAATAGCATGATGCATACCAAGTAATATGCGGATTCTAAATGCATCATATAAATTGATGTTAGCATTATATTTGGTAATGGTATAGTAAGCTTTCAAGTTACATTATTTTGCTGAAATCCTATCTGGAATCTGTACACACAACCATAAGATATTTTGATCATTGGATCAAGAATCATCTTGATACATATATACGAAAGATTTTAGACATGTAATTTCAATGCAATTCTAACCCTTCAAGTGCACTGTAACTAGTGTACATTGGATTGGATGTATTATCCTTTATTACGATTTTCATTTTCTTTAGTGTATTGTATAATTATCTGGTCAACTATAATTCAGACGGTCAATCAACAACCTGGCGACAAGTCATTGAGTCTGGATGGTTACCTAACCGACCAAATGACCATGCATCAAACCGGATGGTCAACCACCAACCCGGTGACTAGCCATTGAGTCTGATCACCAAAAAGACCAGACGACCATGTATCAGACTCGAACGGTCACCAAACAAACTAGACGGCCATGCATTAGACCGGATGATCAACTAAACCATTTGAATAACACCATTAAGCCCAAGCGATCATTAACAGATTGTCTAGTCTTGTATCAAACCGATCACACTGTACAAAACCAAAGCAGATTAATCCTAAAACCGATTAATTCAAGGCTAAAACATGTTATTTACATTTGAGACGTAATTTGGCCAACCTTAATTAAAAGTTCACCTCAAAATCTGTAAACAAAGGTTTGAGGTAAGAAGTTAGGTTATGCATTAATTACAAGCATTCATAACTATTTGTTTAAGTTATATGACTTTGACATCAAATTACTTTTTCTAGGTATCATCCGAGTAGTTTGGATGCACAAGTGACTTCTCAGTCGTCAAAGTTGAGACTTGGACGATTGGACAATTGACCTTAATCCCACATCCGAAACATTTAGTTTTCTTGATATCTACTAAATCCACCCTTAAACTTGTACCACACCATATTTATGTTATTTTTGGTTCTAATTTTTGGTATTTTGTAATTGGAGAGCGTGATATAGTGCCAACATCAAGCCATTGTAATATTGGAATAATGATGGGAAGAATCAGGGAGGAGTTATAGAAAAAATGGGAAAATCAATTTCAGACTAATTCATTTTCCACCCAAAAAGGAATAATAGTAGACAACAGGAATGGGTTGAAAGTTAAAAGAGAGGAAAGACTCTGTAAGATTAATAACTCCATGAACAGAATGTTCGTTGTTTTGAGTGATCATGAAGCAACAGAATGGAAGAGAAGTCTTCCTTTTTAACCTCCTAAGTTTTGGCATTTGTAGAACACATTGACCTTTAGCTGATTTATGTTGTTAAACTTCGAAAATGAAGATAATATTGTGATGAACATGCATATCAATATTAAGATAAATTGGGCATTTATTGATTTTCCACTTTGAATTAGGGTAATTTGAAGATAATATTTTCCACTTTTCGGATTCTGACTTCCGGGAATCTTATCTTTAACATTTTACCTATTATGAATAACGAAAAAACGAAAAATACTTTCCATAACTCAAACCTCCAACAAAGCTTACCAGAGAACACACAAGGTTGTATAGTCACCACCGTCTCTACCAAGAAGAGAACTTTCATATAAAACATAGTCACCACCGTCACCACCGACTTTATCAAGGATATAAGTGAAATTTTAAAAATGATGGGGTGCATGAAGCAATTATCAAGAATTTGTCTTTTATTAAAAGTGATTTGGGCGTTCTGTTTGTCTTGTTTTGTTGGACTTGTTTTTTCTAGTACTGCAAAATGACAAATATCTTCATCTCTGTTGTGTTTTTCTTTATTAGGTTTAATAGTAATAGCCGCCAATCTGGAAGAGTTCTAATGACAATGACTTCTAATTAGCCTAACAGAAGGGATAGATATTTCAATGATAATAACCTTGTTTCAACTTTTTAATGTGGCTATGAAAGTTCATCTTGAATTTCTTATCTTTCCAAGTATATTTCCTTCCTACTAAGTCTGTGTGACAACAGTAAACTGCACAAAAGCTAGAATGAAATCATCCATGGGAATGGGGTGGTTGTTTCCTGTGTTGCTGCTCTTTCGTTTTTCATTCTCCCATTCCTGGTGTCACCCCCATGACAACCTTGCATTGCTTCACTTCAGGACCTCCTTAACCATTAATGTTACTTATAATAATCATTATTATTACAATGATGATTACTGTCATCGGGTTTATCCAACAATTGCAACATGGGAAAAGGAAACAGATTGTTGCTCTTGGTCTGGAGTGACCTGTCACCCCATTTCTGGTCATGTGACAGCCTTAGACCTCGCATGTGGTGGGCTTCAGGGTAAAATCAATGCAAACAGTACCCTTTTCAGTCTTTCTCATATGCAATCACTCAACCTTGCTTTCAATGACTTCTCCAACTCTCAAATTCCATCCACCATAGGTGAGTTTGGGAGTCTCACACACCTCAACTTGTCTTTTTCAAACTTTGAAGGTGAAATTCCTCCTCAAATCTCACATCTTTCCAAATTACAATCACTTGATCTCTCTCTCCCAATTGATGATAAGTTTCAGTTAAAGTGGAAGGAAAGCACATGGAAGAGGATGCTCCAAAATGCAACCGATTTAAGGGTGCTAGTTTTGAATCATACTGATTTGTCATCAACTTCAATGAGATCACTCAATTTGTCTTCCTCCTTGATCACTCTAAGTCTTAGAGAAACTGGGCTAAAGGGAAAGTTGACAGATGACATTCTTTGTTTGCCAAATCTGCAACACCTATATCTATCAGGTAATTTTGACCTTCATGGCCAACTTCCGGATCTGAGTTGTACTTCAGCTTCTCTCAATGTCTTAGAAATCTCAACTTGTGAACTCCAAGGGCCAATCCCTACTTCTTTCTCTAATCTCACACATCTTACTTTATTGGACCTTTCAGACAACTACCTCATTGGTTCAATTCCCTCATCACTCTTAACCCTTCCACGTTTAAATTTTCTGCTTCTCTATAATAATCATCTCAGTGGTAAGATACCAAATGTATTTCATAAGTCAAACAGATTTCAAGTACTGAAATTGAAAAATAACAATATCCAAGGTGAGCTGCCATCAACATTTTCAAATCTTCAACACCTCATTGACTTGGATATATCGCTTAACAAATTAGAGGGACCTCTGCCCAACAAAATAACTGGGTTTCCAAATCTAACTGCATTTATGTTGACTGACAACTTGCTAAATGGTACAATTCCTTCTTGGTGTTTCTCTTTGCCATCGTTGGAGTATTTAGATCTATCGAATAATCAGTTCACGGGACGTATACCTGCAATCTCGTCATATTCTTTGCTGGGTCTACTTTTAGGTGGCAACAAGCTACATGGCAATATTTCCGAATCCATTTTCAACCTTGTCAACCTTACTTACTTGTCTCTGTCATCAAACAACTTCAGTGGTTCTGTCAATTTTTCTCTCTTCTCCAAGTTCCAAAATCTGGATACTCTTGGCCTTTCAAATTTAGGCCAATTATCACTAAACTTTGAATCAAGCGTCAATTATAGCTTCTCCCGCTTACAGGAGTTGGACTTGTCTTTTATGGGTTTAACCGAATTTCCAAAATTATCAAGAAAAGTCCCAGTTTTGAAATATCTCTATCTGTCCAACAACAAGTTGATTGGAAAAGTGCCCAATTGGTTGCATGAAATAGATTCTCTACTTGCTGTAAGCTTATCCCGAAACTTTTTGACAACACCAGTTGACCAATTCTCTAGGAACTACCAACTTAGATATCTTGATCTAAGTTTCAATTTACTCACTGGTGGTATTTCTTCGTCAATTTGTAATGCAAGTTCGGTTGAGCTTCTCGTGTTGTCCAACAACAAGTTGACAGACACCATTCCAGAATGCCTTGTGAGTTCACCTTTCCTTTCCGTTTTGAGTCTAGAAAGGAACAAACTTAATGGAACTTTACCAAATACCTTTGCAAAGAACAATCTCAAGACTCTCCATCTCAATGACAACCAATTTGAAGGTCCTTTGCCAGAATCATTGTCCAACTGCATGCAACTGGGGGTTTTAAATCTTGGCAACAATCAACTGGAAGATACATTTCCCCATTGGCTTCAAACTCTACCATATTTGAAAGTATTGGTTTTGCGGGATAATAAGTTGCACGGTTCTATTTCCTTATTCAAGACCAAGCATGGATTTCCCAGTTTAAATATTTTTGATATCTCATCCAACAACTTCAGCGGCCCAATTCCAGAAAACTACATACAAAGTTTTGAATCCATGAAGAATGTTGTTCAAGATGAGGTGGTTGGCAATCCACAGCCATACATGCAATGGGAATACAGTATTGGAATAATTTATTCACCTACGACTGTAACAACAAAAGGCACGAGTGTGTCATTCAAAAAAGTTCCAACAAACTTTGTGAACATTGATTTATCAGGAAACAAATTTGAAGGAGAGATTCCAAAAGCAATTGGAGAGCTTCAAGCACTCACAGGACTTAACCTCTCCCACAATAGACTCAGCGGTCATATTCCACAATCCATGGGAAATTTGACAGTATTGGAGTCTTTGGATCTCTCTTCAAATATGCTCACTGGTAGTATTCCTACAGAATTCCTGAATTTGAAGTTTCTTGAAATACTGAATCTTTCCTATAATCATCTTGTGGGAGAAATACCCATAGGAAAGCAGTTTGGTTCTTTTTCTAATGATTCCTATAAGGGAAACTTGGGCTTATGTGGAGATCCATTGTCAATGAAATGCAGCAGGAACCATGATCAACATTCTCCACCTTCACAAAGCTTGTGGAGAAAAGAGAAATTTGGATTTGGTTGGAAAGCAGTGGCTATAGGATATGGGTGTGGAACAGTATTTGGAGTGGGGATTGGAAGTTTTGTATTTCTCATTGGACAGCCTAAATTGCTTGTGAGAATGTTTGTGATTATATGCTGAAAAGGAACACTGTATTGAGGACTCATAAATCAGCTTATGCAAATGTGATATGTTGTTTTCTTTTCCCATGTCTTGATTGTGGTGAGTTTGTAAGAGTGTTTCAAAGTTTATAAGTCTACCAATTTTTGTGTTTTCTTTATGTTTAAGCTTAAAATTTAAATTTAAATTATCCTTTATAATAATCTTTCATTTATTCACTAATTGCATGCCTATTAAAACATCTATAATTAAATTGATTGTTTTCTTATATGCAATATTTGTTTTGTCTGAAGGATTGTCATTTTTGTTATTATTTAATTAACATATATTTTTATCAGCAGTTTCATAAATGAAGAAAAAAAGAAAAAAGATTCAAGCGACTTTAATTGATTTCTTAAGACTACAAATATTTCTACATTTTAAGAAGTGAGGTTGTAATAATATCAATATGATGTTTTATATCAGGTATAGTTTGAAAAATATAAAATTATCTTTCCAATTTTAATCAATCTAAAAAATATTTTCTGCACTTATCAAAGTAGAAAATTTAAAATAATTGAAAAATATAAAATTATCTTTCCAATTATATATTTATTATAACTTGATTTTAAAATAGTCAGATAATTCTAAAATCTCTCTGATGATCTCTAATAACACAAGATATAATCACACCCCTAATTAGAATGAGTATTTTATTATATTATACTATTTTATTAATTTTATATTCACTGTTATCATGAAAATTATTGAACTATAAACAATTATGGAAGGAGAAAATGGTCATTGGAACGTGTTTCTTTGCAAATCTTTGAAATTTTATAAAGAAAGATAACATTCAAATACTGCTTCGTTTTTCGTTTTTAAATACTTTTTTATTCCTTCTTTTCCGTGCTTCCTCTTCCATTGCGTGTCTTAAGCAAACACAGCATTAGAGTCAAAAAGAAAATATTAATTTTTTTAGAGATAACAAATTTTACAAAATAAATTTTATTAACTAAATTTCTATTTATAACTCAAATTTTTTAATAATAAAATAAATAAATATCTCTTATAAAAACTATTTGTACTTTTTAGGTATTCGGTAAAACATCGAAAAATAATAAAAATAATATTTTTTTAAAAATAATTAACTATGATTCCGGAAAAATTATTCATTAATCTCATATCATATTTATTCGTTCTATTCCATCCTTTACGTAAAGTGTAAATTTTCTTCTTTTTAATTAACAATAGCACGCTTTTAAATGTTTTTATATATTCCAAATGTAGTAATTTGATTATATTTAGAAATTTGAAATAAAATGTGAATTAAAAAAACAAAAACAACTTTTGTGATGTTCTGTTATTTAAACTACCCATAAACAAATTAATTTTAATATTATAATAGTAATGTCTGATTATAAAAACAAAAATATTACAAGTAGTCTTTCAATGTATAGTGTGTTTTAAAACTGAAATAGCTGTAATTTAATCCCACTTGTTTCGGCCAACCTTGGATCCAGCAAGTAGCAAAGTCTGATGCACGCGCCACCTCTGCCAGTTTTCACTACACCCTTTCAAACCCTAAATTTTCTCCCATTCTCCTTTTCACATTTCCTTTTTCTTGTCATTTAAAGAAACCCAAAAATATAAACTATTTTGCGTATATTTGTTTATTCTTTTGCTGTTGTTCCCTGCTGTGTTGCATCGCAGAATTCTTTTACCAGCACCCATTTAATTCCTAATTTCAGAGCATAAGTGGGTTTCCTTATAGTTAATTGCATGGAATTTTGATTTTGAATTGGTGGGCGTTGTTGCTCTGTTATGACTGATGGCACTCGAATCTTGGGTTCTGAGTTATCAAAGCGTCAAACCCAGTTCCAGATTGTTTTACACTGCACATGAAAATCGGCGAAAGAGCATACCAATCAACTTTTTGGGTAGAAACAGTAGATATTCATTTCCCTTTGTTTCCAGTTGTGTTGGTCCATCCACTTTTTCAACCCTGCAGGTTTCAAGTTTTGGAGGAGATGCTAGGTTACTAGATAGAACTCGGTTGAGGTGTTTAGATGGTAGCAGTGATGGTTTGAGTGAGAGTAATGCTGTTTCCGAAACCAATTTGAAGTTTATGCATGAATTGTTGAAGAGGGGAATCATCCTAGCTGCAACTGTTTGTGGGGTTTTGGTGTTTGGATGTCCACGAGTTTTCGCAGTTGAAGATGTTGTGGATGCAGGATATGGCGTTATTGGACAGAGCATACTTTTGCTTAGAAATACTTGGCCTAAAGTGTTGCAAGTTCTTCGCATATTCAAGGAGCAAGGTTTGGTTCTGGCACTGCTTTTGGGCATTTCGGCCTTTTTCTCTATGGCAGAGACTTCAATCACCACACTTTGGCCTTGGAAGGTATCTTGAATACTTTATCCTCCTTTTTTGAATGATTTTTTTTGTGTTATATGAAAGCTATGCCTAGGAAAAAAGAACTCGTTAGTTTATCCCTTATTGCATTGTTCAGTTAGACCTACTAAATAATTATATTGCCAAGATGACCAAAGAAAAGTAAATGTTACTGATTTAAGAATCAAATTCTATATTTCCTTTTCCTTTCACTAATGTTTTTGGGGTCCTTTAATATGCTTGCATTTTTTGCACATCAGATTTGTTATTCCCTATGATTATTTTAGTTGATTAAAGTTTGACCCTTAATTCCAAATATCTGTTGATGACAATGTCTTAAGGTTCGTGAGTTGGCTGAAAAGGAGTCCGAAAATGGCGTTTTCAGACTACTCCGAAGTGATGTTACTCGGTTCCTTACAACAATACTTATTGGCACAACGTATTCTCTTTTCACTGATCTTATTATTGAAAATTTCATTTGTTTTTCACCCAGAGTATAGAATGTATCTCATGCTATTTTGTTGTATGCAGGGTGGTCAATATCGGGGCAACTGCACTGGTCACTGAAGCAGCAACTGCTATGTTTGGTGAAGCTGGTGTCAGTGCTGCAACAGGAGTGATGACTGTATGTTTTGATTTTATTGCTCAAATGTTAAAAAAATCTACTATTTCCAGGACGTTAAAAAATGCTTAAATGGCTTATATTACTTTGATTATAAGAAATTCATATTCTCTGGGCCTTTTTATTATTATTCATTTGGAACATTAAATCTTTCAGTATATCAACATTCTGCCACATTAATCTTACAAACTCCTGAATTGATGTGGTGGGAACAAGAAATGGACATGTAAAGCTTGCTAGCTTTATCACCAATTTGTGAAAAAGGTGCCTAAGCTAACTTTTGAGTAAGATAGAAAAGGCGAGTGACATGATCTATCATTTGAATTTATACATTTAAAAAGCTGTCAAATATCAGAAGTTTATAGACAACATTATAGGATGTAGGATATGGGATATACCTTGTCTTATTGTTTTGATTTTTTCTTTTTTCTTTTTTCTTTTTGTTATTGGATTTACTATAGTAGTATAAATTATCTTTTCAATCAGGTCTATTCTATCAGATTTATCGCAGAACAATTCATGTGGTGTGTGCACGTTTGTATACTTGTGTTCATGTACATTTTTTTCACATATCTGATTTTTCTTTTCTCTCTGTAATAAAAAAGGTTGCCATTTTGCTTCTCACTGAAATCACTCCAAAAAGCATAGCTGTTCATAATGCCACTGAGGTGGCTCGTTTTGTGGTAAGTTGTAAATTTCATGCCCATTCTTTTAGTAGTTTATAATATTTGATAGCATAAAGATGCTGATCATTAATCATTTATGGTTTTTTTTTTCACACGCAATTCATATTTTCATGATATTTGTGCTTCAACTTCTTCTTGTAACGAACATTGATATTGGTCCTAATGCCTCTAGGTCAGGCCAGTGGCATGGCTTTCCCTGGTGTTGTACCCTGTAGGAAGAATTGTTACTTATCTTTCAATGGGGATGCTGAAATTGCTTGGCCTTAAAGGAAGAAGGTCTGCTGAAAAGATAGCCTAAGATTAATCTTCTTTTATCGAATTGTATCTGTTTCTTTTGCTTCTTTATGGATGCTTTGTGAAATCTAACTTTAATCCAACCTTTATCTGATGCTAAATCTTAATTCCTTCGTGTCAAGGATGATGCTTTTTTTTTATCCACATTCCATGATAACTGTTCATTTCCTAAGGTTGAGTTTTTTCCTCAATGTTATGACAAAGAGAACAAATGGTGAAGTGTAATCATTTTATTCATAATTGCTTTTTGGTTTCTAATTTGGTTGAATCATCTGGCACAAGGCAGTACTTTTTCTTTTGTGTATTTTTCAACTCTGGTTTGAAAGAATCCTTGGTCTGCCAAATTTGTATGTACATCATATGGACAGTGACAGCTGTTTGTTGAAGCAATGATTGTGGGACATATTGTTATTGATTTTTTAAGCCTCAATGCTAAAGTCATTGCTTACTTTACCAGTGAGCCATATGTGACAGAAGATGAGCTAAAATTGATGCTAAGAGGTGCAGAATTAAGTGGGGCAATAGAGGAGGAAGAACAGGTAATAAATATAGGGTTTAATATTATAACAGTATCATAATATATTTTTCTTCAAAACTTTTAGCCTTTGCTCTCATTTATTGACAATAGAATTTAATAAGTGTGGTTTGTTTACAATAATTTGTTTTCTTTGAAGTACATTATGTATTTAAGAAATGGAAACTGAAATTTCATCTGAAAAGCATAAATAAATTTTCAATTTTCTATTTAGAAGTGTGTCCCTCCATTTTTTCTAATTATAATATTTGCTAATTTATCATCATTTTTCTTTAGAACACTTACAAAAGCCTAATCTTCATTGATTATTATCGATATTCTAATCCATTTCTATTTGTCTGTTATCTGTTAAGCATCTTAAGTATATGTGTAATATGTTACAGGATATGATTGAAAATGTTCTAGAGATAAAAGATACACATGTCAGAGAGGTTATGACCCCTCTTGTTGATGTTGTTGCAATTGATGCAAGTTCAAGCCTGGTAGACTTTCATCACTTGTGGGTCACACATCAGTACTCAAGGTATTTTAAAGGTTTTCTGGTTTCAAATTTACAATGATGTAAATTCCAATCTGCTGACTGGATCATGACATGTTTGCTAGGGTACCTGTTTTTGAGCAACGCGTTGATAATATAATGGGTATAGCGTATGCAATGGATCTGCTGGATTATGTTCAAAAGGTTGGGAGCTTTTACTCCCTATTGTATTGATTTACAAGTTCTTCACTTATTAATTATATCCCCCAGTCTCAGTATGCAGAATTATAATCTGTTTGATTTTGAAGGGGGAGTTGCTGGAAAGTACTACAGTTGGAGATATGGCTCACAAGCCTGCTTATTTTGTACCTGGTAATTCTTTCTCATCTTGAGTTTACCGGTCGCTCATATTCTTGTAATGTAAGCAGTCATATAAAGCATTATCTATTTTAACTTATGACTCTATTTGGAATCATCAATACTCTCCTTATTAAATCCATTTTCATACTTTTTTTACGTTTAGCAATTTGTTCATCTAAACTGCTGTTGTATTAAAACAAGTTTGTTATTTACTCTTTACTTTGATATCTTTGCTGTGTTGATTGCGTTACTCCATGGATTTCAGTGCATTTTCAGAATCTATTTTAAAATTTAAACATACTGTGTTATCTTTGTTTCGTTAAGATATCCTTTTTTTTCATTGATAATAAATTTGCAATATCTCTTATACCCTGTTATAAACTTATAGTACAAACACACCAATTGGAGTGCAGAAGGGGAATCTTCAACAATTTTTATTTCTGTTGTGCTAGTATTTTGTGATGTAATATTCATTTCTGTTGTGCTAGAATTAAACATCAGCTTACGACTTCTTGACTCCTAAATTTGATGATCATGGTTCACAATTTTTCTCTTTATATTGAAATTGAATTGTTAAACTGATGAATTTTCTGGGATAGGAACACATCTATATTTATTTGACTTGGTGCAGAATGTTGAAAAAAATATCATTACTGATTTTTCAGATTCAATGTCTGTTTGGAATCTTCTTAGAGAGTTCAGAATCAGGAAGGTTCACATGGCGGTTGTTCTTAATGAGTATGGTGGAACTGTGGGGGTATGTGCACACCATACAGAATGCAACCAACTCAGATCTTTGTTTGACATAAATATGAACATAAATCTGTAAATTTATTCTTCACTGTTAATACATAACTGCTAATTACAATTACTGACCCAAAAAGACTGATATTAAAGATATCAATTAGATCATGCTATCCCCATTCGTTTTATTTATTTCAAAAACTTTTCCAATTATATACCAACGTCTTTTTGTATTTTAACTTGATCATTCCCATCACAATAACTGTGATAAGAAACTTTATAAATAGAATTGTTATTTTTTGTGTCTATGTTGTACTATACATTGTGTGTTGTACGTAATTTAAATTATTTTTTCTCACTATACTGATCTAAAGTTATTGTAACAAAACCGAAAGTTGTTCTGGTTACAAGGAAATTCTGACTTACCAAATGCCCTTATTTACTACTATTCTCATTATGCAGTTGCCTTCATCTTTCCTGCTTATAGTAACAATTAAGTTTGAATGTCTAATGGCTGTCTTTCTTTGGTCCTTTGAGTTCAATTTTTAAATGATTTTATGGTTCATCCTCCCACACGGCTGTTGCATTTAGCAATGACTAATTTACAACTAGGTGTAGGCATAAATTGCTTTTGTTGATGGCTAAATCAAAAGAAAGGTTTATTTCTTCACAGTTTATCAGATTGTAATTACACTCTCCAAGTTTTCTGAAATCCATTCTATGTAATCTGTTTATAAGTTCTACAGTTTTCAGTTTATCAAATCTGGTTTGTCTAATTGATATTTGCATCTAACAGATTGTAACTCTTGAAGATGTTGTCGAGGAAATTGTTGGTGAAATCTTTGATGAAAATGACTCAAAGGTAAAATGCTTTTGCTTATTCTTTACTTTGTTTCTTTTAAATTAATTTTAAATTACTGAAAGTTAAGCATTATGTTGAATTTAACTATCTTTACGCTTATCAACCCAAAAGAACAAAAGAAAGCCCTTTTTACTCTGTACGTTTGTTCAACAGGTTATATGGAATGTTTATTTGTCTTTACTGCATAATATTTATATCATAACTGTCAAAAATTTATATGTTAACAATTGGTCTGTTTAATTGGCCACAAGTGGTGCTTTCCTGAAAGTTCAGCTTGTGTATTAGGCTGTCTATTTTCATGATTTCAGATTGATATAATTCAAAGCACATAAAAAGGTGTAAGTTTTATAAGTAACACAACATGAGCCGAATTTCTAGTGTAAAGTAATGGAAGCTCCAGCAGGAAAGAAAGTGGTCAAACTAGTGAAATGGATCAGTGTTTATTTGACGAGCTAATGTTGTTATTTCATAATTAGGCAGTCTAGGTTGATAGAGTTTAAAGTAAAATAAAATTGTTTTTAGCCATGTTCAATGTTCAATTACAAACTCTTCAAAACATAATGTAAATATGTGAGTATGAAATTGAAGTAAATGAGTGGGGAATCAGTGATGCCGTGTAAAAGTGATAATAATGCATGTAAGTGCAAGTCATTGTCTGCAACAGCAGTAGGACCTTAATGCACTTTGAATTTAGCTATTTGTTCCTAATTATTTTATTGCTGATGACTATAATCATTTACTCCATACTATTTTTTCATTTAAACAACTACTTTCCTGGTGATTACTACAGGAGGAGATTCAGAAAAAAACTGGTTACATAGTAATGCGAGCTGAGGGTGTTTTTGATGTGGATGCAAACACATCTATTGATCAGCTCTCAGAGGATTTGAACATCAAGATGCCGGAGGTCTAACACTTCTTTGATTACATGAAACTGTCATTTGTCTTCTATGACCCTACTTATCTGACTGGAGATTGTGTAGTTTTCCTATTAGTATAGCATGAACTAAGTTTTTTATGAATTTACTCCTCAGAATCATTGTAGCATTGTAGACCTATCTTTGCATCTCAAATAGGCACCCCACAGCATTGAATTTAAAGTAGGCACATTGTCAACGCATTTTCTATGCCAGCTTGTTATTTCGACATAAGTCATGGACAAATTGGGAAAATGCGCAAATATGCTCTATTTTGGGGAAACTTATGCTGTTAACTATAATAACATTTGATGCATCCTTGGGTTTAGAGTTTTTGAGACAATGATCTCATTTTGGAATTAATTTTGCTTACTGTTCATAATGTTAAGTCTGATGAAGAATTTCAGCCCTCTCGATACTTAGGTAACATGCAATTTCAGGGTCATCAATATGAGACAGTATCAGGCTTTGTGTGTGAGGCATTTGGATACATTCCAAGGACAGGTGAGTGCATCAAAGTAGTTCTTGAAAGGGAAGATGAAGATGATAACAATGAGTCCAGTGCTGACCAGCAGGATCAGAAGCAAAAGAATCAAACTTTCAAACTTGAGGTAATCAATCTTTTACCGTCTAAAATTGTCACTTGTTGATTTTTTGCTTAGATCTGTCCAGAGTTGGAAAGAATGGATGGTGAACACATAAGTAATACCAACAACTATAACGATAGCATCACAAAACTATAATATATTTGCATGTGTCTTTTAAATATGATTGCTCGACTATTACTCGAGCTACACTAAAGATGTCAATTTCATTTTCCTCAAAAAACTTGTTCACAAGTTGTGCTTTGATTTCTGGTTTTTGAACATATGGTTAGAGAATCGATGTAAGAGTACTTTGTACATTGTTAACTTGTCATGGGATTGGAATTACATTTTTGCACAACCATCGAAATCTTTTTATGTTGCGTGAGCCATGTTCACAAGGTTTCAAATTAACTTTTTTTTGTTGATCTGTATGAATTAATAAACTGAATCTAGAGCTTCTCCTTAGCCTACCCCAATCCCTTTTCTTTAGAATGGAAAACACGCAGCTGCTTTGTCTTTGGTGCAGATACTAGCTGGAAATGCCAGAAAGGTGAGCGCAGTTCGGTTTGAAAGAATAAATAATAATGATGAGATGTTGGAGACTAAAGTCACTCGCATGGTCCCCAAAATCATGAAGAGAAAATGGAACAACGCTGAAAACTTGGAGGATGATACAGAATACGATGGAGATACATTTGCAAAGGAACCACATGATGACATTTCTAGTGAATATTTAGTTGATCAGGAAAGTTCTAGTACAAAATAAGCTTGTTTCGTTCTTCATCTCTTTTTTCCCCTTTCTTTATACCTGGCATGCTTTTGTGCCATTTTTGCAATAATCTATAACATGGGAAAATTGAGAGGCGTGTACAAAATGAGGAGCAATGAGTTGAAACACAAAAACCCTGCAAAGACAAATTACAGGCGTCTATGCTAACAAAAGTCTTTAAGGCTTTGGTGTAATAAAGATGTCAGTTTGATTAACCCGCACACACATCTTCTATATTTGGATGGCTATTTACTCTGTGGTGGCTTTTTAGAGCTTTTATGCTTTTCAAAGCTTCCTATGTTCAAAGCTTTTTACAGTTTTTGTACAACAAAGACATTTCTTAAAATCAAATATGAAGCTTACTTTAATATATGTGTATACACACAATCTTCAAAAGTAATAAAGGTGATATATATCTTGATTTGTATGTATCTGGTATTTAATTTCTTTTTTGGGGTTACAGTATATAGGTTTTAGTTTAAATTCTAGTACAGAATATGGTGTGAAATCGATATATTATTTAATTGAGAATAAACTCAAATTTAACTTATTCCAACAAGTTTAATAACAATTTATGAATATGAGATGGCTTTGTGTACTTTCTAAAGTACTTATTTAACAAAAAATAATTCTGTTACTCTTTTTTACATGTTTATCTGATTTGTTTATTTTTAAAGTAAATATATTTTTTATTAATTTTAAGAAACATGCTATATATTTTTAAACAAGTAATATTTTAAAAGTTAATTGTTTCAAAAGAACTTATTTTAAGTTTAATCAAAATTTTCCATAATATATAATGTACTAACCTTATTTATAATGTACCACGAGAGTTACACAAAAATTTTGATGTGAGAAACTATGGATTTCCATTATAAGATACACAATTTACACATGAATTAATTGAAAATAACTTGTTAAATTATAAAATTAAATAAAGGAAAAGTTGTTAAGTTCAATAAAAAATAATAACTTGGTGGTTTATGTTTGAATATTTTACTTTAAAATTAAATTGAAACTTTATAAATCCCTTAACGTAGACAAATATACAAGTCTGTGTTTTGAAACTTAATTTGAAGGAGACAATTTAATTCCCATGTCAATGATGCTCTAGCCATAAAATTCAATTTCATTCAGGATATACACGATTAATCTTTTTGACAGAAAACAGTTTCATTAAATACTTGTTTAATAAACTCTGATCAAATGAGAATTTCCAAATCTAATTGTTAAGTACACTATACTAATTAAAATAAAACTTGCCGAAATAAATTAAAAATACAATATTTTAATGTTATAAATACTTTTATACATGATTAATTCAAACAAATTCTCTTAAACATTTTCTCCAACATAAACCACTCATTATATATCTAATAATTTCACATTATTTAGGAGTTGAGGTTAAATATAGTTTAAATGCTTTTCTTTTTTCTTTTTCAACCTTTGAAACTTTTTAAGAATACAACTGAACTTTAAAACAAATAAAATGTATAATAATTGACTCTAATTATAAACCACATAAAAACAGTAACAATAGATGATGATAATTATATATATATATTATGAGATTATTGTGCAAAATTGCAGAGAGAAAGAATGATTAAAATTTGATTATTTTATACATATAAAATACGCATGCTCCTTTGTATATAAAATTTCAACAAATGAACCATGGTACAAATAATGATGGATACAATTTCGTTGGGAAATTTAGGAAAGTGTCAGCAAATAAAATCACTTTCTGGTTTCTATAACACATGAATACCAGAGATAAACTTATACATGAAACTATAACTAGATGGCAGTCCAAAATTCAGATTCTAAAGTTTACAACAAAACTAACAGCATGACATGAATATGGTGAAACATTGAACTCTCTCGAACGTTGTTCATGTATCCTTAGCCACAGTAATTAGCTTGGCATACTTGTTCACCTTCTCCCTCAAGCATGCTGTCACCCCTGCTGCATCTACTCCTTCTCCTTTGATCACCACTTTATCTTTGCCTTCCCTTTCAAAACTAACCGAACAAACACCTACACCATTCATTCACAAAACACGAAAATTTTCACTCTCATCATTCAGATTCTCTAGCATGTATTAGTAGTCATCTTAAAACTGATAAACATTCTGCATACCATATGCTGTGGTGCATATCGACATAATCTTCTTCTTGCATTTACCACAGTGGAGTGGCACCTCGATTTCTATCTTTTGCTGCATAATTTATAGGTACAACACTTCGTAAGAACCTATGTATATCTTATATAATCATGGAAACAGAAAAAACTTCTTGAACTTGCATGAAACTTTCTTGAGGAAGAGGAAAAATCAAAAACTGAAAGTAAATGAAGCAAATTTCTTACCCTCGCAGTCATATTCTCCTCAGATTATATTAGCTTAACTTCCGATTCCTCTTCTTGTTTGATTTAGCAAGATTCTTCTTAGTTAGAAGTGTGAATGTTACACCAATCAATGCATTATATATATATACATACGAGAATGTTTTCAACTTATTAACTTGCTATATACGCTGGTGCGATCCACCTTTTATGGATTCAACGCGTTTGCCATATTGGATCATAAAACTAAAATAAGTCAACCCTAAAAGTCAACTTTAAAACTTGCTCAACTGCTGAATTTATCATCTCTTACTTATCGTAATGTTATCTACCTCATGAAATTCACTTGGTAAGTTTTTTTTTTCTTTTAATTAGTATTTAAAAAAATACATTAAAAAAATATTTAAAAATGTATTATATAATATGTTTACGAATTATTTTAATTTATTAATTAGTATTTCTATCCACATATGATAACGTAAATATTTATTTTTCAGTGTAATAAGGTGCGTTATTGCTTACTTCATCACTTATCAAGTTGATGACGTCATTATTACGTAACGTGAGTTTTTGTTCTCATAACCATGCATGATCATGCAGCTTCTAGATGCTTATTTTTTTTTATAAATAGTTCAAAAGTCAAAACCTTACTCAGTCTTCCTAGTTTTATTCTTTAAGAATAGTGAACATTTGGATACTATGTACGCTAAACATGTGACTTAAGGATGTACTTAAATTAACTAAACTATATATATATTACTAAATAGTCAACTCAATAAAAAGGAAGATTTTATTTTTCTTTAATGTTAATGCAAACTGTTTTAAAAATGAATAAAATGTTAATTATTTTTATAGTTTATTATTATAAAGTAAAAAAATATTATTTATGATAATTATATATATATATATGAGACTTTTATAGTTTTAATTAGTTTATATGTGCACCTAGTGAATTAAATTGAAAAAAAATGCTTCATTATAATATTTGATAATTTGATTTGATGTTGAGTCAAAGTTGGTGAGGTGGATATGACTAAAATACACACAAGGTTATGTAATGAATGCCTTTGATATACTACTAATCATGTAAAGACAATTGATTGAGGACAGAGGGAATGAATAGTTATGAAGGTTTATACTAAATTATTAATTAAGTATATGAATAAGATCATTTAATTGAAGTTGATAATAAAATAGGATGTGGTGCTGCTGCTGACTTTTGAAACTATTTTTTTTTAATTGTGTTCACACTATAACACAAGATAATTAGTTATGATGTTCACACCAACACAAGATATATTGTTGAATGCTTCTTAATTTTTCTAAAGCCTTCAACTTTTCCTCCTTAGATCACACTTTCTTTGGTGGGTAAGACATCACAATTCTAAGTTTTTTAAATGAAAAGAAATAAAATTATTTATTTATTTATTTTGTTTCCCAAATAATCTTGTTATATTTTGTTTCAAGGCTGCTTTCGTTTAATTGTACTTCTGGAGTGTATATCTTTTGCTAAGATTTTAGAAGATTCTTATAAACTTTTCATAATGTAAGAAACTTTGAATACTTTTTTTTATCAAGAAATCAAAATCAGTAGCAAATTATCTCTTCTAACACAAAGTTTTATTTATTGGACAAAACGGCATATTATAGATTATCAAATAGACAAAGTTATTTGAAATTACGGACCTAATTGATTATATAATTTTTTTAAACATGAGTATTATAAGCTTATACATGTGTAATTTTTTTTTAACCTCTTCTTAATAGTTAGATGGACAGATTCATTTTTCTTAATAATTAGATATATATTCATTTCCGTTGAAAGAGATACACATTATACATCTATCTCATAATTCGAATTAACTGTTTAATCTCATAATAACAAACAAAAACTGTGATTTTTTTTAGATAGTTTGGAATGTTTAAGAAAAAATGAGATGAAACTTAATATAAAATGTTCAACTTAAAGTAGTGAAATGTTCATTTAAGAAGCAACAACCCAACATGTTATTTTGACCCTTTCAAAAGCAAGTTCTGGCAGTATATATATGATCTGTCCTTACTGGTTGACTTTGTAACAAAACATATATATCATGGTTTTTGTTTCTATTTTCTTCTTCAAACGTGTGAATGTGTTTTTAAATTTAAAAGTGACATATTTTAATTCCCTTGTTAATGATGTTCCAGCATGAAACTTCATTCATTCAACATAGACAGAATTAAAGGTTTGATTATGTAACATAATTATACTTATGTCAACTTCATGAAAGTTGTCATATATTAGAAAAAAATTGACAATTCCTTTTAATTATTCAAATTAATTATCATTAAAAAGACATAAAATAATATATATATATATATATATATATATATATATATATATATATATATATATATGTATGTATAAAGTGAAAAATTACACTTAAATTTAGAAAGATTGTGCATTGAAAGTAATAGATAAGACATTTACAGAATAATATCATAGTCAAATTATAACATGCTCCTTTCATATGATTTGAGGTAGATAGAGTTTCTGCAACTCATGCTACAGCCACTCACATATGAGAATAGTAGAAATAACACATTAACTTATACCAAGATAAAGATACAAAATTCATATAGTAATTATTATAATTTCACAATTATACAAAAATTGAAATATAAAATCATATCTAAATGATGATGATTATGAATCTGTTCATCCATCATTGGCTACACCGACTAACATAGCATGTTTGCTCACCCTCTGCCTCAGACGTGCTGTGACTGCTGCTGCATCTACTCTTTCTCCTCTCATCACTATTGTGTCTTTTCCTTCAAAAGCAGCAGAATTAACACCTATATATATAAACAGTTATTAAGCTTTATATTTATGCATATAAATTAATATATAATATTAAGTACAAAATAAAAGATTTTATGATGACTGAAAGTGTTTTGTGAGATGCATGATCACCATCTGCAGTCATGCATATAGTCATAGTCTTCCTCCTGCATCTCTCACAGTGAAGTGGCACCCTAATCGTGATCACTTGCTGTACACAGTGTAAAATTAGCTACCTCAAATGAAACTCATCTATGGAAAAAGAAGATTGATTATTACATGGAATGGTAGTGATCAATGAAGTTGAAGTTTTCTTGACAAAGAAGAAAGAAAAACTGAAATTCAAAAGAATATAATTATTACTTACAGACATAACAGTTTAATTTGAGATTCTTCTTTCTTTCTTTCTTTCTTTCTGTCTTTTCATGGAATTC
Source organism: Vigna umbellata (assembly GCF_029865625.1). Taxonomy (NCBI): domain Eukaryota; kingdom Viridiplantae; phylum Streptophyta; class Magnoliopsida; order Fabales; family Fabaceae; genus Vigna; species Vigna umbellata. The sequence continues at coordinate 13,729,586 of NC_142165.1, read as the reverse complement.
CTCTTACATGCATGCTACTATATATAGAGAGAATGCATGTGTTCAATACCTTGGAGTGTGTGATTCACCACCTTTTCTGGATCTGTCTATCACGTGATGAAATTTAAGTAAGTTATATGGAGATGCATTTTTACATCACGATCTTCAAATTATATTTAACAAACTAATTTTTAAAATTTATTCAATATCATTTTTAATTGATGGAAGTTATTAGGAATACTACAAAAGTTCATATTTGTTTTCAATTAATAAAAAATATAATAATAATTTTTTTCATAGGAATTGAATACATATGTAAGAGGTTTAACAACAATTCACATATTTCGTTCAAGTAATTTTAATTTTTGATGTAGTTAATTCTTTTTATCTTTATAACTTTTAAATGTTTTATATTTTTTCTTGTAATCCCTCTTTTCAGTAAAAGATTTAATAAAAAAAAGTCATGATAAGAAATAAAACCAAAATATTAAAATTCCACAGAAGAAATAGTTTGACTTTTGCAAGTCTACAAAGGAAAATTAGAAGAATAAATATTAACTGTTAATTATTATGAATAATTAAATATAATCATTTGAGTTAAATTATACCTTTTTAATGATTATATAATGTTTTACACTTTTTTATTTATTTATATACTATTACATTGATTTATATTTACTTAGTATCACATACTTTTTTTTTATTAGAAGATAACTGTCTCCTCATAATACTCTCAAATGCAATTTTAAATTTGTTTAATAAAATTTGTATAATAATGCACAAGATTTTTATTTTTAAAAATAAAAAACTTAATTTAGCATGTAATATATTTTTATTGAGGATTATAATATCTTGTATATTATGCATTAGGTCAAATCAAATAATCTTGAAGAGATTCAAATTATCCGTCAAAATAGAATAAGACTTCCATAAGACACTGAACATTATATGTGACTATTTAATTAATAAATAACTATATGTCTGTATTCAATTATTATGAGTTATTAGAGTATTAGTTCATTTGGTACTAATTATAATAATAGATGTTTCTTCATGGTTACCTGACAGTGAATCTTCCTATTATTATATCTGAAAAATGTTAATATTATTTGACTAATTTACAAATTAGTTTGATTACTGTAAAATAATTTAATTAGTAAAATGTTTTGTTTTATATGTTTGAGTTAAGTTGCAAACTACTTTAACTAACTTAAAACTTAATTATTATTGTTTATATTTTAATATGTTTTAATATATTTTTATCATTTTTAGCTTTTTTCTTGTATGAACAGCTTATCTATTGTGTAATAAGCCTTTTTATTTCTATACTTCAATGATTTGTAATTGCACTCATATATTTTTTAAAATAACCATTTTATCTTTTAAAAAATAATTTATGTATTATCTATTCTAAAAATCTCTTAAATACATATATAATATATTTTCCAACTAGACTTTTGTAGTGTTTTTTTAGAATAAATTTTTCAGAAGAAACTTTCTAAATATTCTAACTTTCACAGTGAGCATTCTCTTTCTCTTCTTGTTAAAGGCACAGTGGAAAATCAAGATGCAGATAAAATGACACAATGATGACTATCATGACAGGGAGAGTAACATCAGTCATATAATATTACAATAATATATATATATATATATATATATATATATATATATATATATATATATATATATATATATATATTATTGTTAATATATATATATCTGTTAATATAGAGTACACTCAGTAATAATGAGAGTACAGTAAGAAAAGCACGTTTAACAGCCCAAGTCCATGTTTGGGCTAGTTAGGGAGACATGAACTGAATACCCCAATAGTAGAATTAATTTGTTCTAAGATATTTTGCTTTCTACACCCTCGTTGTTTTCCAATTCATTTTAAAAATGACTAATTTACAATGAGTTATGAATTTGGCAGATGCAATGTATTTTCATCTGTTCCAATAAATATATTAAAAAACATGTTTTGATAAGACTTATTATATTATTATAAAACAGTCCATATTTATATTTATTTAAATTATATTTACTTATTATAATTAAATCTTAATAGTTTGATATAATAATAATTATTTATAATTTACATATTACTTCAATATAAACATAAATTTATTAATTTTATAAATATAATTAATATTTTTTTAAAAAATACTCACTTTATACAAATGTATATTTATCATATTTTTAAAGATTACAATTCTATGTTAAAGAATCTTTTATAAAACTATCATTAAAATCTTATAATCTATCCACAAATCTATGTTTTACATCTCATAAAATAACATTGTAACATAAGAAAAATAAAATAATCAATCGAGTGGAAAGGCATACAAATTAGCTGTTCCATCTACGGATTTTTGAATGAAATCGATTTCATAAAAATAGGTATAATTTAGCTGTAATGCAAAGTCATCAAATTCAACACATTCACTCTCCCTTTGTATTACACGAATTATTTTAAATTGTTTGTATCATTTCCACGTTAGGTTGACAATTTTGGTTGATTGGGTCTCTTGTTCGGTGCCATAAACATAGGATAACGACAAAGCAGAAAAAGTGACAGGTTATCGAAACACAGTACACAACACGAAATTTTGAAAACATAAATCGTTTACAGTATGCAAACTCGGTCGATTGGATGAATATCTATCAACATCTGAAGAGTGTCTGTACATTATTATTTTAATATGGAAATAAAATGTTCGCCACACGAACATGATTTGCATCACGTGTTAATGGACCACACCACCGAAAACATTTTAGTCAAATAGACAGGTTGGTGGAGAGAGAGATATACTAGGTTGTGTATTATGTTTCAAACATTTGAGGTAATCATAAAGTGTATGTTCTCTTCATATTTCTCAGTATAGTTTTTATCTGCAGCCCCAAACAGCAATATTGTAGCCTGCAGTATAACCTAAACTTGCATACAGAAAATATATATTTTAACCATTAAACTGGCACACCACATGCATGAAAAGGGTCAGAACCAAAAATAAGTAAAAAAATTATAATAAATGTGATTAATTTAATTGAATAATTTTATATAAAAATAATTTTTAATAAATAAAAACTTTTATTTTAAAATAATAATATGTTAAAATAAATTTCTTTATAAAATATAAAACTTTAATTTATTTTATTTTATTATTACTCTCGTATTTTATTTTAATTACTTATTTTATTATAGTTTTATTTAGTACCAGTAATTTAATTTTTTATTTTTAGTTTGATTGATATTTTTCATATATTTATTGTTATTATTATATAATATAAAAATCAAAACTAAAAAAACACCTTTATAAATTTATCATGTCAAAGAAAGATGTTTAAAATAGTTTTTTTTTTCTTTCATATTCCTACAAGTTTGGTAACTTTTAACTTATTTCTCATAAACAATATTACCAAATATATACAGATATTTTTGTGAGTGACTGTTATTTTATATAATGTTTAATATTTTTTATATATATAAAATGTCGTGTGTAATAATTGTATGTAAATGTAACTGAATGATCTTTAGTGGAATGGATGTCATTTACTAAAAAAAATCATAAAAATATATTGGTTGCTTGTATATGTGAATTATATTCTATACATCTTCCTATAAAAAAGACTCTTAATATTTTAAAAAAAGTATGGAATATTTTAAAGACCTAAAATAATATACAACATAAATTTACATGAATAAAAATAAGGCAATAACTAAACATTTATATAGAGAGAGACCTTTAATATTAAAAATAATATAAAAATAATAATAAACGAGTAAGAATATAAAATTTTGAAATCTGAAATCAAAATACGTAGAAAAATTGTAAAATTTTTTTGTTTAACTCTCAATCAAATAAAAAATACACTGTTGTTTTTTATACCATTTATCAAATATGCTATATATTACTATTATATAGACCACGAGTTTTCTATAATTTAGTGAAAAAAAAAGTGGAGGAAAAATTAAATATTAATTGTTTTTCTAATAGTGTACCAAAATCAGATTAATAAATGAGCATGCAATTAATTGTACACAATTTTCAAATTCGTCAAATAGAATTTAATTAGTTCATATTTATAACTATTTAAGTGTTTGAGTAATTCATAACTGAGTCTGTTCCAATCCAATGATATTAGAATGTGGTTTGAAATAATTGATATATTATAGAGGATTGTGAACGAGATTATAAATACAATATGTTAATCTTTATTAATGAATTATAATAAAAAACTTATATGTAGCTAAATTAGAATATAAACTAGTAATAAGTTTTATTTCTAGTTTATTTGATTATAAACTATAATTTAATCTTTAAGAATAAAATTTATTAAAATAGCTTCATGATACTAAATTTTGTCATTTTATATCTACTATTTATCATATTAACTAATTTTAAAAATATTTATAATTTAATAAATTAGGCTATGATAGTCTAAAGTTTATAAATTATGAATTTATCCTCTTATAATCAACTTATCATACACCAAATAAGAGATACATTACTTGTTTTACAAACATATTACATCAAAATTGTTTTTTAGAGGAATAAACTATAATCACAGTTACATATATATACAGAAATAAGTGTTGTGAACTGATAATCCCATGTCAGACTTTTTGCATATAAATTCAATCATTACCATGACAGATTATATATTTGGAATTCAATAATGAATTTAATTCTTATTATATATTCAATGTTTCAAGAAACAAATTCTAAACTTATTGTTTTTAAGATTTTTTATTGAAAATTATATGTAAATTAATCTCAGATCTTATGTAGTCATTCTTTAACAAATCTTAAAAAAAAAAAAACTCACTAGTCTTCTTTGTTTTATTTTAATTGACCACTTCATCTTGGTAGCTATGTCTTTTCAGGTACATCTTTTATTAGTGGTTCTAATAAAATAATAATTCATACTTAAAAAAATTTAAATAAAATGTATTGCTAGTATAATTTTTTTATATTTGTATTACAAAAATATTGATTTTACAAGTGTTAGTTGACATATATAGAGAGATGGTATAACTGACATAACAGAAGCTAATAATACCATCAAAACAAATTGAACTGAATTCACAATGCAATTCTTCCACTCAATAATAAAACACATTATAAGTATTGCATATTCTAATAAAATACATAATCTCATTTATATTTTTAAATATTCGTTTACATTACATTGAAATATATTTAATGTAATTTAATAAATATTATAAATGGTATTCAAAAGATAATTATTGCACTCTTCTATCATCAAATCCTGAATACAGCTACATTAATTTTTTTTTCTTGACCAATTAGTGAACAAATAATATGTTAAGTTATGATTAACAACTATTTCTTCTATTATACCTAATAAAACACAACTTTTTGTTCTATCCAGCTAATAAACGTCTTAAGAAAGCTAAAACTAATGAATAATAATCTTATTAAAAACAAAAATATTTAAACGACTTCTTAGAACAACTCAACCATAATATTTTATTAGGATTTTTTGATAAATATAAAAAATAAAAGAATTTTTTTTTCAAATACTTTAATTTATATAGGTGTTCTGTTTTAAGGGTTTACTTCCATTTTTTTAACTTTCTAATTATTCAAATAATTTATTTTACCTCAAAATTTTATATAGTACGTTCCAAAACTATATAATTGATTTATGTAAACAAAAAGTATTAAATAGAAAAATGTAACACAAAATATTTTTATTTTTATTTAGATACTTTATATATATATTTTCTTTTACAAAATCTATATAGATTAATATTACATCAGTTATTTACATCTCGTCTATCCTAATTATTAGATGAAATTTTATAACAACAAAGTGATTTAAACAATTACAAAACTCTACAATTGAAACTAAAAATTACACATAAACCAAAATGAGAATTAAGCCTAACAAAAAAGAAAACCCACCTTGATCCATTATTGACCACAAAAACTAAGGTTTGAGGTGGCATGAAAGGATAAGATATAGGAATATTTGCCTTTCATTTGATACCCTCCCACAGGTAGGGTATAGCTATGTGTAAAATAGTAGTATAACAAAACTTAGAATGAATTGCCATATCAGCATCATTAAGATTATAAAATGACATTGTTGGATGTTGTGGACCCTCTCAGAATTTTGAAGGGTCCCATTTCGCATAACAAAGAACTCAACTTAAGGAATGTGTGGACCTTTCACCAAGTTGGCTTTGTGACATTGATTTATGCAACTTTTAGTTTATAGTATTTAATATAAAGATTTGGAGATGTAGCATTGTCCCATCTGTGATTGTGTGTGTTCCCTCCCAAACAAATTGAAATGCAAAATGTTGCACCACAACCAGCCCTTTAAGCTTAGCCAATTTCCAAGGTCTACATTTTCCCTCCAATGGTCCCCCTTTGGAGTTTATAAATCTTCATGATCATAGCCAATGCCACACATTTATCTATTTTTTAATACATTAATCATGATTATTTGGATAAACTTTTAAAATCTAAGTTTTTAACAATGCTTAGATTTTTTTTATATATATGCAAATTTTCATGTTCAATCTTCCTAAACATAATGGTTTAGAAAGAAATAGTTTAACTCTAAATATAGACAGATAAAAGTTGCAGTTTTTTCTGTCACAAAGATTGCCGACCTTGCTGCGCGGTTGAGAAGTTGAAGTCCTAAATTTAGTACCACGTTGGATTTTCCGAATTATTGTTATTATTTTATAATCAGAAAAGGAGAGTTAAGAGGGTGATACTGGAAATTGAGCAGTTCCAAGCAGTTATAGTCGACGAAAATTAAGCAAAATATTTTGCGTTGAGTTCGTGACTATTCAACATCTGTGATTCTCTAAAGGTTTTAAATTTGGAAGGAAATAAAGACTGCACAGTCACTGCTGCAGAGTGTGTAGAGGTCACTGGAGTTGATTCTGAAAAAAAGAAGAGAGATCGATACATGGTGTCTTTGTCACTCTCTGGATTCTGAGCCTTTCCGAAAATCATTTATCTGTTTGTCTTTTGGATTAGGATTATACACCTCTCTGATTGTACGTGAAGTTCCTAATACAGATATTAACAGAGATTAAGGTTGATGGAATCAGTATGAAAAAGTTCCGTTTTTTAAACATTTGCTGCACTGTTTATCTTCTGCTTTTTAGATGGGTATGCTGCAGCTTTTGAAGATTTTTGTATTTATTATTTGTTTCTTCTTCTTTTTATTTGGGGATTGTACTTGATTTCGAGAAGGGTGTTTGAGTTAAACCGACTTTTCTTTACTTTTCCAAAAAGAAAGGACCTTTAGACATCCATCTTCAAATGTCTGTTCCCGGTTTTTAATTCGCAAATGCTGGTCAGTTTTCTTGTAATCATTTGTTTTCTGCGATGACTTTGTAATTTTTGGTATGTGATTAATGCATGTGGGTATTTCTGAGCGGCGCTTCTTCCATATCAGAGCAAGTTCCATTTCTGGGCTGCATTAAAAATCCTTCCTTTTGGGTGATGACAGAGAAAATTGAGGAAATTATAATGCACTGTGGAGTGTTTTTCCATTCCTAGTATCTGTCACACTTCCTGTCTTGTCTTGCTTAGGTTATTTATAATTCATCCTGGAACAAGGCCATTTTTGTTTCCCTAGTTTTTAAAGTTTTCTTCTGTTTTTCTTTGTACTGTTCTGTGAACAGTGTGCACTCAAACTTGTTTAAACGGTAATTTCTTTTTCTTTTTCAGTGACAATATAAGAGTTATGGATATTTCTCACTATACAAGGATTGTCTTTGACAAAATTCATAAATTTGAGCCAGAGCATGCTAGAAAGATAATCGGTTATCTCCTTCTACAAGACCATGGAGAACTAGAAATGGCAAAATGGGCTTCGTACCCTGACTGTTACATCCGTGAAGTGGCATTTCAGGCCAAAAGGGAGCTTCTCAGATTGTCTGCGAAACCAGATATCCTTCCAATTTCACATATGGTCAACCCTCAACAAGGTTATGGCCATTTAGCAATAATGTCTCCTAGAACTCCTACTACACCAAACTTTCAGGTTCCCCCTCTCTATTGGGATCCACAACCTGCTGGCAATATCAATCCAGACTTTATGGCAATGAATTACATGGATTCTGTCATTGAGCTTCAGAAGCAGACACAATTGTGCAGTTTGGAGAATCGTATAGGTGCTGTAAAGACTGGGACTGTAGGGGTTGCCAACGATTACTGTAGAGATGCTTCTGCTGCCAATTTTGGTGGCAAAGCTGGGAAAAGGTTTTCTGAATATCCAATGAAAGTTTGTCACTATTTCAACAAAGGATTCTGCAAACATGGAAATAACTGCAGATTCTACCATGGGCTAGTTGCCCCTGAGAATTTATCTCAGATGTATGGAAGTGATGCTAGTGGTGAGGATCAGGTGATTTCCCCAGGGTCACTGGCACAGCTAGAGAAAGAAATTATTGAGCTTCTAAGATCAAGGGATGATGCAATATCGATTGCTTCTCTGCCAATGGCGTACTATGATAGATATAAGAAGGTACTGCAAGCAGATGGTTATTTAACTGAGAGCCAAAGACACGGTAAGTCTGGCTATAGTTTGACAAAGCTTCTTGCGCGACTGAAAAATAGTATTCGTCTAATAGTGAGGTAAATTCTTATATTTTTTTGCATGTATTGTGTATTTAGTGTTTGATCTTTGTGATCCTTATTTGACTTTTTTTGTGGTTAAATTACAGACCTCATGGGCAGCATTCAGTGACTCTGGCAGAAGATGCTCCCACACAAATGAAGAAGGGAGAGTTTCCTCGAAATATCAGTGCTTCACGACAGATATATCTGACATTTCCGGCTGACAGCACTTTCACAGAGGATGATGTCTCAAACTACTTCAAGTATATTACAATTTTTTGTTGTTATAGTTCATGCTCACATTACTTTGCATTTGCAGTTGATTATTTGCACTAATGAACTGACTTTTATACTTTTCATTTGTAGCACATTTGGGCCTGTTGCAGATGTTAGAATTCCAAACCAGCAGAGAAGGATGTTTGGATTTGTGACATTTGCTCATTCAGAAACTGTCAAAACTGTTTTGGATAAAGGGAATCCTCATTGTGTTCGGGGTTCTCGGGTTCTTGTGAAACCTTACCGGGAGAAAGCAAAGATTAATGAAAGGTGAATTCCTTGTCGCTTCCTTTCAATTTGTTATTTTATTGCAGGTTTTTGTAGTATTATGGCTTCAAATTCTCATTTATTCTTTTAACTGTAGTTATTTGAAGTTCATGTTTTAAGATCAAAGCTTATAGCTTTTGGATTGAAATGACAAAATAATTGTTATCTGTTTTGCTAGGGATAGAAAAGTTTGATGAAATTTTCTTCCTTGATGATTCCATTGTTCTTAGTTATTCCTCCTTGATGATTACACAGCCTCATATCTATCACCGATAATTTGATAACATTTCAGTTCAGTGCCTTCGAGGACGTCTGTTAGTTGAACATTTGAATTGCCAAACTCAGTAGGGATGTCTCCTGATAAGATCTTTTCCTTGATGATGTGGTGATCTCTCAATGTTTGGTCCTCAAGTCAATAAGGATTGAATTTAAAGCAAAACGGAGGACTTCCTGATTGTCACAAACATGTATCATTGGTGCAACTTCCCCGAACCTCAATTTTGTGATGATACATTTTTAGTCAAATTAAGTTACAGGTGGCTAGGGCCATGGTTTAACATTATACTTCTGCATTGGGCCTGCAACAGCACTTGCTTTCATAGAAATAACATGTATCACTATAGGAATGCAGTACCCAAAAGTGATAATATCCTTTCAGTAGGGAGTGCCTGCTTAATATGAAATACAGTATCCTGCCGTCCTACTACTTGTGTGATTTTTGTGTTTCAGGATGCAAATTACTGCATTATGTGTCCTTCAAACGGAGGATATCTGACTTATCACATTGACTCTAAAAGAGATTAGATGGTCAATTCACTCTAAGTCAAGGCATACCAAATAATTAAACAACAATAATGAACATGGAAGGGGGAATTGATTAAGAACATATAATGATTTCAAATACATTCTTTGAACTGTCAAAAACTAGTTTGCTCTCTCTCTGATTGTGTCTGTAGCCTATTTTTTAAATTCAGAAGCAAGATGGACTAATGTAGTATCTTGAATCAGTATTTACATCTTAAGAAATCTTAAATTCTGCTTATATTCCTTTTACCATAATAATTTGCACTTGCATTTCAATTTGGATGCAGGAAGTTCACAGATAGACTTGAGCACACAGTTTGTTATTCACCACACTGTGTAGATACGGATTCTGAACTTAACTCAAGTATGATATTATCTAGTCTGGAACCTAAATTCTTTATTTTCTTTTTTAGAAGAGAATATAATTTCTCATCCAAGTTATTTGATGTTATGCTTTCTCTATCTTCCCTTTTTTGGAAGAAGATTTTGTACAATCTAATGCATAATTATAATTTATTTAGCTCCAAGAAGTTTGGGGAACCATAAATCTTTTAGGAGGCAGCTGCAAGAGCAAGAACAGGCCCTGGAACATGAGAGGAGAAGCCTTGCACAACTGCAGTTTTCCTCAAAACCTTTATCCAGCTCACCTCATTTTGGTTTCTCCTTGGATGAGACAAAAGTTTCAGATGGTGTGTAAGAATAAATTGGATGTTTGCTTATCAAGTTTTAGTATATATTCTATCTATCTTATGTTGGTTGAAATAAATTATCATGCAGATCACTTCAGTCTTCAGCCACCAGAAGAATCTTTCCGTTTTCCACTGCATGCCAAATCCATACATACAGACGACAATTTCTCTGATGAGGAAAGGTATGCATTCATTTCACTTTTCTATTACATTCTACTGCCTGCTTGTTTTTAATACATTGAGGTTTAATTTTACTCTACTATGGTCAATGTCAATTTTGGTATCCTAATAATTTGTTGCTTGAATTTAACCAGGTATGCATCCATTTCTAACATAGCTTTTGTTTTGTGAAGTAGAAAATGAGACTATACAATTTATGTGTAGATGATATTATTTGTTTGCAAAAATGCAGTTTGGCTGCAACCACATCTCCTGAAATATTTTGTTGACTAAGGATCATATAATTTATGTTTTCAATTCTATCCAGCTATCAAGGCCTCAACCTCCCAGACAGTCCATTCGCGTTTCCAATAGATAGTGAGATGTAAACAAATCATAGTTTCAGATACATATACAAGAAATATAGAGTTCAAATAGATCAAGGCCCGAGGTATCAGCTTTCTTTTGATACACAAGACAATTCTTGTGTTGAACTATTTTCTCAACCAGTGCAGCAATTTAGTCAAAATTCCAGGTAGTGCATACATGCTGAAGAAGAGACATTGGAAGGAGTTCCTCTTAACAATTGAAATTGGTGGCATTAACAAAAAGTTAATGATACATGTAAGAAGGTTATAGCTTTTAATTACAGACAGGAGCAGGTGGCAGAAGCTTTGAATTTTAGAACATATAGTTATAGTTATGTTTTGTTTGATGAAGTCATTAGTGGATGAAAAGAACTAGATATTTTGTTGTCCACAGTTTTTCTTAGCTTAAGAACCTTAGAATCTGTCTATGACTAAGGGATGTATTGACTGTGAACAACTTCAATAAAGTTTTTTATCCCTCATATGAGTATTGTATTCTTTCTTTTTTTTGCACTATTTTATAGTAAACTTATGCTACTAAGTCATCAAATGGTTGCTTTACAAAACGTAATACCCCAATTTTTGAGAGGTCACAGTATAAATTTTTTTTCAAAACTTTTCTATAAAACATTTATTTAAGATAAAGTTTTATTCAATTAAAATACAGAAAGAAATCATAATTTTAAATAAAACCACGAGTCTGAAAAACTTTTAAATAAAGAATAAATAATCAATTCTGAATTAAAAGATTCCAAAGATTCCAACTCTCACGTCTACTAGGATATAATCTTATCAACACGTAATATATGCAGTTCTACCAAAATGAACTTTTTTATTCAAGCACTGTCATGGTTTCGGTTGAATCTTTCTATTGGGCTGGTTGGTAGAAAGAAAAGAAATAAAAGTAAAGTAAGATTAGCAGTATGTTTACATTCTTATTTAATATTTTAAATGGGTGATTTGACTTTTTGATTGTGATTGTGGTGCCTTTGATACTTAATCATTGTGATTTTAATTGAGAGATCTAAACCACTTTTGACCATCTAATCTATAAATTAATTAAATTTTGAACGCTTAAGTAGATATTCTCTTGAAAACGTTTTTGGACAAAATAGGAATAGTTAGAAACTTATAGTTAGAAAATTTAACCAGTAGATTGGCCATTTTTATTAAATTGATTATCTTATAATTTGCAATTTGCTTCCGTTATAAGCCTCTTTTCTATTTGAAAGTCAAAGATGTTTGAGAAACAAGTAAAATAGTTTGTTTTGCATTACATGTTTTATATTACTAAACCGGCAAATTAATATAAATACAGGATAATGAACAAGCTACGGAGAATTGAGTACAACACAGAAAAATTATGAAATGAGTCACCATGATAGAATAAAATAAGAACTATAATCCATGAGTAATCTACCAATATTTGATTAAAAGATTTTCCATTTATTCATTTTTCTACAAGTGAGATGATGAAAGTGATATATTATACCAACTGAAAATGTATAACATCTAATAAACGAGGTAGAATTTATGCCGAGAAACTGGAGAATAAGAATGTTATTTCATCAACTCACATTAATGAAAACTGCCGCAAGGTAACAAAAATTGTACAGTTCTGGTGATGGCAATGAGCCCTATTCATTTCAGATACACAAAAGAAGAAAATAGAGGAAAAATATATCTACAAACACGTCACTGAAGGTAAAAACGAAACATGAGAGTAGCGATGACAGAATCCATAAGGTGAATCTTAAAGTTGATACAGCTTCGTTCTTCAAATTATGCCAATATAAGTTTGCAATATTGTCCACAACCTGTGATAAATTAGGGACTAAAGGGTTAATAACAACATACTGAATGTGGTAAGTATTAAGCAGCAACAAACTCACCTCAAGGAACCATGTGTTCTGATTTTCAGCCACAAGCACTTTGTTAAAAACTGTTGAATCAAACACGAACAGCAAGAATGAATTTCACACTAGTGTAGCAGCTTCTGCCGAAAATAAGACACTGATTCGAATGTCATGAAATCATGTGCAGACGGTATGCCAGTAGGTTGAACAAACTCTAATGACTGACTGTGGTTTTCAGCCACGAAACGGACCATAAATAACATTTTGTATCAACTCGTTCCATGACAATAATATTTCAACAAATTCCTCTTCCAGTACTCATGCAAGTTGACTGATATTCACTTGATTCTGTTCTGTCACATTTTTCTTTCATATTTCTCAGCAAACTTTTGAAGTAATAATCTCTGACGGAATGCCAAATATTTATCCAAACTTGTTCCAGCCCACTGTTCGCAAAAACATTCATCAGTTGGTACAAGAGATCCAAGGGGAAATGGTCCTTTTGGAGCTTTCTTTAGGGAAACTAAGAACCTATGACGAGGACGAATTCTCTGGTCCAAGGATAAACTAAGATACATTGGATACTTGGTCAAGGATTGCACCTCATTGTTAAGTTCATTTACCAAGTACAAATATTTGGGCTTTAGATTTTCCTCCAATGACAGAGATAGCACCTGCAGACACAGTAGTCAGCATTAACAACAGGTACAAACTGTTCTTTACATATTATATAACAAGTATCAATTCAAAATATACAAAATGGAAAGAAGGAATGGAAATCTGGAACAGTGAAACAGGATACGTTTCATAAATTAATAACGAGGGAAATGAATTTAAAAATCACCTGCGTAAGGCTAGTCAATACTTTCAAGATATCTGAATTTTTCATTCCTATGCTCCTTAAGAAATTTATTCTTGGAAGTAATCCATCATCTATGCTGTAATGGAGAAGTTGGGGATGTTTTGTCACCATCTTCACAATGTTATCCCTGGGTGCACCCAACTCCTTGGTAAGAAACATATAACGCATATTCCATGAAATGTCAATTCTTTGCACAAGAATTTGGGGACTAAGCTGAATGACCTTACCCAAATCTTTTTCCTTGATGCCTACTTCCTCAACTAAATATCTAACTGTAGGTTTTAATGAATTCTCAACACTGTAAGAAAACAAAGACGGAGCAGCAGCAATGATTTGCCCCATTCTAGAATTCGGTATGCCCAGGCCCCTCAAGAATGCAACACGAGACTTCAAATTGTTCTCCACTGTATACTCAAGAATTTGTGGCTGCCTCAAAAGGATTCTTCTTACATCTCTATGTTTAACACCAACACTCATTAAGTATTCTAACCTTTCCTGTGCGGAACCAACATTAATTTGAAGTGCTTGCATGTGCCTCTCATATATTTGGATAAAGTGTGACTCCTTCATTCCAAAGGTGCTCAGGTAATCAAGAAGTGGTAACCATTTCAAGTCCAAAGGAATCTCTTCGGACAACCGCGGATATTTTTTGTTCTTTACATTTCTACTAACCTGCAAATTGGAAAAAGAAAAATGAAGCTCAAGAGCAGAACAAGTGCATTAATGACATGATTTGACACTAAATAGCTCACCGTATCACCATTTGGTACCTTTCCACTCTCATTTCGTTGTAAGGATGCCACTCTCTCACTTCTAGGCAATCTAATGCTATGTTCGTTGTCCAAAGATCTCAAACCCCACTCCCACTCCTGCTCTTTATTCTTTCCTGCACAAACAAGGTTACTTATGAATATCCAACTTTCCCCTTTAAATCACTCAATAACACTCTTTCAATTATACATACCTTTAACTGTCTTCGACTTCAATCTCTTGTTCCTAACATCAAATTTAGCAGGCTCAGCAAATTCCTCCTGCACACACGTTACACAATGAAAGGGAAATTAATAATAAACAAATAAACATCAATACCAGATTTCAGCAGATAACCGAGCATTCCACAATTTTGTTACCTTGGACAAAGGAAATATTTCAAATGCATAATTAAAACCCACTTCACTTATCCATTGAATTTAAAGCAAAAACTTTGACCACGCAATGAAAGCACACAACTCACATCAGAAAGCCAATCATCATCATCTTCGTCGTCCTCCTCCTCGTCAGTTTCTTCATCGTCTTCATCACTATCGTACAGCGACAGTGCCTCTCCATACTTTGACTTCCTGTTGGTCTTGAGAATTTTCGGATTTGAATGTGCTGCAAGTTTCACTATACTCTTCAACCTTGCAGAACCCAAATGCCCTCTCTCCAAGTTCCGAAATTGAGACTGAAAACATGAAGGAGTCGAAAAGTATAGCAGGGGTTTATAGGGATAGAGAGACACAGAAGCAGCCATTGCTAAAGAGAAACAGAAAAGAATATACTCCAAAACCCTAAGTCAGAATCTCTCTCTGCAATACCAGAGGTTTATCCTCTTTCTATCTAAAACGGTGTCGTTTTTACTTAAAACCATATCTGGAACATGAGTCACACAAAATAACGCGTAGGTGGCGCGAGCCCGTGGGCTAAAAAAGCCCACGTGGCATTCTTTATAACGGTTGTGGTGCTGTGAAGTGTGAAATGAATGAGGTTGGGGAGTTAGTTAACTATGGAAGGAGCAGTTGCAGCGTCTTCTTTGTCTCTTCTTTCATTGGGGAGTGTAAAAACTAGGAGCAGAGTGTCTCGGATCTCTCGCGTGTCTGGGAGACAAGGTTGTAATGTTTTGGTTAAGAATGAAAGTAGAAGAAGAAGTGTAAGGGTGAGTGCTGCGAATGTGGAAGATATAATCACGGTATTTGATCCAGCTCCGGTGGAAGTCACCTGGCAAATTGTGGTCGGAGCTATAGGTACCTTAACTCACAATCACAACCTTTTAAGTTTTCACTTTTCTAGAAATGTTCTTATCTAAGGGACAAACAAATCTTAAAGGCAGATCCTTTTAGCTGTTTTGTGTTTTGTCCTTATATTGATGGAAAGAGAATGGTGTTTTTGTGTAAGAAATTGGGATTTGATTTTCTTTGGGTTTGAATTTTTCAGCTGGGGTTACCCCTTTTGTGGTGGCAGGGATCGAATTTCGCAAAAGAATTGTAAGTCACTCCTTTGGTTGAGTTTATGACTTGTTTGTAAGTCATTAGGTATGAAACTGGTGTGTTTCATGTCTTCAATGTTGGATGCTGTTACAGATAGCTCAAAAAAGATGTGAGGAGTGTGGTGGGTCGGGGCTTGTTCTAAGGGAAAAGGAATACTTCCGCTGCCCAGAATGTGGTATGATTGCATTCACTTCTTCTCATGTCTTGTACTGTGTTCAAGCAATTAAGTATGCAGGTGGTAGAATTTCAATGTATCACTCTGAAATATTCCTAATTAATTTCTGATGTGTCCAGTAATTGAACATCAAACTCAAAATATTGAATGTAAGAAGATTTAAAATCTCATGTTTGCTGGGACAACTACAACCTACTAGGATGTACATTGAATACCTAGGAATTGTAGAAACCTTGCATTACCAAGCTAATTTGAATATCCATTGTCAACCTGAGAATATTTTGGTGTTTAAATGGAGATTTTTCATAGGCCCTTCCCCTTTGGGTCCACAATTCCTTTCATTTTGGTTGTGAGGAGCTGTGACAAGTGATACATTGGTCAATTCTAGCATTTCTTCAGTAATTTCACTCCAGCAGTGTCACTTCAATATCACGTAGAACATTTCAAGAGTTTTTTTCATTAAAAGTGTCAAGGTTTTCTATTAGAAGTTTAGAGTTTTTCTTTTCAACAGATAAATTCTCAAAAACTCTTCTAGGTTGGTATCCCAGCAGGTTCTTGCTACACGTTTAAGTTATTGGTATCACTTTTCAAACCCTTTATTACTCTGAAAGTATAAACGAAAAGGAAGAAAAGTATGAAATTGATATAGAAATTTGGCAAATTATGATCGTAAGTATGAACTATAAGTTACACCAGGCATATGCCGTACACAGGACAAGGCATCCGTGTCCATGCTTCGTAGAGTATGAAGAGCTTTATGTCTCGTTGCTTTGTTTTCCTAATTTGTTTTTCCGGTTTATGTATTGTTGATCTACCCAACCACCTGTATAATTCATTATCTTGCAGTCCTTACCATGCTTTCTATTGCAGGTGGATTCCTTCCTTGGCAGTCCTGGAAAAGATTCTTTTCAGGCTAGTTTCTACAGCGTTGTACAAAAAAACCATACTTCAATAATGACAAATTTATTTAACAGAGACTCAATGTTTGTGAGAATACTCTATCATACACAAACGTAAACAACATAGTAAAGCTATTTGCAATACCAACTACCATTTTCATTAGAAACATTGTAATTTCCTTCTGAGAGAAATGGTATTTGCTACCTTATTGATATGCCCACAAGGAAAAAAAATGTGCAGCAACGGAGACATGTTTGCGGAGTCTCAATACTTAAACGATTTGTGAAAGTGGTAGAAGCTTGGTTTCCTAGCTGTTTTTTCTCATCCCTTATCCAAATAGTATACATCTTTTACACCAATCGTGTCCATTTCGCTATTCATTGAAAAAACCAAGAATCGAAAACCATTTTCCTCGTGTAAAGTCTCTCAAGGGAAGATTATCATTTTAAGGTTGATTTGTTTGTTCCATCCACAAATAATGTACCTCGGATTAAGGTGGTCAAAATCTGTTTTCTTAAGCATTTATTCTGCTAAAAGGGCCAAGTGTACTAAAGGACACTGACATTACATAAAATCGTTCTTTATCAATACCAACTCCATAAGAAGATTCTTTTCAAATTATGCAGACTTCATTGTGTCATTATGACAGATAGGAGTAATTGTGAGTTGACCCTTGGCTACCGAAATTAGTCTGCACGAATCTGTGACAAAATCTTCACTTCTTATCTTCATCTACTTTTTTGGTCTGTAGTCTCACATAATTGATAACTTTTTCATGACTTGATCATATTGACTCTGAACAGTGCATCACCATCTCTCTGCGTGGATCTTGCAGTAAGGTAAGACTTTAGTGACAAAAATTTAAGGGCCACGTTAGTAATTATGGTTGTATGGTGATTATTCCCTGTCTTCTCTATTTTCTTTTTTTTCTGCTTTACATTTAAGAATCCTTGGCTTGGTGCTTGAGTTGGTACAGCCACTCTTTTGGACTTCAATGTTTTTGTATCATCAATGGAAATTTTAATATTATTGATGGACTTCAACTGCAAATTTTTGTAACTTTATTGGGTATGTTTTCTTGCTTTGGAGCAAGAGGTGATGTGATGACCGTGAATTCTTTACTTTTTCGGTTCATGGGATCGAAGTCAATTCTTCTGGTTTTCAAAATCTAAACACATTCAAAGTTTTTCATTTGCTTTACATTTGCTTTATACTTGTTATCATAAACAGGAGAATTGAAGGTAATCCTATTCTAAAATCAATAAGAATTTAATAGTGTTAGCAACATAATAAATGGAATCAACTTATTAAAATATCTCGAATTTATATTTATAAATTTTGAAATAGATTTTGAATTAGTCAATCTAATTAATTATGACTTAATTAATAATATCTTACTTTGATGCAATCATCTTAACATTAATCTTTATTTAACTCAAGAATTGAATTAATTTAAAGACTCATTTAGAATTTTAGACTAATAAAATCGTTCACCCTTATATTAACCGGACCATCATACTATCCATACACTATGCGTCCAATCTGTGGCTCAAACTCTACCAAATCGCAGTTGAATATCACATCAATTGGAGCACACTAGTTGATTGCAATTGGTCAATGCTAATGAAAATTAGTCATTTTTTTCTGCAATATTAGTCAACACTGAGAAATTTTAAAGTCATTTGACTAATTCACAAAACACTGGTCAATCTTCCATTAACGTGCACCAATCTTGCGATTATTGAGTAGCCGTAAAACAAAAGTGGAAAAAAAAGAAGAAAATGATAGCCATTAGAAATGTATGACGTATGGCTGACAATAGAATCGTGTCATCGTATATTATGATTTATGACATGGGCAATAATTATGGTATTGAAAGTTAGAACAAACGGAAAAGAACAAAGTGAAGACAGTTTAGTTCAAATAAACTAAAATTTCAGAACTGGATAACAAAAAAACGGGTTTTTAAGACTGAAAAGAAAGAAAAGAAATGCAGCATTAATTCTGATGTGAAACAGATAAAGATACATTTATGCATGTCGGTGCGATTGCTCGTAAAAGTGGTTGAATTGAACCCAAAAACGTGGAGTTGGTGGTTAATTAAATGTATAATTTGGTATCAACCATCGCATTGTGCGGATAATTTAATAGAATGGATCAATTTAGTTGACCAATTTATGAGAGTCATTTCTAGTTATTTACTTTTGAATTATATACATTTCTATTCTTTAAATTTAGATGCAAAATTAAAGTTTATTTTAATATATTTTAGTCTAAAATTTAAAAAATAATAAATCTAATCATTTTAAGTTAATAACGTAAAATTTCATTTTATGTGTTTAATGATATTTTAGTTTAAGTTGAAAATGTTCATGCCTAATATTTTACTAGTTAAATTTTTTTAAAAGAAAATGAAATTATAAAAATTATATTTATTCATCTTTTAAATTTGAGAATTATATCAAAATTTATAATAGAAATAAATTTTAATTTTACGTAAAAATTTAAAATTTAAAAACTAAATAAATCATTAACCATTTATTTATTTTTTAATTTAACACTCAAATATCTTAAAAATATGATATTTATTGAAGATAAGTTAAGTTTGCATGTTAAACAAAGGGTTAAATATGTTTTTGGTCTTTAACTTTTAGTGAAAATTGGAATTAGTCCATCTTCAAAATTTTTGCCTAATTTAGTCCCCAGACTTTAAAAATGTGTGAATTTAGTCATTTTAACTAAATTTTGTTAGGTTTATTTGATGTTTCATGTGCGTTTCATGATAGCATTTGAGTTGTTTATATCGTTTAGACACATTTTTAAACAAATTCAAAATTTATAATCTATGTCTGCGTCAAAAATACTTGTAAATATATATTAAGTAGAGTTAGTAATTTAAATTGTAAAGTTAAAATTTTCAGCTTGAATATGGCTTGACCATAATGATATTTAGAATGGGAAAGCGTGTGGGGTCAATGGAAAAAACACGATTCAACCACCTTTACGACAGCACACGCACACACTTTCTTTTGCCTTTCTGAGACGCACAGAACACAAGAGAAATCGCCGACCAAACTTCATGTCGATCAAAATTAATTACTTCTATTGATGTGGAAGATGTTTGATTGATGTAAGAAACCACATAGTATATCTTTAGGGTTTGCTTTACCTGGAAAACAGTGATGAGTGAGAGGCAAAGAATAAATATTAAATCTATAATTTCAATAAACAAATTTAAAATCTAAATTAAAAATGTTTACACGTCATGCACGTGTGTCAGCATTTGGAACAGTTTGAACCAGATAGAACACAACAGTTTCATACTTCTTTGTTATGCATTAATAATTTTAACAGGTGAATATGTAAAGTAATTTTTAAAAAAATATGATATTAATATATATATATATATATATATTATCTTATTTTAATAAACAAAATTAATTTTATTCTTTAATAGAGAATTTTAAGTTGTGTTAAAATTTAGATGCTATTTAGTTTCATATTGAGGGAGCAGTAAGAAAATGAGTTTAGAAAAATGAAGAAATAAAATAAGCTTAAGAGGAGATTAATAGAAATTACAGGAATTTAACTAAGTTTATTGACTCCGAGTAAACGAAAACTTTGGGAGATAAAATTTAGACGTGATTGAATACGTTAGTTTAGTGGCTTAAAAGTAATTTCATGAGCCAAAAAAAAAAGACTTTTTCGTTGTTTAAGTAAACGTTTTCTATAAAATATAGCACTCAACAACCTTGTATTTGGTCTTGCCTCCATTCTTGAATAAACAAAAGCCCACATGCATGACAAGCCCCGGTTACTTCTAGCTGCAGAAGTGCTTCGTCCTTGGATTTGTTCTCTGTTGTTTTGGCTTCAAAGTGCAGATCATGCTTTCCTTTTCAGTTAAGGTGAGAGTCTCTGAAAGTATTTGCTGATCTTCTTTTGTATGATGATGTTATGGGAGGAAACTGATTTTACATATTTTACCATACAAGTGTCTGTGCTAGTTAAGTTGTCGTTGAAGGAGAAGCAGCTTCTTGTTTTATTGACCAGTGAAGAAAAAAGTTGCTTTTTATGGCAGTTATTGAGTTTGTGAGAATTGGTTGCTGATTAACTTTCAATATGGTATGTTTAATTGGGAGCAATCACTTTGAAGTTTGAGAATTGCTTGCTGATTTTTCGCTTTTTTTGTCCTGCTTTTCTGTTTTCTTAGGGAAAAGTTTAGTGGAACACTTCGGATTTTGTTGAGTAAACAGGGTGATTTTTCAGAATTTCTGTGTGTTTGAACTTGGAGTCTATTTGTATTTGATTCCTTAAACGTTTTTTGGTTTAAACTAGGAAGTCCCTATTCACCTTTCTATGTAGTTGAGTTGAAGTTTTGAGCATGTTTCAAGTTTGAGTTCAAGAAAATACAAATGGATCTTCTGAGTATTATTTCTTTAAGGAATTGAAAATCATGAATGGCATATGGGATGCCTTTCTGAACAATCCTATCTTTTCACTTTTATAATGAAGAAGGAATAATGGGACAAAGAATGAAAAAAGCTCTTCCTTTTAAGTAGCAGCAGGTGTTCCAAGATTCATCATTTAATTGGTTTATCAAGCTAATCTCCATTTCTAGATTGCATCAAATTTGAAAGACAAACAATAACATGGTGGAAAGTTAAAAACTAAAGCAGAGGCTGATAAGTAATAATTGTGAAAAGATTCGTATAAAATGATAAAATCGCAGTTTTGTACATATCTTAAGAGCTATTGTATGCATGAGGATTGTGAAAAATCAGACACTCTCTTAGGTCTTCAATAAACAATCCAACTCTGCTTTTACTGGTTTCTAGACTTTATTTGAGCAATATATTCCAAAGACCTTGGTTTCTGACCTCAAAAGAATACTAATTTTAGGCAATAGCCTCAACTCTACCTGCTTGTTGTTCTTTCAGGGCTGAGACTGCGTTCTTGTTTTATATAGTTATTGCTCTCGTTATTTTGTTATCTAACTTTGTTGCTTTAATTTTTGTGTCACCATTTCTGCAGAATATCACAGATTTCGAGTACAGTGGTCAAATTCAGCTGGAATTTGAGTAAAATGTGGACAACGAGCACAGCTTAAATAGCACCAACAATTCTTGTTCCAAAAAAGGAGAGAACACTTAAGTTTGGATTGTTTATATTAGAAAAACACATTGGTGTTGGTGTTTTCTACGTATATTCAAAGAACCGGTTAATTTTCAAATGCAAATGTCTCAGAAACATAATATGTCCTACGAGGCTGTCCAAAATCTTGGGTCATGCTGCTTCCTACAAAGTGAGAACCTAGACTACTATTCATCCTCTGATAACAGTAGCCATGCAACCTACCCTTCTGTTCGTACTTTAGAGCAATATTGCACCCTGGAATCTTCTACAAAGAACAGTTTTCCTTCCCTAAATTCCCCAACTACTGTCAGCTTCTCACCTAACCATAGCCCACTCTCAAAGCTACAACCAAAATCATATGTGTTGAGTTCACATAGTTCTCTTGAAATTACTAATGACTCAATAGAAAATGAATCATGTTTGACGCATAATGACAATGAGCTGAGGCACAAGATAAGAGAGCTTGAAAGTGCTATGTTGGGACATGATGCAGATATTCTGGATATGTATGATACTGTAATTCCGGAGGAATCTGATTCATTTTTGCTAGAGGCAGAAAGGTGGAAGAAAATGATGGAGATGATATCTAGAGGGGATTTGAAAGAGATGCTTTGTGCATGTGCAATAGCAGTGGCAGGAAATGATATGGAGACAACTGAATGGTTGATGTCAGAGTTACGCAAAATGGTCTCAGTTTCTGGCAACCCAATCCAACGATTGGGGGCATACATGTTGGAGGCTCTTGTTGCAAGACTGGCCTCTTCAGGAAGCACAATCTACAAAGCCTTGAAATGTAAAGAGCCTACTGGTAGGGAACTCCTTTCACACATGCACCTACTTTATGAAATCAGCCCATATCTCAAATTTGGTTACATGTCTGCAAATGGAGCTATTGCTGAAGTCATGAAGGGGGAAACTGAAGTCCACATAATTGATTTTCAGATAAACCAGGGAATACAATGGGTGAGCCTAATCCAAGCTCTTGCTGGCAGACATGGAGGACCCCCCAAGATCAGAATAACAGGTTTTGATGACTCCACTTCAGCTTATGCCAGGGAAGGAGGTCTTGAAATTGTGGGAGAAAGGTTGTCAGCACTTGCACAATCATATAATGTACCCTTTGAGTTCCGTGCCTTAGAAGTTGCTCCCACTGAGGTTGAAATTAAAGACCTTGAACTTCGACCTGGTGAAGCTATTGCTGTGAATTTTGCCATGATGCTGCACCATCTTCCAGATGAAAGTGTGGATGGTCAGAACCATCGTGGCCGGTTGTTGAGACTCGCAAAGTGTTTGTCTCCAAAGATCGTGACACTAGTTGAGCAAGAATCACATACCAGCAACCTCCCATTCTTTCCCCGTTTTGTTGAGACAATGAACTACTACTTGGCTATTTTCGAATCAATTGATGTTGCTCTTCCAAGGGATAACAAAGAAAGGATTAACGTGGAACAGCACTGTTTGGCTCGTGAAGTTGTCAACTTAGTAGCATGTGAAGGGGCAGAAAGAGTGGAACGTCACGAGCTTCTCAAGAACTGGAGATCACGTTTCACCATGGCTGGATTCTCACCATATCCATTGAACTCCTTTATTACCAGTTCGATTAAAAATCTTCAGCAAAGCTACCAAGGACATTACACTCTAGAAGAGAGAGATGGAGCTCTATGTCTTGGTTGGATGAATCAAGCTCTTATTACTTCTTGTGCTTGGAGGTGATGATCCAAAGCAACTGGTTCATATTTGTTATTGCAGACTTTTGTTAGTTTATGTATCATCCTAATCCTAGCAGAATTCCTCGTTTCAAAGTCAAACTACTCTGTAGTTTGTTAGAACACACTATATTTATGTCAATAATTCCAGTACCAGCAAAAACGATACATAAAATTTAGATCCCCCTTACAATAATTCCAGTACTAACGTGTATTATGTATTTTTCTATGATACCCCTTACAAAGATAAAAAGAATAATGACAATTTACACCTGCAAAACTTGTTAGCTGAAAATTATTACAAAACAAGGAAGAATAGAACTGGGATTTTTTACTACAAATTTTTCTAAGCTAAACTGCATTTCTCCTAACCCAGTTGAGCCAGGTCCTTCATATTCACCATCAACTTCATTTTCTGGAATTCCAGCAATTATCCTGCAAATTATTGCAGCTTTTTTCACGCTATGTACCCTGGCAGTGGCAGTTGCTCTGTTACTTAACTCTTTGTCACTCGCATTCAAGTGAGCGTATTGTATCTTGAAATTAAACTGAATTATTTGGCATAGATAACAAGATGGATCTTTACAAAGATCATGAACTCTCTTCGTAGATTTCCCATGTAAACATCTCACTGTAGTACCATAGAACCGCAACAGCTCATTCCCATCAACTGTGCTCCTTGGATGCCTTGGATATTGCTCAGAGGCCACCTTCTTCACATTTTCTCTATATTTTTCAAACCTTTCAAGGACTTCTTCTGAGTAGCTCACCCTGAGGACTGTTCTAACCTTTTTCAGTGGCTTTGATGTGTTGAGCCAAGCTTTTTGAAAGATCATTTCCACAATTTTTCTTGATGGGTCTCCAACACCCAGTTCTGCCAAAATTTTGTAATGATATGAACGAGTTCGCAGCATTTAACATACACTTAGTGAAAAAAAGGATAGAGGAAGTTTCAAGTATACCTCAACTGCTCCAATTAGTTTTCCTCTTAAAAAGTTACAAGCCTGTTACATTACAATGACTTCTGAAAAATCATAACTTTTATATTGCAAGCTTCTTTATAGTGAAAAGACTGAGTTTTGAAGACATGAAAGCATGTTGTGTCGATGCAAATAGGAGCAGAATGCAGCTTAGTATCTTACCATGAAGCCTTCCCAGTGTATTGCTTGGTCTTGAAACTACTGGGCTAGTTGGGGTTTGCATTAGAGATCTATTATAGCTATTCGTTTTCTCCCATTCTGAAACACAGCCACTTCCCTTGCTGCATTTCGTTTGCTGCTTGATTACATCGTTGATCTTGTTTCCACATTTGACATTATCCTTCAAGGAGACCCATAAGGCGTGCATCTTGTTCTTTGCTCCTCTTCTTCTTTGTGCTGACTGGAATATATGACCACAGAAAAAATGGTTTCTAGTGAACAAGTTCGTTGTCTCAGTAACATGCACAAAGTGAAGGGCAAAGAAAACAAAGAATATAACTTTTGTTCACTAAATTCATTTCCAATTTTAAAATTTACCAATATATATATATATAATCTTGTCATTATAAGTATAATTGTTTTTAAAATTAAATATATTTTTAGTTCGGAAACTTAATACATTTTTGGTTTTAAATTTTAAAAATTAATATGGTATTTTTATCTAAAAACGTTAATTTTTTAGAGTTTATTAAATGGTATTGGCATTTGAGTTATAATTGTTAAACAGTGTAAATAATTTAAACATTAATTTAAAATATGTTTGTCAAAAATATTTAATAGAATTAAATTAAAAGAATTATATTTCACTCATTTTTTGAATTTTGGAGTCTAAATTTATCAAAATTTTAGAACAAAGATGAATTTCAAGTTTACTTCGAATACTAAAACCATTTATAGTATTGTATTATGTTCACGAAAATTAAAATTTATGTATAGAGATAAAAGATTATAATTTTGTCTCTATATATATAATTATCTTTTATTTAGTTTTTATATATTTTACCATGACCTTGTGTTACTTTTACAGTGTTGTAACGACACAAAGACAGGGAATACCATTAAAAGAAAATTAAAACTGTCTTTTGGTACACATTCTGGATTAAAATTCATTTGGTATCAAGACAAACATCTTTTAACGTTTTCTTTCTCCTTCTGTCACTACGGGACACATATGCTAGATATGTTTTCAAAATGAGAAAGAAATGTCTACTCTGGAATGTTTTTGAGCAAGGCAGTACACCAGTGGACTCTACTTAGCCATTTATTGCTCTTTTGTCAGTTTGGTCCAGCGATCGTTTCATTTAAATTTACTTACAATGTCAATATCAAATGCTAAGCCAATCAAATTTGTACTAAAAAGGTAAGATTAACTGCACCAGTTCAATCATGAAATGTGTTTAACCTTACTTTTTAGCTATATTACTCATAGAAGACTTTTTGCAGTATCAGTTTTTCTCTGTATTTCTCTTTACAACATTATTTTTCTTTTGTACAGACTTTAAACTTATTGTATAAATATAGTTTCTCTTTTGATTTATGAAAAAGAAAAAGCGATCTGCTTGAGTCTAAAGACAACATAGAATATCGGCCGTTTGTATATGGTTCTGAAAAGTCGCTTCACATATCAAAGACACAATCATGCAGAAACATGGTTGTCTTTTTTCTTTGGTATAAAGAGTCATGCCACTAGCACTGCAACTGCTTTTCCATTTACATGACAAATAAAGCAAGTAAGAGATCAAACTCTCTTATCTCTAATTTAGTGTTTGTTTGTGTAAAATCTAGAACCATTTGAGCTGGCATAATGCTATGAAGGGTTCAAAATGATGGTATGATAAGGATGCAGAATTGTGCTCATGGGTGGTTTCATCTGACTCTGAGGGGACAAGGATCAGCCCGGAATCTATACATCTTGGTTCCACAAATGGAGCAAGACGTGGCTGCATGATTCTTCAGTCCTGATTAAGCTAAGACAAATATATGAATTTAAGAAAGTTGTACTTTACTTGCATCGCAATTAAAGGCCAACGTGAACATGTCAGACCGGTTCAAAGATAAAGCCAAGAGAATCCAATCGTCATCAAGGGTGTACTCTATCAAGATGCCAAGGCTAGCATTATGCAAATCTCGGTTGCTGATATATTTACTGTAAAAATAGTTCTAAAGTTCATCTTGGTATTTCATCAAGCTTGCACGTTCAATTCTAATTATGCAACCTTTCAGCTCTTTTTCTCTTTCTAGAAACATTCTTGAATGCACCTAAAATTCTTCTGCCTATGCTAATCACGTCTTGACATGTGACAACTGAATACAATATAGCTGCTAAACTAATGATAATGGAATGTACTAGGAAATTTGCAAAAAGAAAAAGAAAAGAAAACCCTATTTTTTTCTTTCTGTTCAGTTTTCTAGAAACAAACAAGCACAGCACACTCGGCAATGCTGGTCCCCCCCTCCAAATTACAGTCTGAAAGGGACTGTGTCCTTTTCTAATGCTGAAACCAAGGGATTTCGCTTTATCAGTTGCCAAAGTAAGGATAAGGCATATATGTACGTAACTACGTATAATATAACGTCCACCGAGTTTTTTGTCTGTGAATTGAGAAGACACATCTATCTATGTAAAAATCTAATGGTTATCTATCTCACCTCACATCCTTGTCAGTCACGCAAGAGGGTGTTTTGAAACACGTTCAGAGATCAGAAAATCATGACAACGATGAGAGAAATGCTAAAGCTAAAACTTGTAGCCCTCACTTTGATGTGAAAAACCAAATCCGTGCTCCATTTCCAAACAAGATCAAAAATTATGCAAGTCTAATCTAAACAAAACAGTAAGAATATCCAACATTTACAGATCACGTGCAGTCCAACTTCATTATATCAAAACAGATCATCAATCACGGGGTATGTACGACTTGAAATCAGTGCAGTGGGGACTAGGGACCAAGTCTAACCAACGTGGAATACTGAACACGAGATACAATATTTAGCAAAAGGCTTTATGCACTTTTACAAGGTTTTGTAGGAGTAACTTTGACATCAGCCTCATATTTATACAGAAGAATTTGGATATGATTATAAATAATTATACAATTACAGAGATTTAAAAGTCAACATGATGGAGCTGCTACCAATTCTACATAACGGCAGCTCTCAAATAGTGATATAAACATAAAAGAACTATCTGCATTTCCGTACAGAAAATGAGACGTTACACCTTTGAAGCTATACCCGCCAAAAATTAAAAAACAAAGTAAAATGTTACTCAGAACTTTTATTTTCATGTCTGTTGTGTGATCAACTTCATGGACCCATTAGTATTCTTCCCATGCTCTGTGGGCAAGGATACGAGGCATGGTTTAAAGCTGGACCATCACTCCTATTGTCTCTAGAACCATAGGGATTAGAGCTGTTATTTAGAACACCAAAGTATACTGGAGCTGAGGTAGTATGAACAAACTTGAAATTAGAATTACTAGTGTGAGTTTGAGTGCTCCCAAATTCAGAGTGCATTATTTTCCCTTGTGCGTTTGATCTATGTTCAGCAGCTGAGCTAATTCCCATCCCAAGGTCAAGGCTAATAGTATCACTTTCTTCCAACTTAATTCTTGTCTGTCCAGCTGCAGCTACTGCCATGTCATGGCTGCTATTCTTTGCAGCTGGTACATCATGATTGTGTTTACCCTCATATGTGGTTATCACTGCTTTTGGATCATGAGATGCCCTCTCCACATGTTTTCTGACAGGGCAACCCGCATTTGTGCATTTGTAATAACTCCTACATAAGCAGCATAGTAAGATACAAGGTTAACAAGAAATATGTAGTTGAGTAGCAGATTTTAGCACTGCAGTTAGTATGAATCATAAGGATGGATCATAAACATGCAACAAGAATATCAAGGTCTACAAAGCACATATTTGATTTGACTTCCATGCTTTTAAAGCATTTCCTGAAGTAGCCACACAGCACACTAATATAGCAGAGGAATCATGAGAAGTAACCTTTTGAGTCTTTAATAATGACATCCACATTGATGATTGTCTCCATGAAATAGAAAGGGTGGTACATACACTACCAAGGACAACTATAACAACAAAATTAATTCATGTATATGTAGCCCAACTTATAACTAATTGCTCACAACTGTCTATTGACTTCATCAAATGACAGCAAGTTTAGCTGTGA
Source organism: Vigna umbellata (assembly GCF_029865625.1). Classification (NCBI taxonomy): domain Eukaryota; kingdom Viridiplantae; phylum Streptophyta; class Magnoliopsida; order Fabales; family Fabaceae; genus Vigna; species Vigna umbellata. The sequence continues at coordinate 13,700,379 of NC_142165.1, read as the reverse complement.
CATTGGGAACAGATACACCAGTCATTCATTAAAACAAGCAACATAGTAATCCTACTTTCCTCATGAACAAAATAAAATACACTGTCCACATGTCCTTCAATCTTTATGACTGAGTATAAAGCCTGCAATGATATGAATATCTTCTTGTCCTTCCCCTCCCCGCACCCTAAATTTTCTCACAACTTGGTAGGGTATATACAAAAATAATGTTTGCTTCTTTCCTTTTGGATGGGACATCTACTCCTCAATACTTTCCTATAATTAATAGTCTACTGCCACTTTAATTCTCCACCGTGCTTCGTAGCAAAATTTTAGCAATCATGCTATTAATTTTCAGTTTGTCATACCCATGCAAGTAATTTAATCACTCTAGTTCCTCATTCTCAACAACTTTATACTACAAAGGAGAAAAATAAAAAGCTTCTGAATGAATATTAAAAACAGCTTTCAAAGTCATCCAAGAGAAATTCCTCCACCTAATAATCTAACAAGTTATTTTGCCAATGCTGTTCTTGAAACTGTAAAATATCATCTACCTCGCCCATAGCTCCATCAAAGTATCCCATACCAAAATGTTCTTGTTACGGGATTCATTTGTCTAGCTTACTTTTAACAAGAGCCTAATAACAATAATAAACTTTCTTCCTTCTTTTACAACTTTGTGTGTGTGTGTGTGTCTATATATATATATATATAGCCCTCGCATTTGCATGTCTGAATATAATCTAGTGAAAGATGCAGACTTTGTTTATGGACAAGGTAAGCTATAGCTGCAACAGGGGTCTCAATGCGAGAGACTAGCTAACAACAATCATGATAAAAATAAAGATTGAAAAGTGAATATTCAAGTTTCAAAAAACTATTATATCATGTTAATTCCTCACTTCAATTATTGTCTACACAGCAAGTACAAGACCAAATGCTTGACAATAGTAAAAAAAATCATTTGACAAATCACATACATTAAATTGAATTTATTAATTTAACTTCTATTCTCAGTGAGGACATACCTTGGGTTAGGATTGCCTCTCACCACCTTTTGGCCATACTTACGCCAGCGATACCCATCATCCAATATATCAACCTCACTCAAAGTTTGTACAACAACCCGTGGCTCCCGGATAGGCTTAACTACAGGAGTGATGTCAACACTTCCAAGTTCCATTTTTCTACTCAACAAAAAAGAAAAAAATTCAGCAGCAGCAAGTGGGCACACATGCTGAAGAATTTCAGAGCTTCAACCAAATTGTCATACCTTCGCTTTGAGAAGGGATCATCATCATCAGTGTCATCACTAATCCTGTTTGACACAAACCCAACACCCTCTAAACCATCATCGTTTGTTGCTATGGTTGATGGCTCAGAAGCACTGTTGCGCTCAGCAGCATGGGACAACTGACCATACATGGAGGATGCTTTGTCTACAAGAAAAAATTAGAAGAAAAGAAATTCAGCTTATTTCTCTGCAATAAGTTATATTAACATGGAAGCTATGATAAGCATCTGGCTGGTATTACCATCTAGGCCAGCCAAAGAAGAATCCTTATCGGATCTCTCTACTTGAATAGACATAATAGTACCAGTAGAGTATCGGCAGCTTGGTTGAGGTTTAGGATGATCATGTGTTCCCTTGTAAATTATCTCCGCGATTTGACCATCATGAGAGCGTTCAAACAGTTTTTTCACTTCACAGTTAGGATGTGTACATTTGTAATAACTGCGTGGAAATTCACTTCCTTTAACAAGTTTTTGCCCGTATTTTCGCCAATTGTATCCATCATCAGATGTTTTCTCAGCTGCAATTGAAACTCCATTGCCTCTAACCTCAACATGCGATTCTTGAAGCCCAGTAGCTGTGTTGCTTTTGTGGTTAACGTCATCCAAATCAACATCAACAGGAGCACTAGGACTAGAACTAACCATTTGTACAGGTGATGATAGACTTAATTCGTTAGCAGGAACTGCTATCTCACTTTCAACTAATGGTGAGGAAACAAATGATTGTGCTTTTCCTAGACTTTCTGCTTGAGTTGATTGTTTGATAACATGGTTATTGAAGTCTGCAGGAACCTTAACATGAGCAAATAGTATTGGATAAGTGCTATGAAATTAGCAAATCTTCAAAATAATATTAATCAGAACATAGAAACACCATTTATTTTTATCTAACACTATAATCATGTATACGACTGTAAATTATAAAACCATTCAAATGAAACAAGACTTCAGAATTTATTTTGTCTCATGCGACAAAGTATGAGTAATATCCATCTTGATAAATTTGAATTCTGAAGAATTATCCTATCTTGTTTTGTCAGTTAGTATACAGATTTAAACCAAGTAAAATCAGGATAGAAAACAAAATTTGAGCCCATTCGTCCATGTCATTTGAAATTTATTTTAATCAAAGTGTTGCCAACATCAATTGCATTACCATATTCAACCTGTTGAGCGGTTTAAACTCAAAGAAGCTTGATTTCCTGTCATCAACAGTATTGGTATTGAAGCATGCAGTGGTTACTGCAAATGTAGCAGAGGCCTTAGAACCATGTACTGTTTGTTGAAGCTTGCGGAGGGACCCTGTAGTTGGTGAAGACTCCACCTGCAACGCATGGACAAAAAATATTTAAACTATGAGCTTTTTGAGCAACAGTTGTGGAGTGATGAAAAATTATAATGCACAGAAAGATACAAGGAACAATTTATCTTCTCAGAAAACCAATAAAAGGAGAGGAGGGAAAAGGCAAAAAACAGCAAGTTCCAGAATATCTGAAAACCCTAAGGCCTCAAACAGCAATCAATAAACCTAGGAAATCCGTAATAACAGCAGAAAGAAACCACATATATAATCTTCTGAGTAAACCAATAAACCTAAACTAATTGAATGGTTTATCAGCTAGTGATGTAAGCAACCCACTATAACTGAACGTAAGCAAAGTTTTTTACTTTCTCCTGCTGCTGATATTGCATATTGTTTATTTGGAGCCCGTTTGACAAAGATACCACAGTCGTTATAATTTGCAAAAGTTAGTTATATAAACAATCAATCATAACAAAGAAAAGACTCTCCTACATGAATGTAGCAAATAATTCTACTCGAATTAGGACCATACAGACTATTAGCGTCTAGAAACAAGTCCTTTCAAAAAACCCAGACCCACAATCTTTCTGACATTCCCTATATTATTCTCACAGCACAAATAACTAAAATCAATCCACTATTCGCCGGTAATGCTTGATTCGTTTGCTCCACATATATAAATAGTAAAGGAAAAGAAGAGGACTTTTCTGTGCACTCTGCTGCACCGTTGAAACAAAAACAAACAAAAAGGGCAAGCACCAACAAAAAAGAAGATTCATTATGTGAAAAAACAACACTGACATTAAAATAAATAAAAGGAGAATGTCTAGCGATCCTCAGCTAAAGTTATATTCCACCAAAGAGAATACCGTATTTAAGCATAAGGCAGCCAATACATAATCCTATAAGAGCAAAAGCATCAGAAACTAACGGACCCATACACAAAAAATGTACTACTAAGTGAAGGATCAAACGAGTAAAGAGCCAGCTCTAAAGAAACCATTTTCCACGAGGCTGAACCAGCATATAAGAATTTCGAATTTTGCATAACAAAAAAAAGCATCTGCAGCTCATTACTCACCAGCATTCAAATCAAGTCATTCTAAATCATCAAATTATTCCACCAAATCGATAAGAGTTGACACCAACCCAGATAAGCCCTATTGGGTACTGAGAAACCCCAACAAAATCACAGTGAAAAGAACAATTTTTTTATATGCCACTCGCTATAAGTGGCCTTTACCTTATATGTGTCAAGTAAAAAAAGAACAGTAAAACACAACCTTTGCCCAAAATGAACTAAAAACGACAACATTCTCCAACTGAATTCACTCAAGCATGTAGCTTTCCTTCTTCTGTTCCATCTCCTCTCAGAAAACACAAAAAACCCTCTGAAAAAATGAAAATTCTCCCCCATAAACACCAACCCACTTATTTCCATTATTCACCAAAGTAAACACTTCAATTGGAGTTCCCAAAAAAGAGGAGGAAGAAGTAGAAGCAAAAGAGCACACACTCTCACTCACTCACTCACCTTCATGTTGGAGAGAAGAACCGGTGATTCCAGAAACGATGTCGGACTCAGTCCTGGAGGAATCGTGATGCACGGCGACCTCGAGATCGGAAGCTTCGCCGGCGCAATCAGCTTGTACCTCGCCGTCGAATTCTGACCCGACCCACCTCGATTTGGATCCTCGGATGCCCCGTTGAGGCGTAGCTCCGAACTCGGGCTGGGCTCGGCGGAGGCGTCCATTGTGAGCGGTGGCGTTGATGAGAGTCAGAGCAGAAGTAGGGAGGGAGCGAAGGGCAAAAGGGTCATTTCAAGATGCAACTTTTGTTTTGTGGGTGTTGTGTTTGTGTTTTGTGTTTGAAGGTTGTGTTGTGTCAGAGATGCTGTAAGAGCAGGACTCAGTTGACTTACAATGTTGGATCTCTCTTTCTCTCACAAACAACTCACTCACATGTCTGTGACTCTCTTCTCTTCTCTGTCATTTTAAACCCTTCTTTCTCAACTTTTTTTTTTGTTACTTCTCTGTAACTAAACTCACACCATCACCAAAAAAAAAATCATCATGGAAGTAATAATTGAGGTTGAATTGTAAGAGTGTCTGGATTAGATTAATTTGGGTTTACAGTAAATTTAACATATTTAATACTTAATTAGACTGGTTTAGTGATTATGATAAAAATAAATTATTATATTTTTAAGTTTTGAGTTTTGAGTTTTACTTCTTATTTATTTCATATACTAGTTAATATTATCCTAATGCAAAAGAAAATATTATTTGGTATTTAATGATTTTTATTAAATATTTAGATTTTTGCAGATACTACTTTAAATGTATTATTAATTTTTTTAGTCAACATATTATTAAAATAATATAATAAATTTTAAAAAAATGGTAACATCAAACACATTCGTAAGAAAATAAAGCAATAATACCTAAAATATGATAGTCTAAAAATTAAAAGTCAATCTAGTTTAACAAATTTAATTTAGAGTTCTACAAATTTAAATGTCGAGCAAAAATTTACCATAAATTTTACTTATTCATTGTTTTAAAAAAATATATTAAAGGGAGAAACGAAAGGATGGGATGTAGAGAGAGAAAAAAAATGGATTAGTGTGGATTTAGCTTTTAGACTTTTTAAAGCTGATAGGTAGATGATTATGTCAATGAATGATACACAATTGGACAAAGATTTTGTAACAAAATGATTACTTTACTATTCGTTAAGAGAAATTATTGTTTATTTAATTTAATTTAAGTTTTGATGTTGTGTTTGTGGCTAGTTAATCTAGGTAAGAGTTGAAAGTGAAAAGTGGTGTGCCAAGTACCAACCAACTCTATGTTACTCTTCACCACAGCAATCAGAATGAGTGATTGGTGCAAAACTGTGAAACCCTTTCCACAAGTTGAAAGCCAAAGCTAAACCAGAATTAGTTCACCAAAAGGGTTAGATTCAAATAATTTAACCCCATGAATGGGAGAGTCAATCTCAAGCAATGACCTCAGTGTGTAGTTTTTGTCTATGTTACATGAACTTTGATCTCAGATTCAATTCAAGGAATGTACTGTCGGCAATTCCCACAGGGAAACTGTCATGTTTATGCAGTAAATGAAGTAGAAAAAAAAACAAAAAAAAAAAAGAGAAATGGGTTAAACACCAATTAGTACAGAGAATGATGTTGTGGTAGAGGTTTTGGAAACTCACTGACTACATTGTTTAGGGCATCTAAATGTGGCAATTTGTTGACCTGACCATTTAAATTCCAGATGGGTATTTTTCAGTGACAATAATAAATGAGAATGTTGTCAATTTTTCATGGATATGCTGTAAAGATCTAGGAAAGAGTAAGTTAACATGTTGTCCTCACACTATTAAATATCTGCTTTATTTACTAATCTCACACCATTTTGTTCAAAGGGGTTAAAAAGGAGTTGAGGCTCAAATTTTGGTTCACTACTATAATGTGTAGGGTATTATTAATGAAGATGGTCTAGAAAAGCACAAGAGAAAGAAACATTTCATTGGAGTTTGTTTTCCTTTCTCAATTTGGTGTGGTATTTTACTTTTAGCAGTTTGAAGACAGAGAAGAAAGGGAAGGGTGTACTTAGCCTATAATTAGGTGAAGAGAAAGGAAAACAGCAACAACAAATCTAAGCATTTAACGGCTCGAGATGCAGTTAAAGCAAAGTTCTTACTGGTTTCCTAAATCTTTACAATCTTTTTGTTGAGTAATCTTTTTCCTTTCAAATGAATTTGTCTATATTAAATGCTACAGCACGTCATTGTCACATCCAAAAAATTCCCTGTTATGTCTATCTCTCATGACACTTCCTCTTATTTGGTAAAATTTTGCAGATGAAATTGGAACATGAATTACTTATTCACCATGCTTTTTCTTTCTCGAATTTATTTAATTCATAAAATTTTATAACCGTAGCAAATAAATGCTTTGTATATGAACAGATTTTCTCAGAGTTTGTATGCCATCTTCAAAATTTTATGTGAAAATCACAGGTGAATTATTAAGTACTACTTAAATTAAGAGAAAGAAAAGGTCATAAGATTTTTGCCAATGTTTTTATGCTTATTTCTCAGTGTCTTTGACAGGTTTTGTATAAAAAAGTTATTCTCACTTGAACCATCATAATTATAAATAGCAGAATATATAAACTGACTATATCAGTCGCTTCTTGTAAATTGAAATGAGTTTCTTTATTGATAGCGTTGGAATGGTAGTTTGTTATAAAAAAAATGCCAACTGAAAAGAAATAAAATAATAACCTTAAGATAATATATAAGTTAGTCCCTTACGATAAAATATTGACTCTGGCTAGTGTATTTCCTACTAATCCTAAATCTGGTAAAACACAGTTTGCAGTATATAATATTAATAAGTGTTCTTTGCCAAATGAAAAACATGAGTCATAAATTGATGAGGGATGCAAGGTCCATTTTCTTATGAATGAAATTCTCACTTCCAAAAAAGAAGAGAGATGGCATGTCATCTACGGCCCATTTCCATGGAACACACTGAGAATACGTCTCAACCATCACTGTAGCAAACATACAGAAAACGAGGTCTCTTACACGTTACATTATCATACCAAAAAGATTAGCAATGGTCTCAGAAGGTGAGATGAATAATCTGTACAGAAACATCTTTTCATAGGTAATAGATCACTTCAAAGGTACAACAGTATCAGATCCCTCTCACACACTTGCCCTTCTTTAGTATTAGCTATTCATAAGTAACATTCAAGCTAATTCATTCATTCAGCTAATAACTTCCCTAGTTAGAGATGAAACTTAGAAGATGAAACTACAGTGCAGAAGCACAGTTAAAAACCAAATGGTGCTAAAAAATTGGTAAGAGAACCTACACCTAGCAGAATATGCATACACAATAAAAAAGAATTGTCAAAACTCATTTTCGCAAGTTAATCTTAATTTCACCAGCCTCAGTGTGGCTTTGTAGTCCTTTCCTTTTTTTTGGTGTCAAAATCCAGTCCACAGGCCATGTAAGGGACTCAAATAACCCACCTTCACAAGGGGTTCAAACTTAAGCCATGTGATTGCCATTGGCAGTGTGACAATGTGAGCAATTCCAGTAGGCATTTTTCTTTATTTTATATTATTAACTGTACTGAACTTTTCCCCCCACTTCATGACTAAAAAAATACAAAAATCTATAGACTTCAGACAGCCCAAAAGTTTATTTTCCTACATTTTCAGTGTCACAACCTGGATTAGCCCATGGCGATGGATACCCAAACATATTGTAATTTGGGCCGCTTTCTAAAAAATAGAGACATCAACTACTATTGACCAAAGCATACGGACCATGATTCAACCGAATACCACTACCATGATGACCTTTAACATCAATTCATCTACATCTACTGAAGATGCAATATACTCAACTAGAATTAGTTTTATTAGACACAACAAAAATATTATCAATTGGATGTAAGTTGTCAACAAAACAAATTTAAAATGGACGATGAGATATGATTTATACTGATGATTGTTATAGTACAGTAGGAACCATAATCCATAATAAGCATCCTCACCATCAAAAGATATGAACCAGTTCAAATCAAAGAGATTAAAACATTGTTTCTTGCTAACTTTGCCACAAATCATGGTTGAAAGCAAATAAAGCCAACAATTTTCTTTTTATTTCATACAGGAAATTCATCAGCCAAAACACAAAAGAAAAATAAAGAAACCAAAATGAGAAACTGCACCGAAAATAAATTTTTTCACATGAGAACAACAGACAGTTCATACAGGGTATTGACAAAAATAAGAAAAAAAATTGGATTTTTCAATCCATGTGGATGATGCATGGTCTCATGGATGAGAAAAAAATACCATTCCCGTAGGATCTATGTCAAGGCTACAGGAACGGATGGATTACCCTGGGTGTTTGGATTAAAATCCTTGAAACCGATGGAAGAGAAAATTGAATTTCTTTGTACAGTGAGAGGCAGCCAAACAAAAGTTATAATCTAGATACAGTTGTCTGGAATGGAATAATGCTAAAATACTTTTCATTCCATAACTGCATTTAAATATTTTTTTTTATCATTTACTAGTATGAAATTAAGAACTAGGACGTGGAAAAAATGAAGGGCTCTTGAAACAACTAGTGTAACAAATAATTACAAGCAACACTAAAACTAAAAATATGGAAAGTGTCTATTTGCGCGGGTTTTACCTTTTAAACCCGATACTATGCCTCAATGCCTGGAAAAGACAATAAGCCTAGGCAGCGATGAAGTGCAAAAACAGATAAGTTTAAAGAAGACCACGATTAACCAAAAAGGAAGTTTATCAAAGTAAAATTATGCAAGTAATCAAATTTGTTAAACCAAGCATTCCCTCCCAATCCTTTGATACTGAATCTAGTTTCTTTCCTATAATCATTGAGATCAACAAAGCATGCTGTGTTTTTATAATTAAAAGGCCAGAAGTGCAAAGTCAATGAAAAACTAATACCAAAGCCACCAAGCCAGGAGTTTAGTATTCAAAAGTAAAAGCAATTTCTTGAACTACTGAGGATAAGATGTTCGATGATAGCGCTGATGACCATAACCACCATAGGCAGAGACACTATCATGATAACCAGACGGCATAAGTGGCTCTGATGAATTTGGAAGAGAACCACGTTGACCGAGGTTACCACTGGAACCCATTGGGACATCATCAAGACCATAAGGCCCAGTTGCAGCGCCTGTATAAGGCAAGATGGTTGGGGTTGGAGCCTTCATGCCATATGACATGGTTGGCAAGTTAATGTAGGGACTTCGATGTTCCAGCAACAAACCTGGTGACTGGAAACGAGGTTGTTGATCAGGCAACAAACCTGATGACTGAAAATGAGGTTGTTGTTCCAACAACAAACCTGGTGAATGGAAAAAAGGTCGTTGCTCCGGCAACAAACCTGATGACTGGAAATGAGGATGTTTGTGGTGGTGAGCAGTTGAACTGGCACCACCGACACTATTCAGGACAGCTGCAGAACCAATGGGGGCAGAAATTCGAGGACGCTTGATCCCACTTTGTTGCTGCTGATGAGAGGGGGGCCTTGCAGAAAAAGCCGATGCAGCATATTTTAAATTTGCCTTTTGCTTCGTCAATTGTTCTAAACGCTGTTGAAGGCTTTCAGGTGGATATTGCGATTGAAGATTATGACTTTCAATAACCTTGATTGCCGATTTCAGAGCATGGACTTCTCTGGCTGTGATTTCATTCTGCAAAAACACACAAATAAATACAGGCAGTGACACCGTACACCAGGTAAACAATCATGGGGAGAATACTTACTAGTGACTTCCCTTCCTCAGAAAGTTTTTTAGCAAGTTTCTGAGATTCATTCACGTGAGCTTTCAAAATGGGAATCGGTGGAATCTTATCCGCAAGATTGAACTCAAAAATATATTTGACAGCCAGAATATGTCTGCACCTGTCAACAAGTTTCTGAATAAGACCTGCAAAAACACCCAAAACAAAATTTCCCTCACAAATTAAACCTCCAAAAAGGGTAACATTAGAAATCAAATAATGGCAGCATCACCAATTCAACTTACAACAAATAATGGCAGCATCACCAATTCAACTTACAACATTACACTACTTAAAAAAAAATCCAAATCCAAGACCACATAACGTAAGCACTAGTGACTACTGGTGTTTTCAGCCACTGAAAATGGGTTATCTTTAGGTTTAGTTCCCAACTTATTTTAGATCAAGAATCAGACCCATAGGTATCCTAACAGCCAGAAACCATAGGACTAATTCCCTAAGGAATCAGATTATGAGTTAGGGGCCAGCTCCTAAACCCACAGGTTGCACTATTCGCATAGTTAACCACTGAAACCCTTTCTTATGCTCAAAAGGTCCAAACAACTATTTGTGTCAACCTCCTCGGTAATCCCCAATATTCAAAATGATAAGTTTCCACCTTGTAATTTGTAAATACTCAACTTTAGGCCCTAAAACTTAAAACTTCGTGGGACAAAAACTTGCTGGGACTAACATTTTCAAATTTCAAAGTTACAGGAACCAAAAACACCATTAACGCTAAACACTAGAGTCACAACAACAGTTAACAAGCTACAAGCCTACGACAACAAAACACAAACACAGTTACGTAATACCATCACCAAACATCTCAGGCTAAACCCAAAAAAAAAACAAAATCAAATGAAAGGGTTCCAACCTGGGACTTTCTCCGTTAAACCGATACTTCGGTAGAGCTCGGGAAGATCATCATTAGCAGCAGCCATGGCAGAGAAAGTGACAATCTCATTATCTGTCAATTCAGAGAACAACCCATAAGCCGCCACAAACTGCAAGAAAGTCATGGCCCCAACACCTTCACCACCTTCACTGGGCAAGCTCCCCTTCCACTCCACACACAACCTCCTTGCTCTCTTAAGCACCTTAAAACTCACATGAACGGACGCAGCCCTCAACTGCTGAAACAAGAACCCACAAGTCCGCTTCCTTTTGCGCAATTCCTTGTCATCTTTCACCACATTCGCACCCACGACACCGTCCAGTGCATCGAGAATCATCGAAGCGGGATCGGAAGCACGCTTGAGGGCAGTCTGAAGGTCAACCTCGAACGCAACCTTGTCTTTGAAATGATCCCCAACGTAGTCCCGCAACCCTTTTCCGTCCACGCTGCTGCAGAGGGCGATAATGCGTTCCGCGTGGGGTTTGGGCAATGCGACGTCGTTTTGCGATGATGGGTCGGAGCGGGAGGGTGGAAAGGTGGGATCTTTGGAGGGAGAGGAAGGTGGGTGAGTGTGCTGCTGTTGGGATTCGAGGGTCTGAAGAAGGTGAAATCGTTCAGAGAGGGAGTTGTGGAGGGAGGTGAAGTGGGAGTCGATTTGCGACCAAGAAAGAGGGAAGGAGGAGGAAGAGAGGAGAGAGGAATGGGATTGGAGATCGTCGTAGGCTTTCTTCAAATTCTCTTTCTTGGCGTCCACCAGTTGCAGAGCCGCAGAGATGGTCTTCGACGACGTTTGCATTGTTGTCGCTGTTCCTTCGTTCTCTCAGAGAGAGAAAGAGGATTATGAACAGTTTTCTATGCAAATTGAAACCACAATGACGATGAATGGTAGGCAAGTTGGTTCAGTACTTTGGTTTGTGTTCGTGAATTGTCGTGATTAGGTTGCAGAATGCAAATTACAAAATCACCATGAAATTGAAAATTTTGTATCTGAATCTGACTGGAAAATTGTTAATTTGGGCCTATGGTCCTTCAATGTTTGGGCTGATTTGTTCCAATCCAGTCTCTTGAAATTCCTACAATTCCTATGTGACTTATTTGTACATGCATTCCTCTTTCAAAAGTGCTTTTATACTAATGAAAACTTAACATTTTATTCTTGTTTTTCTTAACATAAAATTATTTATTTATCTGTAAAAAAATAATTTTAAGACTTGAGACAAATTAATTTTGTTTTTAGACTATTTCTTGTGATGAAACTTTTAGAGCAAAATAAATTAACAAAGATATGTACAAGATTGAATATTGGACCAAATTGTAAATTCTTTAAAATCTAGTGACTAAAAATTATAAATAATTACCATTATAACTTAATATATTTTTATTCATTTTTAATCAACTTTTGATATCAATTATTATTATAACTAGAGTAGAAAGTTATTTTGTAGAATTAGTGGGGCAAAAACCAAACATGACATGTAAATCTATTAAGTTATTCTATAACAGTACCAAACAATGACTAAAAAGACCAAACAATTATTCTCTAACCTCTATCAACAAACTATTTAAATTTATTTATATTAAATCTAAATCTAATATTTATATATATATATATATATATATATATATATATATATATAATTTACCTATATACTTTTTCCTTTTAGAATAAACTATATGTCTTGATTTTGTTATAGGAGGATATTATTGTTTAAGCTGTGTCATTCCTGATTAACATGCAACCGGATCATACATTGGGATACTATATTTAATTACGTGTTTAATTGCATATTAATTGGCATATTCTATATTTATTCCAACCTAAGTTTCGTGAAATAATGGAGATTTTAAAAAAATATATATATATATCTCAACAAGTCAAGGGGAAAAGTTCCCTTTAAACAAACTGAAATAAATATAAAATTAACATATCATTATTGGAATCAAATCTTGAACTTAAAGTGATTATCCACTTTTATTTTCTTTGTTTGGCAAATAGGCATGTGATAGAAGTAATTAATTACTAACTATAATAGAAGCATGAGAAAGTTGTTCATCTGTCAAAGTTTGAAACTAATATGTATAGAACCGGCAATTATTTCACATGATGGTGAATATCCATTCCACCATGCACGCCATGGATAAAGTCAAACTACAATATTTTTTTAGCGTTTAACTTCACTAGAAATCAAATGATAAAAAATAATAATGCTTAGTTATAATAGGCTAATTTTAATTTCTTAAACATTATATACGTTTACTATTTTAAAAATAGTTTTTTTTTAAATTTAATTGTGTTTTGATTTATGGGGTCGTAGTCAAATATTCCCTTTGATAGAATCTTCAAACTCTAAATACAAGTTAAAGTTAACTGATAACGGGTGGGAGTTACCTTCATAAGACACTCCGATGATAAAGTTACTTATAGGTCTGACACTGTTAGTAATAAATATGCAATGAATGTAATAATCTCCCATAATACCATAAACTTGTATTTATAAATTTTGGAATGGGTTTCAGATTAGCGATGTTTTAATTACAACCCAATTGGTAATGATCTTGTTTAGGTTTAAGATAATCATATCCCTAATGTTAACTTCAGTTTAGTTTGATCGCTCGACAACCCGACTGGTTCCTTTGGGTTCATAGACTGGAAGAATCGTCCGATCGTAAAATCATCCTATACAAATTGTATTTGAAATTTGTAATAAATTTAGGTGAGATTTGTTTATGACTAAGGCTAGTGTTTTTTTTTATTATGTTATATAAGACTTTCAATTCATATTTTTCTTAGATTTTACCATATTTTTCTATAAAAAAATATTTCTCCTAATAAAGTGAACCTATATAGTGTTTTTTAATTAGACATAAAAGACAAACTATATACTATTATTGAGATTTTCCTAATGAGATAACAACTACCAACACACAATCTTTAAGATTCAAGTTTAGTTTTTTTTACAGGTCATTCAACAACTTCATTTCTACTTGATTTGAAATTGTCTTTTTTTTTAAGTCAACTTTATCATTTTTATTTGTAGTTTTTAACTTTATACAAAATTGAAATTTGACCTTGTTTTAAACTTTAATTTCTTTTGATCTTAAATTTAAAAAATAAATTGATAGTCCTTCCAATCTAACTAACGACATAAATTTTTTTTACATGTCAAACTAGTTGACATTTAAACTAAAATGTATCAAATATTATAAACTAATCAAATATTTGTCTAAAACGTCATTTAATATATAAAAAAATCAATGTAATTGGGTTAAGAAAACTAGATATATTCATTTTTAAGTTTGAAAATCAAACTCTATCAAAATTTTAAACAAAAACAAATTTTAATTTTGTATGTAAATCTAATAACTAAAAGCATATATACAAACTTATTTAACAAGAGACTCTCAATGCTTGAATTGATAATCTCATTTACAAAATTACAACTTCATTATATAAAAACAAAATTATTAAATGAATTTAATCATCAATTTTATTAAGTATGGAAATATTTAATTAAGAAGGATATCTTTTTGTATTATTTTTTAGAATATCTAAGTTTTAATATTTATTTTTCTCAATTTGTTCGTACTATTACGTTAAATCAAATCTTTCTATATATAAAAGATACTCGTTCTTATATCACTCTTCACCTTGAATTGTTTGCGTGGTTGCATTGAGAAATTTGATTAACAATTGTATTAATAGTATAAATAAACAAGTAACAGTATGTAAATGTAGGATTTTTTTTTTCTAATATAACTTGAGTTTAATATTATTTATTTATTTATTTGGTAGATTAATATTTTTTATTTCTCCTATCATCAGATTTCATTAGTTAAAAATAATATTGTTAAAAGTGTTTTACTTGTTCAATGAATTATCGAAAAAAGGTGATATAATGCATCGTTTGACTAATAGAAACAATTAAAGAAAGCATCTACAAATAGTATATGGTTTGACTTATATAAAAAATTATTTATTTTAAACTTATTTATAAGGGAATTGTTTATTTTCAACTTATATTATAGCATACTACAACATCACATGGGATTCATTAGTTTACAATAACAAAGAATAATGAAAAGGGGAAAAAAGGCAAGCAAATATCAGTCTAAATAATAATCAATATCTTCATAATTAAATTGCACTAAAATTTATATTAAAAAAACAGTGTTTTTATAACTAATATTTAATAAATATATTTCCTTCATTTTGAGAATAACTGTGGTAGTCTAAATTAGTACAAACGAATTTTTGAGATGTTAAAAATGGGGTTATATACAATTATTTAAGTATAAATGAGTATATGACACGATTTATGAGTGTTAGAAGTTGAGAAAAATGTATCTAATAGAGCAAGGATGATACATGGTGCAAATTCTGCAGTTTTGGTGCTGTAAAATTATGCATACTCGCTCAACGATCCAGCTCAGATCCAGCTCGTTGAATGAGAGGTTAAGGGGTCTGAATCACTGTCTTTGTATTCGCACAGCGAGCTGAGTCGCTAAGCGATAGGTTAGGGGGTTTAAACCACTGTCTTTGTATTTGCACAATAAGTGGGGTTGTTGAGTGAGAAGACTCTGTGGTCGCCCAACGAGCTTGGTCGTTGAGCGACTAGTCCAAGATTTGTTTTGTTCTTTCCATACTGATTTCTTGATAACTTTGAGTTATGTTTTGATTCATTGTGAATGATGTATAAGTATTTATGAGATTATATGATTATCAATGTTACGTGTTCTGATTCAAAGTGAAAGTATACAAGTTAAATTATGGTTTCAGATGGTATGGAAGAAAACTCCAATGAGGAATTTCTCAATGGTGGTTTCAAATGTTGTAAGTATGAATATAGAAAGCTTAGTATTGGAGTTCATTCTAACATTCTAATTGTCACCTATTCTCAAGTAGAGAAGGGTAAGACATGTGGTGATAATAACAAGAGGTCCTAATCTAGGGATTTTACCTTGGCCTAAGGCGAGTGATAACAAACTAACATTGTGTGTGGTAGCTTGGTGTGGGCTAACTGTTTCACCACAACAAGTGCACGAACTGTCATAACTCAATATTCATACTAAGCCAAATGGTCAAGTAAAATGGTGCTCATACACAAAATGTAGTTTGGGTTAATGTACTGTGTGTATCTTAGATTAATGTTTAACGTGTATTAATATATCCTTATTTGTTTTTATTCTAGCTTACTTTTCTATTTGTGTTTGTGTGTATGTTTTCCTTTGTTTCCTCTCTTTGCAATGATTATCTGGTGAGTGTGAACAGAGAAATACGGGTCTCTTTGGAGCATGCTTTGGAAGGAGATGATGTGGATGTTGAGGTTGTTGGGTTTAGTTTTTGTAAATAGTTGACTCTTAAACTAGTATTAATTGTATATAAAGTTTATCTTTATAGTTATTTTGAATATGACTGTAAATAACTTTATACTTTTTCTTTGGGTTAACTATTATTGTTAATTAAATTGATGACTCTTCAATATAGTATTTTCCTATATTTTTGGATGTAACATTATTAATTTCATGAAATTATAATATATAAAAAGATACAAATTAATCTTATAAAATTAAATTATATTTCAATTTATTTTACTTTAATAATTAAATATATATCAATTTTAGAATTATAATGAATTTATTCTAAATCCAATGATGAGATACAATTATTTTATACTTTATTTTCTCATATAAATGAAAAGGAAAAAAACACACACGCAATAATATAAGAATAGAAAGTAAAAAACAATGAAAGAATATATATATATATATATATATATATATATATATATATATATATATATATATATATATATTAATGTGTAGAAACTAGAATACACATATTTATTTTAAATAAATAAATAAGTATTATAATATCGTAAAAGAAAATGAAAATTAACTTATAGGTTTAATACTGTATTTCTTATCAAAACTCATCACACCCTATTTAATAATTTATTTATTCTAAAAAACCATTCTTATTTTAGTTTTATGATACTTTAATGACTCAAATAATATATTATTATTACAACTATTACTATTGATATAATAGTTTCTTTTTTTTGTATGCCACGTGAAATGTATATAGTTAAACTTCAACAATGAATTATTTTGTGGAAATGTTTTAAAAAATATATGTAATTCCTTAAAAACATATATATGATAAGATATTTTCTTAAATAAAGGGTGAACTGCATTTTTTTTCCTTGTTACTTTTGATTTGTGAATTTGGTTATTTGTTTTTTTATGGCTTTATTTCTAAAATTTTAGAACTTTCTCTTAGAAATATTTACTTAATTTGTTTAAATTAATTTTTAAGATTTATTTATTTATTTTAAAACTGTTTTATATAAAAACAAAAATATATCTAGTTATTTAGATTTAGAAAATAAATATCAAAATATTATAAATATTTAATATTCTATCATATTCTGTTTTATGCTTTATATACAAAATATTTAAATAAAATAAAATAACATAACAAACTTTTTCATATAACATATTTTTCATATCTTTTACAAAATTAAAAATGAGAAATTAAAGAAAATATAGTTAAAATTATACAAAATAAAAATGATAACAGACATATCTCACTTTAACTGTTAACTTTATTTTCTGATTTCTCTTTATTTAGATTCCTATCACCACCAACAGAATGTGATTCTGAAGCCACAAGCAAACTGTGTTTGTTCTGTTTTTTTTTTTTTTTTTTTAATGTTTTCTCCGAAAAACGAACCGCCACTCTCCTCTTTCCCGGAAAATAAAGACATGAAATCATCTCATCAGGACACGCTCCTTCGTCTTTGTCGGGTCCTCACGCGCTACCATTAACTCTCTACGCGTTGACCGATACACCAAACAAAAATCACAAAACTAAAAGAGCCTAATCGAAACGCAGTCGTTTCAAGCCAGTTAATTCCCAGGTTGCAGGATTTGACTCGGTTTTCAACACCAAACAAACATGATTAACACAAGCATTTAATGCTTATATAATAACTATATATAAATGTATATAATAAATGTCTTGAAAACATTTAATAGTACTTTTCTATGCTTCATAAATAAATAAATACAAAAAATATTTATTAGTTATATAAAAAAT
This sequence comes from Vigna umbellata, assembly GCF_029865625.1. Classification (NCBI taxonomy): domain Eukaryota; kingdom Viridiplantae; phylum Streptophyta; class Magnoliopsida; order Fabales; family Fabaceae; genus Vigna; species Vigna umbellata. The sequence continues at coordinate 13,682,442 of NC_142165.1, read as the reverse complement.
ACTTTTCTAATAGAAAAACTGATTAATAGTTATATATATAATAAATACTTTTTCTATGCTTCATAAATGATAAATAGAATATCACAAAGATACAATTATAGAAAAAAAACCTATTATTCTCTATACATTATTGTAATATCATGTACATCTCCCATGACTCATGCGATGACGATTAAAATTGAAGAAGAAATTAATTTGTTACCTTTGTTGATTATTTTCTAAATTCTTTAATTTTTGAAAGTCGTAAAATTTAAGCAATTTAAAATTGAGCTTGAAATCAGTAAATGCTACCGATTTTTATTTGCAAAATTTTAATACGCCATCTATTTAAAGAAAAATAAAGTTAATATTTTCACTAACTATATGGAATTTAAACAACGAAACAATTTGCTTTAAAATAATGAAAGATATCGATTTTTATATTACAACCAATTTAGTGCGTTCACCACCCAATTAAAAAAATGTAGAAAAAGTTGAATTCGAAAAAGGATAAAATATATAAAAAAAAAACAATAATATTTTATAGTATGATTTAATTTGGAATTTAATTATTTCTATATAAATAGTCTAACGTATACACGTCTCTGACCTCCCTCAATTTTTTTGTGAGAAGATTGAGGTTGGAGCGTAGTCAGCTTCTCTTTTTCTGCCGAAAGCTGCAGAATTTCATGCTTTTTCTCCTCTGGGGTTGAGCAATCGGTTCTCTTCAGGGTATTTAATCTTCTTCTTCTTTCATGCATTATATTCATTTACCATTCTTCTCTAATAGACACATACTCACGTAGTTCACCAGATTTGAAGCAGAAAGTTTTCTGTTGTACTTATGTCTGATAAACTATTGTATGATCTGTGTTCTCAATTTCAGGTAGTATTCATGTCACAGATACTTGGTTTTATTGACTTTGTTGGGTATTCAAGAGTTTTGACTGCATGTTAAGTAAAGATGAATCAGAATTATGAATATTTGGCTAAATTAAAAATCAATGACCAGGTTTAAAGATAAAAAAAAAAAATGTTTTTGGTCGCTAATTTTAGGTTGTTGCATTTTACTGCCAGATTTTTTAAATTTTTTAGAAAATGTTTTATCACTGATTTAATTTTTTTTTTTTTGGTTATCCCGTGATATACAATGATTTCTCCAGTGTGGCACAACGAATTTGTTCTTCTTTGTTAATTTTGAGTTTATTTTTGTTTGAATTTTTTTATTCCATTTGAAAACTTTAATGGGGTTGTTTTGTTATTATTCGTTTCCTTTTTCTCTTAGAAAATTCTGTGACACGCTGAATTTGGTTTGATCTGATTTGATCTTGGTGTTGTGGAGTTTCTGATTAGTGTTGCATGTGACAGATGCCGTTTGTTAACCCTGACCCTTCAGACAAAGATTCTGAACCATTTGTTGAGACAGATCCAACTGGTCGCTATGGTAGATACAGTGAGTTGCTTGGTTGTGGTGCTGTGAAAAAAGTGTACCGTGCATTTGATCAGGAAGAAGGAATAGAGGTGGCTTGGAACCAAGTGAAGCTGAGGAATTTCTGTGATGACCCTACCATGGTGGATAGGCTATACTCTGAAGTGAGGTTGCTCAGAAGCTTGACCGACAAAAACATCATCGCACTTTACAGTGTCTGGAGGGATGACCAGCGCAACACTCTGAATTTCATCACTGAGGTTTGTACCAGTGGTGATTTGAGGGAGTATAGGAAGAGGCACAGGCATGTTTCCATGAAGGCCCTCAAGAAGTGGTCTAAGCAGATTTTGAAAGGGCTGAACTATCTGCACTTGCATGATCCCTGCATCATTCACAGAGATCTCAACTGCAGCAATGTGTTTGTCAATGGAAATACTGGCCAGGTGAACCCTTTTACTCAATCATTGTTTTTCCTTCAGTTATGTGTTTGATAGATTGACTAAGTGAAACTTGATACAAAAAATAAAAGCATGAAAATTTGAAGAATGGGTTTAATCTTTTTGTTTATTTATTAAATTGCCGTTGATTCGAAACGCTCGGTGTGACATCTAAGTCATTAACTCCAGCACGTTATTATGTCTCCTGTTTGCCTGACAAAAACAATCGAATTACATTGTTCATAGAATAAGAATTTGACGACTACTTTGTTTTCTTTTGTTCTAAAGTTTTTGGTATTACTGTGTAACTGCTTTCCACCTAACATTTGTCTTTCTAAGCTTTTGATGTTTTATCAAGTTGTCCAATAACTTGTTATTATGTTTTAAAATCTTAATTTTCAAAATCTAACTTTTGAAAGGCGGTAGAAGAGATGAAGATAAGATGGAAGAGAGTAAATAGGGGAATAAGTTAGGATGGCAGAAAGAACGTGAGCAATGGAAATTGAAAGTAAAACACCACGATAGTCTGGGGATATTTTGATTTAAATTATCTTTAGAAACTGTTCTTATAAAGCATTATTTTGAAACGGAATTCAAACACCAAAAGTAAACAAGCCTTTATCCACATATCAAACCAAAGACAATCTTAATTATACTTCTATAAGATTAATCTTTTTTTGTCCGTTGTTATCAGGTTAAGATTGGTGACTTGGGTTTGGCAGCAATTGTGGGCAAGAGCCATTGTGCTCACACGATTCTTGGGACACCAGAATTCATGGCTCCGGAGTTATATGATGAAGACTACACTGAGTTGGTGGACATTTATTCATTTGGGATGTGTTTACTGGAAATGGTGACACTGGAGATTCCTTACAGTGAATGTGACAATGTTGCAAAGATATACAAGAAGGTGTGCTCTGGAGTTAGACCTGCAGCCCTGAACAAGGTGAAAGATCCAGAGGTGAAGGCCTTCATTGAGAAGTGCCTTGCTCAGCCAAGAGCTAGACCTTCTGCAGCTGACCTTCTCGAAGATCCCTTCTTTGATGAGATTGTTGATGATGACGAAAATGATGACTGTTCTTCTTCTCACCAGTAAAATTGTCCTCAGTCCTTACATTGAGACAATATGTTGATTTGATCTAGTGGTTTAGGGTTCCTTAATTTGATTCACCTACCTATTTAGTTTGCATATCAATTTGGGGCAGGCTAGAAACTGATTTTTTTTTTTCCAATTTGGAAGCTGTGAAATTGGACAAGGGTTGGGTTTGGGTTTAGCCAGGGGAGGGTTTGATTGGGGATGTTGTCATTTTGTACATAGGAAAATTTACAGTTGTGCAGCATATACTGAATGATGATTTGATTTGATTTGACAATAAATGCTAAAAAATATGTAATCAGCAGTCAATAGATGCGTGATGAAATATCAGTACAATAGACGAAATTTTTAGGAAAGGTTTATAAAGAAAATTGTGTTTTGAAAAGGTGCGTCGTCTCATTTTGAACAAAGGAACATGTGTTAACGATTTCGTCCAAACCAAACATAATTTAACAATTCAAAAACTACTTTTGTTATATATTATATATATAAGTCTTCATCCATGAAAATGAAAGAAGAAAACAATTTGTACTTCTTATTTGATCACCTTGTGTATTGTTCAAAATGTTTATGCAATCATTTTATACAAGTTCATTCAAGTAAACTCCAAATTTACTAGCCTGAGGTTTCAAGTAATAAAACTTTGTAATCTGTTTGAATATCATGATAGTAGCACTTGAGTATCTGTGATATATTCCTTTCATTGTCACCTTCAATCAGGGAAATGAGATCTTGAAGCAACCAAAAGCAGTGTGAAGGTGAAAAGGGTTTCATGTTTTGAGGGCAAAGAAAAAAGTGAAGTCAAGGGTTTGAACGCAATTTGAGCAGCAAGAAATGTGGTTGGATATAACAACTACAACAAGCAAAATGGGTTGTTCATATTTAAAAAATAGGAGCAAAGGTAAGCTTATAATGATGAAGAGGAGTGGTGTGGACAAAAGGGTATTTAGATAGAAAAACATGTATCATGCAACCCCACCATTTTTTGTTGGGGAATTATTGTAGTGACCCGTTGGGTGTACCACATCTTTTTTCTTCTTAAAGCAAATCCAGATTTTGACATTGACTTTTCTATCAAACCATTGTACTTTGCAAATTGCTCATAACGTTAAAAAACACTACAAAAAAAAATAAAATTACCAGCTTAGACCACTGATGAAGATTTTCTCATTATTTATCTTCTCGTATCAAAACAAGTCATATAAGAATTGTTTCAGTTTATAGGATTGATATTAAGTCTGTGATTTCTAATCTTAAAAGTCAGGTCAAAGTTCTATCTCCTATCCATTCTGGTTACCATTCCATCGAACTTGAGTGTTACGTGTAGAAAGTATCCCGATGCTAAAGTCAGTATTTGTCTCATAACGCTAGCAATCAATATAACCAACTATATGAATATCAAACCTATATTTATAGTTTTTGGAATGAACTTCTAATTATTACTAGCTCAATTACGATTCAAACGGTGATAATCTAGCTTATAGTTAATGTAATTGTTCTTAACTTTAACTCTATTTTTAGTCCGACCAATTGATTTACTGATCGGTTTATGTGAGATCGTAGATTAGACCGCTTAGTTCATAGTCTACCAAATGGTCATACTATACTATTCAATGATACTCATCAAAAGATGTACTCTTCTTATACAAAGAAAGTGATGAATTTGGAGAGAAAGATTGTGTTTGCATAACAAAATGAATCAATAAATGTGTCCATTTTAAGCATTTCTGCTACACTTTGAAACCAAACACGTTGCCCTTTGAAGCTGCATTTGAGTAGAACAAGCTGCAATCATAGGTTGAGGGTTTCTTCTGTGGTAAATGCTTAGATCGTTTTTAAATTTTTATTTACATAATGCTGTTTGACAAAACTAAACTTGGACAATAATTTAAGTAGGTATATGATTGTGTAATGTTGTTTTCCATTCATTTTTCTTTATCTGTATCCTTTTTTTTTCGTAATTTAAATCATTTCACTTTATTTCTATTTGTTTTTCTTATTCTTCCACTCTCCACTTTCTATATGAGATGTTTTTGTACTTGTAACAATGTTTTTGCACAGTGGAAAGTCAAAGAATGTTTTATACCGAATGATTGGTTGTCATGTGGAGCATATATATTCATGGTATGCCAGTTGCTAGTTATTCTAACCAGGTGTTTGACAGCTATTTGCCAAATTGTTAAGAAAAAGAAATCATTTTATTTTCAATTATGAAACTTTTCAAATTTTACTCCAAAAAAAGATGAAAGTTTCAAAATTTTCATTCTCTCATATTAAATATTTAAAATCAAGTAATATTGATATTAAAATTCATTTCTAAATATATATGTTATAAATATATAATAAAATAATTGAATTTTGACTGGATAAGCTTTTATGTTATTGATTGTTTGACTAATTTATTGGGACTATGATATAAAATTGTTTGAACTTATCAATGATTTCAAGTACAAATAAATACACATATATATTATTTCTTATAATACTCTTATTCTTCTTGAATAATATTATATGTAAAATTTGTCTCCTAAAAAGATAGAGTGAGTGTTAATTTTCTTTCAAAAAGTTGAAGATTGTGATCAGAATATTAAATTAAAATGTGGAATTAATTATTTTCTTTTAATTTATATTGATTTGAGGTAGAATTTTTTATGCATGGTCATGACCACAGCCACCACAAACAATGTAAAAGTTAAAAAAATGGTTTAATGTATGTAATCTACCTCTTAATCTTTTTAATCAGAAGTAAAGTATGTTATCTGTAACTTAATCTTTTTTATTCATTTCCTTTTATTTACTGTCTTCTTGTCTCGTTTTTCCCAAACACGGCCTTCTTTTCTTTCTCTTTCTGTCCCATTTATTCCTTTTATCTATTGGACATGATCATCAAATTTAAAGGAAAGAAAGCAAAATAAATAAATAAATATAAATATAGCCAAAAACATCTATGTAGGAAGACATTATGATGTCTACAAACTTTCTAATTTTAATTTTTAGTTTTGTGTGTGTGTTTTTTTTTTAAATCTTAGCCGGCACACCTAAATGTTACACAAATAAATAAAAATTATTCTTTCTTTCTATTATACGTAAAATGAATTCTATTGACCATTGTCTCTTTAATATGTTTGGAAATATTTCTTAACATTAGAATAACTCATCTAATTATTTTACCTAATAAATGATGTTTTTAGTATATTAATTTGATTCCTAACATGTTTATATGATAAAGAATTTATTATATATATATATATATGTATGTATATGTATGTATGTATGTATGTATATGTATGTATGTAGGTATATGTATGTATGTAGGTATGTATATAGAAGAGTATGTATAATGAATCTCACTCAATGAAGATATACTATTTATATCAAGTAATTATTTACATATCATGTCTTTATTATCTGTCAATCGTAAAATTTTGTATAAATAATGTTTCTGTTTATGAGATCCATTTATACAATTGCCAAAATTCATATAAAAACTGTTTCAATATATAGTAGTTTAAATTTAAAACTCGAATTGTTTTTAGTTAAAATCTCAAACTAAACACAATGGAAATTTTAGAAGTGTCTGTAAAATCACCTCCTAATAAATTCTAAGGATAAATATGCTTCAGACAAGATTTATTCTGATATCTTGGACTTTTGCTGTAAATTTCAATATACGTCCATTCATCAATTTTAATTTTATAGATTGCAAAAATAGTTATTAACGAGTGCAGCGATGAGTTCAAGTAATACAAGTATCTATCGGTAGCTTCTATGAAGAGATATGTCGTTATCCAATGCACAAATAGAGAAGCATGCAGCAGTAGCACCATTCATTTTGACAGCAGATAAAGAAGAAGCTGAAAATGCAGAACACAAGAGGTTTTTCTATGTTGAGGATGTTTCTCTTTGCTATCCTTTTCTTTATCATAGAGTGTACAAGAGGTGAGTTATCAGAATCTGAGTCTTTCTTCAATTTCCTGAGAGCAGTTGATCCCCAAAACGTGCTTAACAAAACTACCTTGGTTGGATCACCATCACATTCGTGCTTGGTCAAGTTGAATGGTGTAAGATGTGACTCAAATGCTACTAGTATTGTACATATAAAGCTTGAGAACTTGAACCTCAGTGGCACAATTGATGCAGATTCACTATGCAGGCTCAAAAAGTTAAGAGTGGTGAGCTTGGCTAACAACAGCATCAGAGGAACCATTCCACCTTCGATTTTGCATTGTACAAGGTTGACACATTTGAATTTAACCAGCAATCAATTGAGTGGGAGGTTGTCAAAGGCCTTAACAAAATTGAAACATCTTAGGAACTTAGACATCTCCAATAACAACTTTTCTGGTATGATCCCAAGTAAACAACAATATAGGCGATTGGTTACTTATCATGTGACACCAAATGTTAAGTTGGAAAGCAATAGTACCAAAGAGGGGCTAAAAGAAAGTGACAAAAACACAATGCAGCAACCGATACCAGATTCTTTATCAGACAGTGTTCCTGATAAAGCCACAAGGTCAAAGAAAGGGACAGAAACTTTGGTGGTGTTACTTTTGGGCACTGTGGTGCTTTTTTCATCCGTTTACTTTGTGGTAAGAAAGACATTAGATTTAACTGAAAGGAGAGAGGTAGTTAAAGAGAATCATGATGTGTCAAAGGCTCCGTCTAAAGAAGTTCAAGAGGTGAACCAAAAGGAAGGAGATTCTAAGCTTGTTTTCTTTGTTGAAGATCGTGAAAGGTTCACAATGGAGGACCTGCTTCGAGCCAATGCTGATTTGAGGAGTGAAGGCTTTTGCAGCAGCCTTTACAAGGTGAAGCTGGAGAACAATGATCACTATGCAGTCAAAAGATTGAAGAATCTGCAGGTTTCCTTGGAAGAATTTGGTGAAACATTGAGGAAGATCAGTAACTTGAAGCATCAAAATATCCTCCCCCTTGTTGGTTATCGTTCCACCAGTGAAGAAAAATTCGTCATTTACAAATATCAGAACAATGGAAGCCTGCTTAATCTGTTAAAGGGTATGTTTAGATTAAAATTTTTCATCAGTTCCAATACTCTTTATCACTTTCTCTGTGTTCACAAAATATGTGTTGCAAGTGTAAATGTGTAAACATGTTTCTGCCTTTATCATTTGCTCAACACTTGTTGAAACCTCACATTACAACAGTAATACAAGGAACACTGATGCTAAAAAGGAGAACATTGATTATATCATGATATAAAAGTCATTCAGCAGTTAATCAATCAGTACAAATTTTGCTAATCATTGCCTTTGAAATGTATCAAAAGTGGATAAAATTTATTAACAGCACTTCATTTATTACTCTCTTAAGCATATTATATATATTACCCTCCTGATAGTAGTTAATAAAGTCATTTTAAGTAAGAATCATCTAACACAGATAATGTAACAAGTTCTTACACTCTTATCCAATCAAGCATTATATTCTACAGTAAAAGTGATGTCATTGGTAGTACAAATTATAAAAATCAAACGTTTTAAGTAACTGATTTTGCTTTTGTAGCAGATTACATAGCAGGTAGAAAAGATTTCCCATGGAAACTGCGTCTGAATATAGCATGTGGAATTGCAAGGGGTTTAGCCTTCATGTATAGGAAGTCAGATGAGAAGGAGGAGGTCATTCCTCATGGAAATCTGAAGCCATCAAACATCCTTCTAGATGAGAACAATGAGCCACTAATAAGTGAGCATGGTTTATCAAAATTCATGGACCCAAATAGAGGTTTTCTGTTTTCCTCTCAGGGATACACAGCTCCTGAAAAGAGCCTAACAGAAAAGGGTGATGTCTACAGCTTTGGAATGATTTTGCTTGAACTGCTAACTGGAAAAAGCATAGAGGTGAGCAGAATAGACCTTGCAAGATGGGTGAGGTCCATTGTGAGGGAGGAATGGACAGGGGAAGTCTTTGACAAGGAAGTCAGGGAGAATGAGCATCAATGGGCGTTTCCTCTTCTGAACATAGCCCTCTTGTGTGTGTCACGTTTCCAAGAAACTAGGCCAACCACTCTGGAGATTTTGCAGAAGATAGAGGAGGTCATGGATCAACATGAACAATATCAGGAACGTTTTGCTTCCAAATGCTGTTCCAGTGGATCCAACCGTGATGAATGTTGTTCACTGCACAAAATCATACCTGAAACATGGGATTCTCCAGGATCAAATTATTGATTTAACTTCATCAATGCTCCCTATAGCATATTCACCTACTTACATATCATAAAGGCATCATCATCATCATCATCTAGTACATGAACATGTGATCATGTGTAGTGGTCTGTTTATTATTTAGGAATTAAGCCTATGTTGTGGAACTATGCTTTTGACTCACAGGTGCGCATGTTATTGTAATCTTTTGTTAGGTATGAGCTTTGTTTAACTATATCTGCTATATAAATATAAATGTGTTAGAGTTTAAGCGTAAGTTTGAGTAGAAGTGAAAAGATTGAATATGATATAATGAATAATGATAAGCATGCCATGCGTTTGAAACTGGTTGGGTTGAATTTTGAAAATCAATGAGCGAGTGCGAATGATAATGGCTGCTACAAAAGAGAAAAGCAATGGAATAGTTAATTGGAGAGTAATTATTATGTCCCCTGGAGTCAGTTCAAGTGAAATTGCAAAACAGTGAAATTCTGAGCACATGAATTTGATCTTATTTGCCTTTTGGATACTTTTTATGAACATGTTTAGATTGGTGGAAGGATCAGAATACGATAAAGTATATGGGAAGATAACATTATAATAGAGCTAAATGAGTTGTAGATAAAAAATAGATTAAAATGTGTTTTATTTATGTATTTTATAATAGAATAACCAGGATTAATTGTGAATCTTTTTATTTTCACGTGTTGTTAACACGGTTAGGAGGTGATTAGGTAGGTTAAAAGTGGATTAACTCAACCTCACAAAATCTGTTTATAAGGTGAGATTTACACTCACTTATATTATAAATTGACCTTATCTCTAGTCAATATGATATGAAATTTCCACTAATGTATGAGTTGAAACAATTTTCTCTCTCTCTAACTCCTTCTCTAGTGATATAATTCTAATGAGATTACCTTCTTCAAATCTAAAACCTTCATTTTTGTCTAGATGGATACATGAACTTAGTTGTAACTTTTGTATTCGCTTCCAAAACCATTTGAGAACGATGTTGCTGAAAAAATGACCGCATTGTTTATATGCAAAAGAACATAAAGACTAAATTGTGTGAGAAGAAAAATTTAGGAACCAAACTACTAATTAAGTTTTTTATCATATTAACAATTACTAATTTTATTTAATAAAAATTAGGACCAAATTAAATAAAAAATAATATAAAATTCAAAACGAATAAAAATATAAACATTAAATTATTAATTAAATTTTTGTTTATTTATTTTATACAATCTTATTCTTATCACACAAAAAATTAATATTATTGACAATCAAAATTCGTCAATAATGCATAAAATTCGTCAATAAATTAAAATTTTTGACGACTTATTGATAATAAAAAATTTACCGATAAATTTTATCAAAGACAAAATTCGCCAATAATTACTAACAAAAAAATTCATCAATAAAATTTGTTGATAATTATTAACAAAAAATTCATTCATAATTACTGACAAAAAAATTTATTCATAGTATTTACTTATTAAAGAAAAGGTTAATCAATTGTTAAATGAGATTGAATAATAAAATGAGGTATTTATGTTATATTTATATATTTAAAACCTGAAACTTCTAAAATATATGTATATATTAAAATATAATTATATGACATATTATTTAAGATTCCAAATATAATTAAAATATAATGGAATAATATATTTTTAATAATTTTTTTCATTTTTACGACTTTCAATATATTTAGATTTATATTCTAAAGAGATTTACACCTATAAAGTATGAGATGTACTCACAGTACTATCTTCACCATAAAACCTTAATACTTACATATTGTGGATTTATTTTTTCTTATGTCTCTTAGTTTTCTCCTTTTTACTCATTTTCAACTCATATTTACATTATTAACAATAAGTAAATTAAAATATTGTAAAATAACCATTTCCATGCATATGACTTTGCAGCACGTGGAGTTTTAGTGCAAGAAAGTGAAGTACACATAACAAGTGATTTTAAATATGGTTTTTTGCTAAAAGTGTTTTTTGTAATTTTGTTTAAAAAATAGTTGTCACAAAGGATGTTTATTGCAAACAAAGGATAAACCTAACTTATAATAATTTATGTAATAACTTTTATACATGACGATTCTAGTTATTAATGGAGTCAAAAGTTGTCGTTTTGGTTTTAGGTTCCCAGGTGTTATTGTTTATAAATTGTGTTTGAGTTTTTCTAGTAAGTATTTCATGTTTATAAATGAAGTAGAAAGAAACCCTACTTCAAAATGTTCATTGGTTAGGATGTTATCAACCTAGGCTTTTAAATGGAAATGATATAGGATAGGTTATGACATTCAGCCTGTAGCCAACTGTAAAAAGGTGAAGATTATTTAAGTGTGTTAACTTCCATATGTGAAATTATTTATTCATTATTTTATTAATATAATTTGCTTACAAATAGCCTAGATTTAATTTTTTAATCTATTCTAATATATATACTTATACCAAAATTATAAGATTAAGATTAAAAAAAGTTGTAAAAGAAAATTTATTTGCGAGTTATACAAGTCAACCTATAAGTCATTAAGAAAAAATGAAGATTGAATTATATATGTACTGTTTCGTATTGGATAAATTTGTTTCAAAATGTATTTACAGTTTATATTATGTTAATTAATATAAGGGTTAAATATGTTTTTAGTCCCTAAACTATTGGCGGTTTCTGGTTTTCGTCCCTCTTTTAAAATAAGATACAATTTGGTACTCATTCTTCTCGAAACTCTAGTTTTAGTTCTCGAAACTTTGGTTTTGGTCCTTGAAAACTAACCTAGAAAACTACCACATTTTTTACGGTGTTAGTTTTCAAAGACTAAAACCAAAATTTTGAAAAGAATGAGGACCAAATTGTGCCTTATTTTGAAAGAGGAACGAAAATCAGAAACGACCAATAGTTTAGGGACTAAAAACATATTTAACCCTTAATATAAGTATTATTTAGATTTGTCATTAATTAAGTTTATTTTTGAGAAAATTTTCATCAATTCTCAACTTTATTTGATATTTTTAGATATTTGAAAGTTGTTATTTTAGTTATGTATATTTGGTATCTACTTAAAAAATTAGAAATTATCAAATTTATTATTAATACTAATTTAATTGAAAAAAATAAAGTTAGTATTTAACATAGGCCTTGTCAATCGTCTTTATATTCACAAGCTTGCACTCATAAGAGGTTAACATGTATTAATTGAGTGAGTTCATTACTATTTGAAACATCGTGAGCAAATATTCTTCCATATTGAAATATCTTAATTATAAAAAAGCTTAATTTAAAATGCTTCCTATTATTTATTAAACTAGTAATAAAAGAAGAATTAACGGCAGGATTATAGTTCTGTGTTAATAATACGTAGATACGTTTAAAATTTAATATCTATAGAATTTTGGCTAAAAAATTAGGAACAAAATCTAACTATTTATTACAATTAATTAAATATATAATGTATATTGTAGTTTTAATATAATTGATCTACGATAACAAGTTGAAAATTTCAATCCAGTAATAATTTTAAAAAATCTCAACACCAATTATTTATTTAACGATCTTTTATTAAATATTTTTATAACAAAATATAAAAACTGATCCAAATGATAACAAAAGCTTTTACTTGATTTTAAATTTATATTAAAGTAAAAGTGAAAATAAAATATTATTTATTTGTTTATATTTAATGAAAATTTAATAAAATAATAAATTCTTCTACTAGGAAATACTTTTAATTATGATTTGATTCACACGAGTACATAATGAGACAATTAATTTACCTGTAAATTTTTTTTTCAACCATTGTCCTACTAAAAATTAATCTTAAATGTTGACTCTGACACTAATTATTAAGAGTAAAAGAATGAAAAAATAAAATAAAATGAAAACTTAATTTTTTTGATTCACAATGTGTTATTTAAATACAAATAAGGATTATCAGGGATATATTTATAGTTACAAAATGTTTCTACTTAAGAAAAAAAATACTAACGTGAAAATCACTCGCAATTAAGAAAAACATGTTAGGTTTACTATCCTAAGTATTAAAATTAACCAGTGTTACGTTATATATTTACATATATAAAGAATTATTTTATTTTATGTTCTGGTACGAGGTCGAGTCACTTAATCTGTACATTTTCTATCGTTTTCGTCTGGTTTTCGTTGGATTATTTTTTTCGTTCTTCAAATTCCGTCTGTTCTGTCTGACTGGGAAGGTACTTGTTAAAGGTATTCCGATGCTAAAGTCAGTAATGGTCCAATCGATAATTTTAACGTTGTAATAAATGCGTAATTAATGAATCTGTCTATCTCTTACCTTTCACCTGTATTTATAGTTTTGGTCTTTATAGTTTTGGTCGTGAGTCTAGGATTAGCAAAGCTTTAATCACGGCCCAATCCAGAGTTCAATCATCCTTAACTAATGTTTTGCCTTAATCATGTTTGAAGACCTACCTGTCACGGCCGTCTGACCTTGATGTTTGTCGGGTACTGTATGTCCATGTCGTCCGGAGATCATCTAGTATATTTTAATTTTTAATTAAAAAATATCGATGGATCTGACAAATTAGTGGATCAAATCAAGATGAGTTAGATCAATTTTTATTCAAAACTAGTGATAATATTATAAATTTAATATCTATTTTGGTTCTAGTATTAATAATTTTTCAATAATTTTTCACTTAATATCTCTTAAGAAAGAATCAATATATTCCCTTTTATTATTAGATTAATGTTAATGTTGTTAGTTGCAGAATGATATATTTGTATGTTCCTATCTTTTTATCAAGTTATCATCTTTCTAGAAACAACAACATCAAATGCTTCCAAATCCTGAGGTCAAACTTGGCTTTCCCTCTGATATTTATTGGTCTTGGTAGTGTTGATTCTTTATAGACATGTTTCTGATCCACACATGTAGCAACTGCAGTTAAAAGGGAACAATCATGATTCAGTCTTATAATGTTTATTTTCATTTTCAAAAAATATCATTTTTTTTTCCAGAATTTCTTACAGGAAGTTTTGAAAATGAGAAAAGGAAAAAGATGAATAATAATGATTAGACTGTACGTTATGATGGGTTTGTTTTGGAAAAAATCCAAGGTAATAGGTTATAGTGTAGTTGAGTTTCAGATTTTGTGAGTCTGCCTATGTCTTTTAGAGTAGCTTTCAAGGTGTCTATACAAATTATGTTACCAACCACTCTTTCTTTTCCTTCATTTTTCAACTTTCTTTTAACTCATTCTTCACTAATCTACTCTCTCTTATGTTGCTTTTTCTCCCAACAAAACTAAATCTATCAATTTCATCTACCTCTAATATTCTTTATAGTTAAATTAGCCAACAAAAATTTAAAATGATTACTTCATCATCCTTTTTTAAAAATTACACGACAACATTGATTGAAAAATAAATTAAAAAGATTAAAATCATTGTTTTAAATATAAAGGCAAAAAAAATGTTATTAAACATAATTTTCTTTTTGTCTTTATATTTGGTAATTTTGAAAATTTTATTTTTTATTCTAAGTAAATATATTGAAAATATTAGGATACAAAAGCAAAGTTTCACGTTAGATAAAATAAATAAATTTATATATACATAAAATATTTTATTAATAAGAAATTTTTTGAAGTAATACTTGAAAACATAGAAGATGGAGTTTGTTAAATTATTATTAACAAAAAAAGAAAGGTTTTTGGTGTTGTTTTGGTATTGGGTGTTATTGTAATGACACAAACGTTGTTGGTTTTTGCTTTGTTTATAGGAATTACCCGTTGGATTGCATTGCACTTTCAGTTGGTTCCTCCATCAAAACTCATTCAATTTTTTAAAATTAAATAAACACATAAGTTGATGCTCCATCTACTCCCACCATAACCTAACATTTTTAATTTTTTTTTTCACTTTGTATTCTTAAAAAACTTGTAAAAATGTGAGACATTTATAGCTAATTTTGTCATTTGTTGGTATTAGCTTCAACCATGCGTAGTGTGATGTTAAAGCCGAATACAAATTTCAAGGACGAAAAATGCTTATGACCATAAATTTAAAACGTTTTGAATTTTGTGTGAAAAGGCCAAAGAAAAAAAAAAGACCTATAATTTGAAGCGTAACGTACATATTCTTATGGTTTTTCTATTTCCAATCCAATGATTTGCTTCCAAAACAAAAATAGTTAATGAGTTATAATTTTGTGTTCAATTTTAGCAAACTACGTTATCAAAATCCAAAACACGATTTTGTACCCAATAATCATGGAGTTTGTTTCTCTGCTTTTTTAAAGAAAAAAAAAACTATTTCTTTTAATAAAATAAACAAATTGTATTTTTTTTATATCTTCATTTTTTTGAAAGCGACTTCATTTCCAACTCGAAACAACATTTTTTTTTGTTACATTCTTAAAATAAAAATAATTTTTTTTATTTCAACCAATCTACTCACTACATTTTCTAATATTTTATCAAAATCATTAGAGTCGCGTACATGTTCCATATACATCTATATATATAACATGCATTCCAATAATAATAATAATAATAATAATAATTACTGTAACAACAATCTATTCAACAACTCCACTGCATATCTACACACATTCAGATGAATTTGTTTTGTGCAAATCTATGTTATTATTTGATTAAAGAAAAAAACAGGTGGTGATTTACATTTTTTTTCCTTTTATACATAGTTAAATCAATTGATTCATAAAAGAAAAAACATGATCTGTTGTCATTTGCTGGCTCCTCCAAATATTCTTGCACGATTTGCAGTGTGTGTCTCTCTCTATCTCTCTTTCTTTCTTTGTGTGTGTAGAAGTATTTATATATAAATTGTGAAGTGTTTGTTTGGCCATGTTTGCTTGAAATTGCATTTCTTTTGAATTAATTAAGGGTGGGTAGTGGAAGCAAGCAAGGAAGCAACAAGATAAGAAAGCAGAAGAGGAGAGGAGAGAGGATGATATGCCATGCCACATCCTCTGTTTTCATTCCCATTCTTAGTTTTCCCTTCCATTCAATTTTTCACATAACCTCTCATTATTATTATTAGTTTTACTTTCTTTTCTTTTCTTTCCATCACCAACCATTCATCTTTGAATGGTGAATTTCCTTCCCATCTGGGTTCCTTTCATATTCCTTTGATCTCTTCCGCCTCTCACAATCCCTTCTTCTCTGATCCCAGAAGGAAAAAAAAAAATAAAAAACATAAAAATTAAAAATTTTATAAAAAAAAAGTACAGACAGCTGTTTGCTTGGTTTCTCTCTTTGCTGGATTAGAAAGTTGTTGATTGGTGCTCCGAAGATCCGATTAGATCGAATTTGAGATATCCCACTTCGTTTCTGATTTAAGCACCAACTGGGTTCTGGCTGAGATTCAATATAAGGTGACCCTTCTTCACAGATTTATCTAATCTGCATTTCTGATCGCTCTGCTTCGTTTCTCTCTTTGCTGGATTAGATATTTTGGTTCAGCTTTTGATTGATGCTCCGAAGATCCGATTCTCTTAGATCGAATTTGGCATAACCCACTTCATATCTGATTGAAGCACCAACTGGGTTCTGTCTGGGATTCAAGATAAGGTGACCCTTCTTCACAGATTTATCTAATCTGCATTTATGATCGTTTTGTTTTGTTTTTGCTCGTCAAAAATTGAATCTTTCTGGGGATTGAGCTCAATTATGCATTATTCGTTGAGCTGTGCATTTAGATTGGTTCTGGGGCTGGAGCTTTGGCCATGACTCAGTAATCTACAATCTAGATTGTGTGCGATGAAATTTCTAATTTTTATGTCCTATTGTTTTTGTTTTGGCATGAGAATTTTGATTCCGTAAGAGTGGTTGGATTGGATTTGTTTGATGAAATGAGTGATTGATAGCTAACTGGGCATGGTTGGTGGCAGAACAGATGGAATCGGATCTTGGCAAGCTCTTCATTGGGGGAATTTCCTGGGACACTGATGAGGAACGTCTCAGAGAGTATTTTGGGAAATATGGAGAGGTAATAGAGGCTGTGATCATGAGAGATCGCACAACAGGTCGTGCTCGTGGTTTCGGATTTGTTGTCTTTTCGGATCCTGTTGTTGCTGAAAGAGTCATCATGGATAAGCACATAATTGATGGCCGCACAGTGAGTTTTTCATTATAGATTTACTAAGCATTATGTCAATACATGTTATTTGGATGGGCAGTGATGGGACCTATCTAAATTTATGTTTGTGATGGAGATCATTGTGTCCCTACGTTTATATTTTCTACTATGTTGGTTTGATATATAAATCGTGTTCGTTTGGGCTCCATTCACCTGAATTTATGGCTGCATTGTATTAAGCATGGACTTATTTTGCTTATAGGACCCATATGTGTTGTGCTCTCAATTTTCAGGTTGAAGCTAAGAAAGCTGTTCCTAGGGACGATCAGATCACTGTAAACAGACAGTCTGGTACCATCCAAGGATCTCCAGGTCCTGGTCGCACCAAAAAGATTTTTGTTGGAGGTTTACCATCAACAATCACAGAGAGTGATTTTAAAAAGTACTTTGATCAGTTTGGTACAATTACTGATGTTGTTGTAATGTATGATCACAATACCCAGAGGCCGAGAGGTTTTGGCTTCATCACATATGATTCAGAAGAAGCCGTGGACAGAGTTCTCTATAAAACCTTTCATGAACTCAATGGAAAGATGGTTGAGGTCAAGAGGGCAGTTCCCAAAGAGCTTTCGCCTGGACCTAGCCGGAGCCCATTGGTAGGATATAACTATAGCCTGAATAGGACCGGTAGCTTACTAAATAGTTATGCTCAGGGTTTCAATATGAGTCCAATTGGAAATTATGGTGTCAAAATGGAAGGAAGGTTCAGTCCACTTACTAGTGCTAGAAGTGGGTTTACCCCATTTGGCTCCAATGGTTATGGAATGGGAGTGAATTTGGATTCAGGATTGAACCCAAGCTATGGAGGGACTTCTGGTTATGGTGGCAGTCTTGGATATGGTCGGATAAATCCCTTATACAATGGCAACCCAAACAGATATACCACTCCTATTGGCAATAGTGGGGGAAGTGGGAGAAGTGATGCTCTAATGAACTCGGCTTCTCGGAGTGTTTGGGGAAATGGGGGCCTGAACAGTGCTGCTGCCAATAATCCATCCAGCCCTGGCAATTACTTGGGATCCGGAAGTGGGGCTTTTGGTGTTTCAATTGGAAATAGTGGCCCAAATTGGGGTTCATCAGTTCCAACCCAGGGAGGAGGGGCTGCTTCTGGGTATAGTACTTGGGGTAACACTTATGAAGGTGGGGATAACAGCATTGGTTTAGGAGGGGGAGGGTATGGAAGGAACAGCAGTCCAAGTGTGCCTCAATCCTCAACATTTACTGCACCAACTGGTGGTTATGAAGGATCTTATGGGGACTTGTACCGCAGTGGTTCAGTTTACAGTGATTCAACTTGGCAGTCTGCTGCTTCTGAAATAGATGCTTCTGGTTCGTTTGGTTATGGTGGGCTTGGTGGTATAGCTTCAGATGATCCAGTAAAGAGTTCTGAAGGTTTCATTGGAAACTACAATGTAATAAGTAGACAAACTAATAGAGGTAAGATCTTTGGCTACAATTCTTGACTTCTGAAGACAATTAGGTCATAGTTTATATACACTGTCTGTTGTTTATTTCCATTTGTGTGTTTTTGACTTCTATATTTCAGAATAGGAATTTCACTGAAGGAAGTCGATAACCAAATTTGTTTACTTTTACTGTGCTGTTACATACGTTATTAAGCGTACAACCATCATGCTTGTAATTGTGATGTAGATAAAGATAATATGGAAGCATTATTTATGTCTTCTTTTAATTATAACCAAACACTCTAGGTTCTTCACTTTCTTGACATGGTCCTTTATTCCTGAATTCTCGATATTGTCCTGGTAAATTCTTACTGCAGTCTAAAGGTATAAATGGCCCATTTGGTTTGTTTGAGAAAACATTTTATGTTCTCCTTTCTTATTGTCACAAGTGATTGCTAAAATGTCACTTTAATTATGTTTTCGCTGATTTATTTAGGAAGTGGTGAAAACAAAACAACTGAGAAGTGCAAATATTTGAAAAAACGGGAATAAGTAAAAGCATGGCGTTTTCTGTTGTTTTTAGTGAAGAGAATAAAATATTCTCAAACCAAGCATGCCCTTAGCTTGCTGTATTAGTGTTTCTTGATTACTGCCATTTAACGATATTGGAATTTGATGTTTAATGTGAAGTTATACAAACTTGCAAGATGCTAGAGATGTAGGCATAGATCTCACTCTCGGTAATTGTGTGTATGGTTAGTTTTCCAATAATTGGTATTTGACAGGTTCTGACTGTAGCAAAATACAGATGCAGATTGCACCCCTTTAATTCTTATGGAAAATGAGTTCTGATTATACTTTCTCGTGTTATATTATTGTTAAAGGGTTGGCATTTGAGCATTTCCATTGCATTTTTGACCTGTTCTGGTTCAAGTTCATTTTGTACTGATTTTCTTTTGCTGATGCCTACTTGTTTCAGGAATTGCTGCGTAGGAGATATGTTAATTGGATATGTTATGGTAACATTAGATCAAGGAAAACTGGTTAAAGAAAAGGAGGTATTGTGAAACCATACAGAAGCTAAATCAGTCAAAAGGGATTTTGTGTAAGGTTTGGGATTTTTGTTTTGTCTTTATTTTTCAAGGCTAGGATTCCTTTCATGGAATTTGATTGAGGTGTAACATCAGATTGCGGGATATACTCAGGAAGATTGGTTCCAGTAGTTTGATAGTGCAATGCTGGAGAGGTGCACCATCGTTAGTATGCTTAATGATAGTTTATTAATTTTTGAATTTTTTCTGCCACTGTAATGCTTGGCAAAGCTGTTTGTTCTTGTCACCATCTTTTTCATGGGACACGTTTCTGATCAAATTGTAAGTGAAGTTCAGTTTGATTTATCAGGTTTGATACATTAGAGGGGCACCCATCTTGGATCCCCCATCAAATAATTAGTTACTGGACAGATATTATTTTTTCTTAGTCTTTTCTTATACAACTTCATACCTTCCTTATTGTTACATTACATTCCAAATCTGCTTCCTACTGATATTATATTACCACTATCCATATCAGTTACTTTCCTGTTCTGTTTGGTTTTTGTAACTTTGTGGTGAAAACATTGAGCATGTTATAACATCCATTTATAGATCAAAATTGATTGGTTGAAAAAAGGATGCTTTTATCAAGATTCTTTTCTGGCATATGTTTGCCAATAGTAAATGGTAACTTGTAGTTTTTTGGTTGTTTCTCTCTTGCTGTTCCTTCCTAATAATAGCAATTCAGATTTGGATCTTGGATAGAATTTGTGTGTGGCCATGCTGACTCTTATCCTTATATGGATCAGGATTTGTCTTGTATCACTTTCAGCTTTCCCCTGAAAAAATCCCATTACAGTGTGGTCCTTTCTCTACAGACACACATAATTGTATGTGTGTGTGTGTGTGTATAGTTGTAGCTATTAAACAGCTTGCATTAACTTGGATATGAGCAATAATTAGTGCAATATTTGTTTAAAATATCATGATTAGTCCAGGCCATGCAAGCCTGTCTTGGAGATTTTAGACTATTGTGTCACATGCTAATCCATACAAATGCACATGCTTCAATTATGTTGAAGGTTGTGGTTGTAGAAATATGGTGGAATCTTTAATTTGAAGACAATAGCTTGTGGTAGTGTTGGGTTTTAGACATCCTTGGATATTTGAATTGGAAAGCAAAGCATGAATGAATGAGACTCCATGATTAGGATGTTTGAGATATTTAAATATGTGAGATACAAAACTGGTTTCAAAGTTAACATGGGACATGTTTTTGTTTTTTCATTTTGAGACATTTTTTAACTTTTATATCATAAAATTAGGTTAACTTAAATGCATATTTTTACTTGATAAACAATGAAATATTGGCAATCTGTTATGATGATAATGTGTTAACTTTTATAAGTTAAATGTGTAATGAAAACTTAATATCAAATCTACAGTTCAACATTTACTGCGAATCTTAAACCTAAACTTGCACGTAAGATATTTCAACCCAAACATGAAGTTGTTGAAACTGGTTTCAAAGAAACTAGGAGGTTGTTCAACACTTCAACTACTCCACTTTTACAGTTCAACATAGAATGTTTTTAATTTTATTACTGAAAACATAACACTAAATAAGCTTTCAGAAACACTTTCAATTTTGCATTTAAAGATACTAAAAGCAAAAGGATGTCACCAACACCATCTTCAGAATAGTGAAACACCATTATGGTTGTTTAAAAATCATATTACTCTCTAAAATATAGAATTATTTTCTTATTTTACAGATAAAAATTTGTGTCAAATTATTTTTTTCAATACCTAAATTAATGAATTTTTTTTTATCCTTAGAACTCCATTTTTTTTAAAGACTTAAATATCTTTTTACTAGTTTATAGAAAATTTAAATAGCTACGTTCATATTCGTTTGTTTGTTTCAACTTAGTTATTGATATATACCACTTTCAATTCATTACAGGTAAAATATTATATAAAAGTACATAAACCTAACATACATGATATAATCATGCTCTTGGTGAATTTATACTTTAACATAAACTATTTACTCTTATCTTTTTAGGATTAAATTTTGATACGTAATTAAAATTAACACTGTTTAACAAGTCCAACAAAATCAATATCATTATATTAAAAGAATATATCCATTCATTTTTTAAATTTGAAAACTAAATTATATCAAAATTTAAAAAATAAACGAATTCTAATTTAAACCATATTTAAATTTTCTTTTATTAAACTGTTAATTGAGATTGAATTAGCTTGGACCATAATCTTAAAATTAGTCATCTTCATTCACATGGTCCCCATCCACAGGCCATAATTGTTCAAGCACTATTCTCAAATCAAACCAATTCTAGACTACAATTATAACATAAACTAAACCCAAATTGTCTAATGAAAAGAAGCTAAAGTTGAAATGGAACCTCATCAAACTTTAACTTTGATGTGCCACTTTCTCTATAAAGTTGTGACAGTAGCAATTTGACAATTTGACAGATAGAAAATATCTTATCATCATCGTATGAACCACAAACAACTGATAGGTAACGTGATCAAGGATATCACATTGTTGAAAACGTTTTGTAAATGTATAATGGCAGCAGCAGTGATAAATTGCTACTTTTAATTTTTTTTTTCATTTTCCAAAAAAGCTTAAAACTATACAAAATTTAAAAAATCTATACCAATATATAAAGAAAATTTCTCCTTTTTTTTCACACTTATTTTCTAATTTTACATTTTAAATAATTATTTTATTAATATTACCTTTTCACAATTTAATGTTTTTTTAAATTTAACTATTTTTTAATTAAAAAATTATCTACAAAATAAATAAAAACTACTTACAATAAAATTATAAAAATTGTTTATATTTCATTTTGTTATACTTTCAAATTTTAATTACAATTTTTATTAAAAATTATTTATATTTTATTGATATTAACTCATATTTTTTTCATCTTTTACTAATTTAAAATTTTTAACTTACATTTTCTATTTTATGCACTCATAATTTTGTAGTTTCAAAACTTTTATTTATTTTTCTAATAATTTTATTAATTATTCATTATTTTTAAGTAGTTTTAGCATCTCACTTTACTTTATTGTTTATGAATCAAATTAACTAAATTTAGAAAATTATAAATAAAAAATATTTAAAAATTTGCGTGTTCAAAAAATATTTACAAATTAAATATTTGGTGGGTATGGAAATATTTTGGAACATGAAACAGCCAGATTGATAAATTTACTAAAAAAATAATATTCATTTTATTTATTTAGATAATTTTGAATAGAGTTGAAGTGTAAAGAATATGTTAAAATATTTTAAAACAAAAGAAGAAAGTGGCTGCATAGTTATCCATGTTAAATTAATAAAAAGTTAAACAAAATGCACAATCAAACTGATAATTGATCATTCCTTTATTGCATTTCATTTTTTTTTTATAAATTAGCCATCAAAAACACCTTTTTTAAGAGTTTGTAACTTGATATGACTATCAAAGAAGAGATAAATTGTACAGCCTAAAACCTAAATTCTAAAGATATAATATCATATACTATATATTATATTAAAATATTAGTATATTAAAACTATTTCTTATAAATTACAATTTCAAAATCAGTTACCAAGGGTTTCAAAATCGAAGCCTAGCTTGGTCCCAACTTCTGTTCAAATATTGAATCAGTTTTTATCTTTATCAGTTGCTTAATATTGATTTACTGATCATATAAGCTGAGTCTAATTTCATAAAAAATTGACATTTCTCTCTGAAAAATATTTAACTTTAAGATAAGTTAATAGATCTTTACCTTTGTATAGTATTCAACTTTTTCATTTTATCTTAAGTGAGATTTAAATTTACACTTAAAATTCTAACACTGTCAACAAGAAATTTATGAAGGAACTTTGAAGGTGATGGAGCAAGCTGAACTTGAAAAAACTAGGAATATATTTTCTGATGTTAAATTCTCTTATGATGAAATACCAAAAAGCTTCGGTTTTAGATTATATTTTGTTCACCCAGAATTTCTAACATACTTGACATTCTGGAGTATTTACTTTACCTTAAGCACCATCATTCCAAGAATCCAAAGCTGTTGAAGTTGGATACAAAGGAGAAACAGATCGATGATGATTCTGTACGGAAATCTTGTTCGTGTGAAACAGACGAAAGCAAAATCATAGATGATTTGGCCCGCCATCAACTTTAGTATTGGCCATGTGAAACGTGGGACCATGTTATGTTACCACTCGTGATTATACACAGAATGAACCTTTTGATAGATGAATCCGCTTTCACAAAATGTTGACATCCAAATCAAAAAGAAACACAAGAAAATGAAGACTGAGACAGAAAAAGAAAAAGTTCATGTAGCAGTTAAGATAGGATCAGGCCTGTGAGAGTACAAAGTTAAGATTCCCTGTTGCCTATATCAGATCAAGAAGTACACAAGCTGAGAATCTCACTGGACAATGCATTATTTCATTCACTACTGATATCAGTTTCCTTTTTTTTTTCTTTTTTTCATTCTAAAATCTAAGTCACCTGAAAGTATTCCCATGAACCAAAGCAGACTAAAAGTTCAGAAGAAAGCCCTGCTGCCGTAAAACACACGGGAGTTAGAGCTCTTTGGTGTCTGTATCTTCTGTTCGGAGCTTGAGTTTCCTGAACTAGTTGGTCCACTTTCAAAGTCCATAGGAAGCTTCATTTTCGCCAACGACTCTGTGAACTGCTGCATGCTTTTCATGTACATGTCGACTATGTCCTGCTGCACCACATTTGACTCAGGCTCGATGTTAACGGTCACAACAGGCTTAGGGAATGACTCCTTCACCACCCCATTTGAGGAATCAGTCTCACCATTGTTGTCCTCCCCATTTTTCTCTTTGTTGGCCGAAACTTGTTCCTGATTTGGAGACTTGGAAGCAGCAGCAGCATCAGATGAGCCTGAGCTTGCAGCCACTGAAGGAGATGAAACTCCATTTGTTGACACACTTGTAGGTGGAGAATCAACCTTAGGAGGTTGTGCAGACTCAACACTGCATGCTGAGAAGCTCTCCACAAGCTGAACACCTGCTTCAGAACTCAGATTTTCAGTATCATTGGTGGTCAAGCTGGCAGAACACTGACTGTCCTCACATGGAATACTTAAGTATTCTGAAACCATCAAGTGGTCTTCATTTACAATTTTTGGATCCGGGAATTCAATCTTGTCTAAATCTCTGACCAGTGATTCGCAAGTTTCAGAGTCCTTGTCAGTGCCATTTGCAGCCAACTCAGTAGGCATTGCAGAAATTGCAATAACATCAGGCGAAGTGCCAGTGTATGCAAGAGACAACTGCACAAAACCGGCCGGTGAATGGAATAGATCAGTCGAGGAAAGAGAGAACTCTTTCTCTAGTTTGCCGTCCTTCATCAGCACTTCTGACAAAGGCACCAAAGCAAAGCCAAGCAATTGATCTTCAAGATAATTCTTCACCCTGCTCAGCATCCAGATTTCACATTTTACAGCAGAATCAACTGTCCTGACGCTTAGACGAAGATTCTCATTAAAGACAGGGTTCCTTCCTCCTCCATTGATGGTCTTGGTAGAGACGGTATTCTCGGGATTACTAGTCAGGCTGATTTTAGCATAAACATCTTGCTTGTGGTATATGCAGATGTTATGAATGTCCCTGGCCTGATGAATGTAAACATCAACAGCACCAATGAACTCCTCTGAATTGGACCTGACAGCTTCCTTTCCATTGACTTCAATGTCCTTAGAGAAAGGACCCGAGCTTTGCTTGTAAATATCAGACTTGTACTTCTCAGCCTCACCCAAGACAGAGTTCTTGAATGGTGACACAACAGACTGTGGGGATTCCATGATATCAATAATTTGGGAACCTGACAGAACACAAAATACTTCTACAAAATCAAGTCACCCTATACAAAAAACTTCAACGTAAAACCACATGATTATTTGAACTTAAACCCAATACTCAACCAGAAATTGGATAGAATTAGCAAAACCAGGAAGAACACAAAATCCACAGTTCCATGAGCAAGACAACTAAACTCACCTTGAAAAAAGCAACCAGTTACAACCTTCGAAGGCTTAAGCAGATCCAAAATAGACAGATTTTCTAGTATGTGGAGCACATAAAAAAAATAAAAGCAAAGAAAGGCAACAGTCAAGCCCCAAATGTGAAAGAGAAATAGGAAGCTTCAATTTGAATTGCTCTTGAGCGTTGCCGTGTGAGTTGTTAACTCACGGGAAAGAGGTCAACTCAGAAACAGCAACCTCAGTTCAAAACTGACTTTTACACCTGAGAGCCGACAAATACGGAATTGAGAATCAAGGTCCACACAACTCAAGCAGAGAAAAACGAATTCCCAAGAACCAGAACCCCAGCTTCAAAATTGAAACTTTACACTTTCTAGCGAGATACTAAAATACCCAGAACCGGCCAAAACTTAGAACCTATCAATAAGAATAAAGGGTAGTGCCAGATTTGACCAGATTCTAATAAAGCTACGAGCTTCTGTCTGCTGCTCTCGGCCCAAAAAACTACCACAAGAATCCAAGGGAGAGAAACAGTGAAAGCAAAACCAAAACCAAAACCAGAAATTCAGAGACAAACAGGAGCCAAAACAAAACCAAAACACAAAGAAAAACTTTAATTAAAAACACAAAGAGGATCACGTTGTTGTGGCTTCACATACCTGTCGTAGGTCCTCGGAGAATTAGTTAGCCTCCAAAGTCAAAATGTGCTATCTTTGTGACTCTAAACCAGGACGAAGGACACCCACCGTGTTAGAGATGAGAAGGAAAAAAAAAACAAGACTAGCTTGTTTAAAGAAAGGGAAGGATGGTGTGAAAGGAAAAGGAGAAAACAGTGTGAATAATAGTGAAGAAAACAAAAATCTAGAGGTGATGATGTATGATGTAGTGTTGTTGTGTCTGGTTTATGACTCTGTTGTGTGTATTTGGAGTATGTATATTATGAGTATATATGAGTGACAACCTTGGTGGTATTCATACACAGACATTTATTGTAATTGTTGGAAGGATATTTTGTGGGGATAGAGATTGAAAGGATAAGGTATGGAAATGGAAGGGATTTGCAGCAACCCCGCGCGACTGGCTCTGACAGACCAATGAGAGAAGATTTGTATGCATTTTGCAGTTGGAAGTGGGGTATGCTGCTTATGACTTTTTTCTTCTTTTTTCTCTTTCTCTCTAACACTGTCCCCACCTACGACTTTCACTCGCTGCAATTCTGTCCTCTTCTTCCATTTCTTCATTGTTTATTTTTTGTTGAAAGAAAATATAAAAGTCTCATTTTGATCATAAAAAAAAGAAGATGCTGTGCAGAAAATGCATTGATGATTATCATTATGTGAGTCTAGAACATGAGAGTATTCCTCGCATGATACCAACGGTCGCCCACTTAAAAGGAAGAGCTTTTGCACTTTAGTTCTAGAAATTTGCTCTTTTCCTTTGTTTTGCACCAAAGTTGTACCTTAAATCAAAGATTAATGATGGTGGGGTCTTCTGCCTTGTTTGAAAATGACTTTGAGACTTCCATTAAAAAAACAAACTTGAAGGTAGACAACAGGGATGTCATTGATTCACTGCTCAACAACCCCAAATTCTGTCTTTGAAATTTAAATAATACTTAAATGCTATGCATTCGTTTTATCAAATTACCATAATTAATTGAGCTGACTCTTTGTCTCAGCAATGGGATTGTTTTCTCTTATTATTTTGACAAGTGACTTGAAATAAAAATAAAAAATTAAATCTGTATTGTCTTCTCCCTTTGTCTGTTTCTCTTTTGCTTTTGATAAGGATGGGTGTGAGACCTGGTTAAGCACAGTAAGGTGCTTTCATGTGTTTTGTTTATCTACTTTTGCTATCAATACCCTCTTTTTCTTCTTTCACATATAATACATGTCGTAATTTGCGCTACAAGATTTCATATTTTATACACTCCAATCAAAATTGTTGAATTATAAACCTATTTATAAACACTACATTAATGATATATTTCAATTTCTTGTTTGATTATTACAAGAACATGTTCCTACCATGCACTACATTGTTGCAATTACAACAAAAATATTTATATTTACAAATATTTATGTGTCTATACTCCTCGGGAATGAGAATTACTCTTGTCTTGATTTTCTAATGATTGTTTTTGTTCCATTGATGACTCATTAATGACCTTTATTAATATATGTTTTTACCGTTCGGTTCTCTTGGAGTTTGGTCTTTGGTAGAGTCGGACATATTGTATAGTGTGTATTTATTATTAAAAAAAATCAAAGTTAAAAATAAATGTACTTTATTAAGTTAAACTTTATTAAATTAAATTCAATCAAAATTATATTTTAATTTAATTTATATTATATTTTATATTTTTTATAATTTTATTTATATTTTATTTTTAAAATTTATAATATATTTTTCAAAATAATCGCAAGGATATTTTTAACAACAATGACAAATGAATTTTTTTATAAATAAAATAACGAATAAATACTTTAATATTCTATTCGACTAGTTATCATACATACCTAATTGAAATACATCCTTACCTTACATATAAGAACAAATACAGCATCACGAAAAATCAACTGTGTTAGAACTTTTTTTTCGTAATTATTTGGGTGCATTATTATCAATTAGAAAGTTAGTTTTTGGCAAATATTGATATTATTATTGAACTTTGTCTTCCCAAAATCGTTTTCAATCAAACTATTTCACAAACATATTCCGGGCCGGCACCGACCCAATCCTATTTTCTTTATATGCAAAAGAACAAACAGGAGAAAGTTTGACACTTTTTTATCTCTGTGTTCTTAATAAAAATAAAATAAAACGATAGAGATGAAACTTGAATTTATCCTTTGTATTGTCTATTCAAATTCGTTTGAACTTTTTTTTGTCATTTGTAATTAAGTTTGAGATTATATGAATTTATATAGTTACGTAACTAAATTCTTGATTATAAATATTTGTTTAATATTTGTTTTTAACTTTGTTATGTAGTAAGATATTTATTAGATAAAATATCTTAGATATTTTAAGCGGTTAAGATATTTATGAGTAACTAACCACATTTTTAGGTAAGGTTATTTTTATTTGGCTTATAAATACAATGACAGGGCAAAAGTTCAGGTAAGTTCCCTCTACGTTCTAGAGACTCTAGATAATATTCTAGGGTGATATCATAATCACTTCTTGAGAGCTGAGGCTCCATAACTCACATCTGACTTGAGCGTCGGAGTATCTTCGCAGGTACCTCCCCCTCCTTTGGCGAAAGTAGACGAGCGGTACGAAGCTGAAGGAGCATGAACGACAACAATTGAGGAAAAGCGAGCGTCCCAGACATTTAGAAACAACAAAGACACACTGGAAAACATCTACACCGAAACATTTTGGCGCCCACCGTGGGGCCGAGTGTCATCCCACAGAAGCCGCAAGAGGAGCACTCGGCCTCGACGAATCACTTCTTCGGATAAGGCTACTCCAACAAGATGAAGCCGCTGCATCGCCCCCAGGATTCTCCTCCGTGAGCCATTGACGCCACCGTCATCACCAGACCGAATGGCGCCTCCGGCAAGTTTATCTCCTTCTTCCGCCACCACTGACGTCGTCTTTATCAAGATTCAATTCCCAGACCAGCACCAATTGCTACGACAATTGGCTCGGCGTCTTCTACGACCGTGACTCTCGCTACACCGGCGAAATCATCCTCCACCGCCGCCTCGACTCAGACAAGCGCCGCCTTCACCAGCGGCAACACTTGCATCTCCAGTTTGCGCTGTCTCCAACGCTTCTTCCCAACCTAATACTCACCGCCAAACAAGGCCACCTCAAATCCGCCAGTCCATCCCAAGTCTGGGGACTCCACGGTCTTCGATCACCTTCGATCGCGGCTTCCGTCGACGACAACCTCATGATCGGCAGTTCCGCAGTGCGATTGATTCTAGGGTTTTTTTAGGCACTGGCAACGTTGTGAACCTCTGCTCACCATGCCATCTTGGCAAAGCAATTTCACATACGGGTCACTTGGAGCGTCCTCGGTTTCTGTGAAACTTTTCTTGATAAGGAGAAAATAATTCTCAGAGCATAAGGCGTTGAACGTGACTACCTGTTGCGACTCATGAAGGATACGCTCAACGTACCACTATCATACACAGTTTTAAAAGTACCATCGATCACCCTCACCGATCACCCTCACGTTCGGCCTCACTAACGTTCGGCAACTCGGTCTCCAACGTTCGGCCATCCGTGGCCAAAAGCGTTCCAGAACTCGGCCGTTCGGCCTCACATGTTGTCAATCTTTCGTTCTCAATCGTTCAGCCTTTTGCGGCCTCAAACTTTCCAGCTATTGGTCGTTCGCCCTGACATGTTTTCGGCCATTCGGCCTCTACCGCTCGGGCATCCGTAGCCTCAACCGTTCGGCCATTCGGTCTCATTGCCGGCCTCAAACCCTTTGGTTTCAACCGCTCGACCAATCCATGGCCACGAGCGCTCAATCATTCGTCCATTCGGCCTCAATGACGTTCGGACGCTTGGCCTCAACCGTTCGGCCATCCGTCTCAATGACGTTCGGACGCTTGGACTCAACCGTTCGGCCATCCGTCTCATCGACGTTCGGTCTCTAGCGCTCGGCCATGCATGGTCTCACGTGTTCAAACATTCAACCGTTCGGCCATTCGGTCTCATTGTCGTTCGGCAATTTTCAGCATCAAGCGTCCAGCATTCGGCCTCACTGACATTCGGCAACTCGGCCTCTACCGCTCGGCCATCCGTGGCCTCAAGCGTTCCCGCATACGGCCACTCAGCCTCAAATCGTTCGGCCTTCTCGGCCCTAAGCGTTCCAGCATTTGGCCGTTCGGCCTCGCAGGTTTTCGGTCCTTCGACCTCAACCACCAGGCCATTCGTGGCCTCAAATTTTCAAGCATTCGGTCGTTCGGCCTCAAAGATATTCGCCCTTTGGCTTCAACCACTCGACCATCCATGGCTACGACCGCTCCAGCATTCGGCCGTTCGACCCCACTGATGTTCGGCCATTCGACCTCCCTGACGTTCGGTCGCTAGGCCTCAACCCCTTCGGCCTCAATCGTTCCGCTTTCCGTGGCCTCAAGCATCCAGTTAATTTTCAGCCTCAAACGTTCCTGCTTTCGGCCACTCAGCCTCACGGACGTTCGGCCTTTCGTCTTCATTGACGCTCGACCATCCATGGCCACGAGCGCTCCAGCATTCGGCCACTCGACGCCACTGATGTTCGGTCGTTCGGTCTCACTAACGTTCGGCCGCTAGGCCTCAACCCCTTCGGCCTCACTCGTTCGGCTTTCCGTGGCCTCAAGCGTCTAGCATTCGACCGTTCGACCCCACTGATGTTCGGCCATTCGACCTCCCTGACGTTCGGTCGCTAGGCCTCAACTCCTTCGGCCTCAATCGTTCTGCTTTCCGTGGCCTCAAGCGTCTAGTTAATTTTCAGCCTCAAACGTTCCTGCTTTCGGCCACTCAGCCTCACGGACGTTCAGCCTTTCGGCTTCATTGACGCTCGACCATCCATGGCCACGACCGCTCGAACATTCGGCCACTCGACGCCACTGATGTTCGGCCGTTCGGTCTCACTGACATTCGGCCGCTAGGCCTCAACCCCTTCGGCCTCACTCGTTCGACTTTCCGTAGCCTCAAGCGTCCAGCATTCGGCCTCACTGACATTCTGCCACTCGGCCTCTACCGCTCGGCCATCCGTGGCCTCAAGCGTTCCCGCATACGGCCACTCAGCCTCAAATCGTTCGGCCTTCTCGGCCCTAAGCGTTCCAGCATTTGGCGGTTCGGCCTCGCAGGTTTTCGGTCCTTCGACCTCAACCACTAGGCCATTCGTGGCCTCAAATTTTCAAGCATTTGGCCGTTCAGCCTCAAAGATATTCGCCCTTTGCCTTCAACCACTCGACCAACCATGGCTACGAGCGCTCCAGTGTTCGGGCATTCGGCCTCAACCGTTCGGTCATTTGGTCTCACTGACGTTCGGCCGCTTGACCTCAAGCATTCGGCCGTTCAACCCCACTGATGCTCGGACGTTCGGCCTCAATGACGTTCGGCCGCTTGGCCTCAACCGTTCGGCCATTTGGTCTCATTTGACGTTCGACAAATTTTCAGCCTCAAGTGTTCCAACGTTCGGTCATTCGGCCCCACTGATGTTCGGTCATTCAGCCTCACTGACGATCGGCCGCTCGACTTAAATCCCGATCGAACGATCTAACCTATATGTTTGATATTATGTATCTTGCAGGTCACAAGAGACAATCAACAGAAGACCGTGCGATCTTAATATATCAACCGATCGGCCTTATATCATAATCTATTTTTTATATTAATTTTCTAAATCTTGTAAATGCATTGGTTTCTTTGGCTACTCTTTTTCTCGTTCTACAGTGCAGATAAGCACATCTTGCATACAAAAGCGGACACCCTCCAGCACCATCCACGACATCCTCATCCAGGCCCTATATATAGGAGAGTTGTCCATGCTGAAGCACTCAAAACCGAGAAAACACTCCCAGACCTGGTAGATGTTCGCCCTAGAACACCCAGGTGCATTGAATAAAGGGATACACTCCCTCTGGTAGATGTTCGCCCTAGAACACCCAGAACATCAAACCTAGGGGACCATCCCTTAGCCTACCTTATGTTCGCCCAAGAACATCAAATTTTCAAGCATTCAGTCGTTCGGCCTCAAAGGTATTCGCCCTTTGGCTTCAACCGCTCGACCATCCATGGCCACGAAGCGCTCCAGTGTTCGGGCATTCGGCCTCAACCGTTCGGTCATTTGGTCTTACTGACGTTCGGTCGCTTGACCTCAACCCTTCGTCCTCAATCGTTCGGCTTTCCGTGGCCTCAAGCGTACAACATTTTGCCTCACTGACACTAAACCACCCGGCCTCTACCGTCCGTGGCCTCAAGCGTTCCAGCATTCAGCTTCTATGACGTTCGGTCATACAGCCTCTACCGCTCGGCCATACATGTCCTCACGTGTTCAAACACTCAATCGTTCAACCGATCGCGGCCTTAAGCGTTCCAGCTTTTTGCCGTTCGGCTTCGCATCTTTTTGGTCCTTCGAACTCAACCGCTCGGTCATCCTTGGTTTAAAACGTTCAACTGCTCAGTCTAGGGCAAAAAGAAAACCCATAAAACCCGCCGTTCAGTCCACAGATGAGCAACAACCAGAAACACGCTCCCTAACACAGCGAATACAGCCTCCCTCAAACTCATAAGTCCTATAGTTACCACGTCCATAAAACAGAACGGTTAACTCGGACTTGGGGGGCATGTTATGTAGTAAGATATTTATTAGATAAAATATCTTAGATATTTTAAGCGGTTAAGATATTTATGAGTAACTAACCACATTTTTAGGTAAGGTTATTTTTATTTGGCTTATAAATACAATGACAGGGCAAAAGTTCAGGTACGTTCCCTCTACGTTCTAGAGACTCTAGATAATATTCTAGGGTGATATCATAATCACTTCCTTGAGAGCTGAGGCTCCATAACTCACATCTGACTTGAGCGTCGGAGTATCTTCGCAGGTACCTCCCCCTCCTTTGGCGAAAGTAGACGAGCGGTACGAGCTGAAGGAGCATGAACGACAACAATTGAGGAAAAGCGAGCGTCCCATACATTTAGAAACAACAAAGACACACTGAAAAACATCTACACCGGAACAAACTTTATACATTCTAAATTTGAATTGAACTCGAATTTTATGTTTTGATTGATTGAAGATGTTAAGATGTGAACATTTTTTTTAATAAAATTTTCCCGACAACTTTAAGCACAGAATTTAAATTAAAGGAAAAAAAAAGGTTAACTGAATATAAATACATTTTAACTATTTTTATTTATTATAAACTACACCCTATTAACTGATATTTCATTTTCAATGCAATTTTTTACTCTTGATAACAAATTTTAACAAAAAGATCTTTTAGAAAAACATATATAGTGAGAAAAATTAAAGGATGCTGACTAGGTATTTCTTTGGCATAAAAATTAGTTAAATTTTATTCCATTTGACTGGGAGAAAGAATCTATCTTTTAACAGTATAACGGTACTAAACTTTGTACAGTACTATATTATGCACTTTTCTCATGGAAATCAACTGTATATAAATTATCAACTTCTTTTTTAAGTAAAAGATGAAAGGTAATTATATTAATTCAAGTTATTATGTAAATTATATTTTTAATACTATTTATAAATTTCTCATCGTGTATAATATATTGGATTCTTCCATCTTTACTCTATACTTAATTCTAAAATATGTTTTATTATCAATAAAATTTTATCAACCTAAAAGTTTGTCAATGAATTTTGTCAAAATATTTTAGAATTATAATGATATACGGACATATCTTTTTTAGAAAAAAATCATTAGTAATATCTATGATTAAGTTATATTTATTAGTAAAATTTATTGATAATTTATAATGTTTATTATTAATGAATATTTTTATTAATAAATTTTGTTTGTAAAATAAGTGTCAAAATTTTTGTGTTGGAGTTTAATCTTGGTAAATTCGTCAATAACTAATTTTTTTTTAAATTTATCTCTAATTCCATTTTGTAAAAATCAGTTGGTAAATGTTAAGTAATATTATTTTTTAAAATTTGTTATTGAGTATCAAATTTTAAACAAACTTTGACAAAATATTTATTATAAATTAATTGAAAGTGTGTGAAAAAAATTGAGAGAAGAGAAAAAAGAAAAATAGCGAGTGATACTATAAAAGTAACTGAGAGACAGTAACAAAAAAACTATGTAAGAGAAAGAAGAAGAGTAAAGAAAGAGAAATAGTCGTCATGGTGATGGTGGAGAAGGAGGGAAGGAGAAGAATAAAAAAAGAAGAAAAAAAATGAAAAAAGAAGAGAAATATCAAACTACGATATCTACCTACATATTTTATCGGTAGATAGTTATAAAAAAGAATTTTATTTGTTAATAATTACAAATAATATTTTCTAATTGTCAATTAAATTTTATTAAAAAATATTTTTTACCAACAATTTTTTTTTGTCGTTGATAATTTTGATTTATAAAAAATTAATAATTATCAATTAATTTTGTCGGTTAATATTTTTTTTAATGTTCATATAAACAATTTGTAGATAATGAATTTCTTGACTATATTTTATCATTTATACTATTTTTGATGTCCATCGATTTCCTTATCATATATACATTCTTCTTACACAAATTTTAACATTGTCAATTGTCAAAGGGATAATTGACAAAAGGATACAGTGTATTTAATAATATAACATCATTATGTCTGACACTAACCTTAACCTTGATATACTCAATAATACAAATACCCTATTTTTCATAACTAATTATATTTATTTTGAAACATTTTAAAAAAAATATATTCATATATAATATCATGTCTTCTGTACCCGAATAAATATGCACTCTTAATAAACTTACTTTTATAAGTGAAGAAGTATGCACTCTCAATAAACTTACTTATGTTTTATCAGTTTGAATATAATTACATTTCATAATATAGATGTTAAAAAATATGCAAGTCTAAATCTCACGTTGAGACTAAATCTTAATATAAATGACAAAATCAAACTACATATAATAAAGAAAATTTACAAATATAATAGTTTAAGATTTTGAGTTGAAGGTGATATTAATATCTTATTGTACAACTTAAGTTATTAATAAAATATAATTAAATTAATATTATATAAATATATATTTTATTATTTATTTATAATTAATTAATATTTTTAAATAATTAAATATTGAATTATTAAAAAATTAATTAAAATCATAAAAAAATCTCTAAATAACAATCAATTTTAAACAAAAAATAAATAATTATTGACTAATTTAAATATCAATTTTTAAATTAAAAATTATTAATATCTAAAATAGTTTATAATATGAATAAAAAATAATAACTGTATTTTGAATTAATTTTTAAATTAATTACTAACATTAGTTACCAAAATTTTCACTAAAAAAAAAATTAGAAATCAATTTAAACATTAATTCATTTGGTAAATAATGTTTATAACAAATTTAGAAACTAATTCACAACCTATAATTACATTTTCTTTTATTTATATATGTAGTCCCAAACTATAGCATAAAACTATATAATAGTCATCACATAATTAATATAAAAGATCAGTTAAAGAAGGAGTATAAAGTATTATTTACGATCATTCCAAAATAACTATAAATTATAAACTTTATATACAAGGTAATTCAACCAAAATTATCTATAAGAATCTAGACTAAGCAAGCTAAACATCCGCAACTCCTCCGTCCAAGGCTTGCTCCAAAGCAATCTTACCCCCCTCTGCTCACACCCACCGGATGATCATAGCAAAGAGAAGGAGCAAAGAAAATACAAACACAAGCACAAGAAAAATGGTAAGCTAAAATACAAACAATTAAAGATATACATATAGACATTTAATCATCTCACACAAGACATTAATATATCACATTGGTACAACCAAACATATTAATGCATGACTATACTTGACTAGACTATCCGGACTTAGAATGAATGCTTTGGCGGGTTGTGCACTTGTGGTGGCTTGAATTGCTTTGCAAAGCCATTGTCAATGAGTTTCACCCTACCATACTCACAAGGTTAGTCTGTTCCACGCCTTGGATCATACTATAAGCACCCAATACTAAGACCTCATATTACTCTCACCACATGTGTCAAACCTCTCTATGTGAGAATGTATGACCACTAGAGTGTCAGGATAACTCCCAATACTGAGCTTCCTACATTCAGACTAACACACTTGAAACTTTCACTGAGAAGTTCCTCCTTGGAACTCTCTTCCATACCATTAAAACCATTTATATCCATATGAAACCATATACATATGTCCATACACTTCCACATTTGAATATCAACATATATCATCACTGATCATACATCAAAGTACCATAAATAATCCAACAATGCATCACAATTTAATTAAAACATAAGCATGGAAGTGAACAGGGTGATCCAAACCTTGAAACCAAAGAGGTCCACAACCTAGCTGTGAACATTTCCACAACCTGTTAATTTATCTCGAGAGAAACAAATTGAAAACCAGCAAGTTCAACAACTGAGTTATGGCTTTTTCCACAACTTCTGGATTTACTTTAGGAAGTTTGAAATCGATAACAGAGAAGAGCACAAGCAGATTGTGGATTTTTCCATGAGCAGTGAAAATTTTCAGAATAGTTACTAACCTTTCATTGATACACTTCAAATCTCAACTTGGACGCTTTCCCCACACATTTTAATGTTCCTTAAGACCTCATATGCACTAAGCAACATTGAAAAACACTTTCTTAACTCAAATTTGTTATCTCAAGCCAACTTAACTACTTTAAACCACTCAAACTCAATTATATACCTTTCAACACAAATTTTCTACAACTAACAGCTTGAACAAGTCTTAATAGACTTAACAAGAGTCCTAAAACCATCACATTTATTCCAGACCATCTAATTCAGAATTTTACAAGTGAAAACTCTTGAAAATGAACAAAAAACATACAAAACACACTAAAAAAGCTAACAACCAGTTCTACATCAGAATTTTGCTGTCATAACATTCAAACAAGTATTAATCAACCCTTAGACTGATCTTAAAACACTGTATTTCCAAGATAACTTTTATCGTAACTTTTCATATGTTAAAACCCCCTTTTAGCCTAAAAATTACCTATTTCTTCTGCTGAATATAAAACAAAGACTTGTGACAGTTTGGCAACTCATATTTAATCCAATTTAGTATCTCAAATTCATCACACAGAACATTTACATCAGAAATCACATTTCACCTTATCAATCATCAGTTTTCACATTAATACACAACATATACAAACAATTCAACACACTATATTTCTTAATTCAATGCAATTTCACAATTAAATCAATATTTTACCATACAAACATTGATTATAACTTGCCTAACAAACAAAATCAAATAAAACTAGCTTTCCTTACCTCACAAGGAACAACCTGACTCTAAAACCAAATTGGAAGCAGACATAGTTCTTAAATCTCTAGATTAACCAAGAACGAGTAGGAGAAACATGATCACACATGCAACAACCTTTATCTCTTCTAAAAATAGATTAGGAACGAGAGACTAAAAAGGAGTCTAAACTTACTTACTTTATAACAAAAATTGATCGGTTAGAAAGATAGACTTTGTCGCTGTGATTGATTAGACACCTCTTAATTGTCAAATAAATGACTCAGGAATCAGAATTCTTGGAGAGAAGTTATAGGAGAAAAGGAGAAAAAGTTTTAGAGAAATAAAATGTGTTTTAAGTAGTGAGACGGGTTAAGAAAATTTTATTTGTATTATTTAATTATTTTAAAATAAAATAATCAGTCTTATTTTAAAACACTTACCAACTCTAATACTTTATTTTCTAGGTCTCCACACTACCTGAAAATTTTAGATATTAATCATTTTTAATTTAAAAATTAGTATTTAAATTAGTCATTATAATAATTTATCATAATAAATATCATAAAATAGATAAAGTTTTTTCATATTCGTGGAGTGTCCGCATCTGATTAAAAGAAGTTTACTACTTTTTTTCTTAATAAATAATTATTATACATAGTAATGAAGAGTAAAGATTAAAAATTTGTAGAAAAAATATTAATGATTTTGGAGAAAGAATTAATTGTAATTAATTTTAACAGTTAATTTAAAATAAAAATAAAAAATTAAAAGTAAGATTAAGTAATTTTTTTTATTTTTTATTCTTTCTCGATATATATATATATATATATATATATATATATATATATATATATATATATATATATATTTGATTAATGCTTAAATTGTATAATCCAGATGTTTTGCCATGCCAGAGGAGAAGAAAAAGAAATTAGCATGGATAAATCACAGTCGCTCGCAATTTAAATTTTAGTGTTTGTTTTGTCTTCAGAAAAGACGAAGGGTGATTTGGTCATTTCGTCGCAGTTATTCTTTTGCAACGGTCATCTAAACATAACTGGATTCAAAAACTTGTTTCTCTTATCCCTGTCTTCACTCTTGTGAACGTTTGAATCCAAAATTCTTATTCTTTCTCTGTTTTTCTCTCTTTCATTCTCTTTCTGTTGTGTATAGATCCATTGCTAGTTTATCTACCTGCTCTGCAAAGCCTTAACCATGAGGCAATTCAGTAATGCACAGACATCAGAGACTCGCTTTTCTGGCACCATTTCTTCCACATCTCTCAGAAACTTTCTTCCCAGATCATTCTCTTCCAAGCACAAACCCACTTCAATCTCTAAAATCCCAAATTCAGATGCAGAGAACACTCCTCCCACCGATCCCAACATCTTGAACAACCATGACCAATCGTTGCCTTCTACAATCAAGGAATCACTCTCAAAAACCTCAACTTCTCACCAATCGAAACCCCCCTTTGAATTAGACCCCCCAGTGAAGGTAAGTACAATTTCTTTTTCTTTTTCTTGAGCTTAGTTTTTAAATGAAGTTGTAATGTGTGAGTCTGAAGATGGGTAAGTGCAAAATTTCTGCTTTTTTTTTTTTTGCTTATAATTTAATTTTGACACAGGTTGTAGTTCGAATCAGACCTACCAACAACAATGGAATAGAGGGAGATCGAACTGTTAAGAAGGTTTCTTCTGACGCCTTGTGTGTCGGGGATAGGCAATTTACGTTTGATTCAGTTTTTGATTCGAACACCAGTCAGGTAAAAAGATTTGTGATTTATATATTTCTTTTATCCTTCATTAATTTTGTAAGATAGTATTAAGGTAACTTAGTTACTATTTATGTGAGTTGCTTTTATAAATGAACACCAAACCCAATATCTTTTATATTTTAGTATTTTTTTCTTACAGGTTTAAGGCACTTAGTTACTATTTATAATGACTTATGAGGGAAACTGCTAGGAATTCATTTTTTTGCTTCCAAGTTGTTGCTTCATACTCATAAAAGTAGATAAGTGTGATTTATATTTGCTTTTGTTTGCTCAGGAAGATATATTTCAGTCAGTGGGTGTCCCATTGGTTAAAAATGCTTTGGAGGGTTACAACACTTCAATTCTGTCATATGGCCAGGTACTACTTCATGTTTGCTATATATAACGGTATTCTTGATTGACTATTAAGTGTTGAGCATTTTTTTTTTCTAATTTTCCTTTAATCCTTCGTTAGTCTGGAAGTGGAAAGACTTATACAATGTGGGGTCCCCCAAGTGCCATGTTTGAGGAGCCCTCGCCTCAAAGTCACAAGGGAATTGTTCCTCGGATCTTCCAAATGTTGTTTTCTGAGCTTGATAGAGTACGTTTTACTTCCTGCTTAAACCACTAAATCTACGGTTTATGTAATATTTTGAGTATTAACTATTTTTCATTTTCAATTACTATTTTAGGAGCAGCAGGCGTCTGATGGTAAACAATTCAACTATCAATGTCGATGTTCTTTTCTTGAGGTAATTATTTCATAAAACTTCTCATCTTGGCTCCATTGCTTATATAATACTGATCTTATTTTTATTCTGTTGTTTGAAACAGATATACAATGAACAAATTGGGGACTTACTCGATCCAACCCAGCGCAACCTTGAGGCATGCATATGTCATCCTTTTGTATTACAACAATATCTCATTAAACATTATTTACTAATACATTTGTTTTTCATTACTGCATGTTCTTATGTCTGGTCCAAATTATTGCAGATGAAAGACGATTCCAAAAATGCGTTGTATATAGAGAATCTGACTGAGGAATATGTTACTAGCTATGATGATGTGACACAAATTCTGATTAAGGTAGTAGCAAAGTAAATATACTGCTCTGAAGATTAGATGTCTACATGCTTTATGTACTTTATCAGCTAACTAATTTGGTCATTATATGCTTCAGGGACTTTCAAGCAGAAAAGTTGGAGCAACAAGCTTAAATTCCAAGAGCTCTAGATCACATATCATTTTCACTTTTGTCATTGAATCGTGGTGCAAGGTATTACCACTATAATTGTATTTAACATGCTTAGCTGCAGATAGTTAACATATTTTTTTCTTATGTAACATTGAGACAAATGCATATTGATACTTCCACTCTTATTGAATTGCTGCTTTTGGTTTTCTTTCTTTGATTGGTGCTGCAGGGAATATCATCAAAGGGTTTCAGTAGTTCAAAATCTAGCAGAATTAGCCTTATTGATCTTGCTGGACAGGACAGAAACAAAATTGAGGATGCAGGCAAGCAATGTCTAAAGGAAAGCAAAAATGTAAAGAAGTCCTTATCTCAGCTCGGGTAAGCTTCCCTGCCATGACTATATTACATTTGGTTCATATACTCTGCAGTTTGGGTTGCTAGTTTCTCTTAATTTCCTTTTCTGATGATATTTAGTTTTTTTCTTTTATTTGTGATTTTAACTGTTTATTGCAAATTTAAGTCTCTGAGTCCAAAGTGCATGGGGTGGCATCTAGTGTTTATAGTTTGGTCTTTTTTTATTTAATGGGTGAACTTAACCTCTATTTTATTTCACTACTGTAGGCATTTAGTGGATGTCCTGACTAAAGAATCACTCTCCGGAAAAGCAGAAGAAATTTCAAACAGGAATTCCTGTTTAACACATTTACTGCAAGAATCACTTGGTGGAAATGCCAAACTATCGTTAATATGTTCCATCTCCCCCGATAACAAGTAATTTACCTGGACCAAGGAGCATTACTTAATCACTTGTATGCCTTTGTTTCTAGTGGTAACCATTGTATCTGTTGATTGTAGGAATACTGGCGAAACTTTGCGCACACTCAGGTTTGGACAGCGAGTAAGAACCATTAGAAATGAACCTGTTATCAATGAGATAAAGGAGGATGATGTTAATGATTTAAGTGATCAAATCCGGCAACTGAAGGTATTGTTTTCCCCCAAGACTTTGTTTGAATAGTTTTTAACAGGGGTTGTTGCAGATATAACATCCAAGAATTACTCATGTTTGATTACAGGAAGAACTTATTAGAGCAAAGGCTGAGGTTCGTTGCTCCGATGGGATTAAAAATGGATACTTCCAAGGACGTAATGTACGGGACAGTCTCAATCAGCTGCGTGTCAGCTTAAACCGCTCTATACTCCTACCCTGTATTGACAAAGACACTGATGAAGAGGTGAATGTGGACGAGGAAGACATAAGGCAGTTACGCCAGCAGATTGATGAATTGTATCATTCATGTGAAGGGAATCCTAAAAACATATCTGTCAGTGAAGATAGTGTCCAATTTTATTCTGTTGCAGAAATTTGTGATGCAGATATGACCAGTGGTGATGAAATTGAAATAGAGGAGGAAGGATGTTTTGAAGACACACTGTGTAAGCCTTGTCCCGAGGAAAGTGAGGGATCAACTACCATCTTGTATACTTCAGCTGATGACTTTGCAAGTACAGCTAATGCCTGGTCAATTAAATCTACTTTCAGAGATAGCATTTCAGTTAGCTCATGTGGCCGATCTCCAATACTTGAGGAACCAACGTTGTCCGAGTCTCCAAAAATAAAAAATGTCCAGAGGAAAAGTATGGCTTATACATCAAGTTGTCTGGGAAGTTGGAACAATGTGGCAGAGGAGAATTTGAGTTCAAGTAAAGAGGGTGAGAAGATGCGATTGTCGCTACGATCAAGCAAGGTTTTTGCAGGTCCTACAGAATCCTTGGCCGCAAGCCTTCAAAGGGGATTGCAGATAATTGATTATCATCAGCGAAACTCAACATTGAACAAATCTTCAGCTTCCTTCTCTTTTGATCACTTAACCTTGAGACCTTGTTCAGAAATAGACAAGGACGATTCTGGTGATCAAATAACGCAACAGAAGAAATATTCTGTCGACGAAAGTACTGCCACCTTGCTTTGTGAACCTTGCCGTAAGAGAATATGCAATCAGGATACTACTGAGGTTCAAGGAAACGTAAAATCAAGGATTGAAACTGAAGCAGAAAATCCAGATGGACTGACAGATAAAGTTTCAGAAGTATGTGTTGTAGAAAATTCCCAGAAAGTTCTTCGATTATTAGTTATCTTGTCAAACTCATTTATCTTATTGTTGTTGTTTTTGCTTCAAGGATTCCCAGAGTATAATGGAAAAAGCGATCACAAGAGAAAAGGAGCTAGAGAATGTTTGCAAGGAGCAAGCTGCTAGAATTGAAGAACTAAATCAATTGGTATAAAGAGCAATTTCATTCATGAATTATTGTTTGCGGTGTGAATTTACAGTACTGACAATTTAGTTTTGGTTTGCCTAGGTGGAGAAATTGAAAGGAGAAAAAGAACTAAAATCTTCCATCATTGTGTATGATCCTGAGAGAAACAAACAGACTAGACATGAAGATAGTAACTTGTTGAATGATGAAGACAGGGTCAGTTGTTGGTTTTGTAATTTACAATATAGTTCTATCCATTTGAAGGTTTTATATCTCACGCTTGTGCTCAACCTCTTATGTTGTTTGCAGCTTCCAAGAGGCACTTCATTAGACAAATATTTACCAGATGTTGTAGAGGAAAAATGTGAAATTAAGGAAGTAAAGGAAGTACAGGAAGTAGAAACTAATGGAGACAGCTCTTTTGATGCAGCTGAGAAGGAAGAACTTCTCAAGGAGATTCAAAATCTAAGAAGCAAGCTGCAAATATGTAGCGATGCACCGGTTAGAAAGTCCACCGACAAACTAAGATCGTCATTATCTTTAATGTCAAGATCCATTCAACAGCGAAAAAGTGCTGTATTTTCTCAAGATAATAACGGAGATGAGCTAGAGAAAGAGAGACAGAGATGGACAGAAATGGAAAGTGAGTGGATTTGTTTGACTGATGAACTAAGAGTTGATCTCGAGTCCAACCGTCAGCGGGCGGAGAGAGTGGAGATGGAACTGAGTTTAGAGAAAAAGTGCACTGAAGAGTTAGACGATGCACTAAAAA
Source organism: Vigna umbellata (assembly GCF_029865625.1). NCBI lineage: Eukaryota > Viridiplantae > Streptophyta > Magnoliopsida > Fabales > Fabaceae > Vigna > Vigna umbellata. Next base: position 13,638,697 of record NC_142165.1, on the reverse strand, counting down.
GAGCAGTTCTTGGACATGCCAGAATGGTGGAACACTATGCCGACCTGCAAGAAAAATATAACGATTTAGTTGCAAAGCACAATGCCATAATGGAAGGCATAGCAGAGGTGAAGAGAGCAGCGGCCAAGGCTGGAAAGAAGGGTCGTGCTCGCTTTGCCAAATCTCTTGCTGCTGAGCTTTCTGCATTGAGGGTGGAGAGAGAAAGGGAAGCAAAATTCTTAAAAAAGGAGAACATGAATCTCAAGATTCAACTTAAAGAAACTGCAGAAGCTGTTCATGCTGCTGGTGAACTACTTGTCAGACTAAGAGAAGCTGAGCATGCAGCTTCTATTGCAGAGGTAAAAATCTCATCATCAATTCTTTTAAAATGCATCAAAAAATGTTCTGTGAAAAGAAAGGACTCTATATTTTGGGTATTTCTATGTTTTTTTCTTGACTTTTGCATTTCTTACAGGAGAATTCAACAAAGGTGCAACAAGATAATGAAAAGCTAAAAAAGCAAATGGACAAGCTGAAAAGAAAACATAAGATGGAGATGATTACCATGAAGCAGTACCTTGCAGAGAGCAAATTACCAGAGTCCGCACTGCAGCCACTATTTAGAGAGGATTCTGATGTGGTTCAAGACAATGCAACTTCCCGTGAGGATCAGGCATGGAGAGTAGAGTTTGGAGCAATCTATCAACAGCACTATTAATTCCACATTTCTTGGATTAACAATTGATGATGACTTGCTTTGTCTGGCATCAGATCCTTCTTGGATCAATAAGTCTATTCTTATATTTCTTGTACTGTTTTAAAATTCATTATTTTTTCTGTCTGCTTGTACTGACAGTAGGTGAGTAGCAACATTTGAATGGTTTAATTGATATGTTTGAATTATTTGGGGAATGGAAATAATGTCTAAAATACAGGCACAACTTGCAAGCATGAAAGGACATCTAACACGTGAAAACGTTAACTATTGTCTCAACCATTTATCGAGGTATTAATTTAAACTTACACCATACTAGTTTGAAAAAATATACTTTAATTAACCCTATACATTAATGCTGATTAGTTCTATATATGAAATAATTAATTCTTAGATATAAAATATGATATTTGAAGTTATCCTGTAAAATAATTCAGTATGTTTATTTATCAATTTCAAACATGTCTATCGGCTCGGGTTGATTTGATTCGACTCGATTTAGTTTGGTCCAACTTTGCTTAGTTCAGTTTGGTTCAGTTTGATTTGATTCGGTTTGGTTTGGTTCGATTAGGATTGGCTTGGTTCGATTCGGTTAGGCTTGGTTTGGTTTGGTTTTCTTTTGTTCAATTTGGTTTGGTTTGGTTTGGTTCGATTCAGTTAGGCCTGACTCGGTTTGGATGGCTAGGTTTGGTTCAGTTCGGTTAGGTTAGGTTTGGCTCGGTTCGACTTAGCTCGGTTTGGTTTGACTCAGTTCGGTTCGGTTTGACTCAGTTTGGTTTGGTTAGGTTTGACTCGGTTCGACTCGACTCGATACAACTCGTTCGGCTCAACTTGGCTCGGCTCGGCTCGGTTTAGTTGGGCTTGTTTCGTTTCAGCTCGACTAAGCTCAGTTTAGTTCAGTTCAACTCGACTCAATTTGATTTAATTTTGTTCAGCTTAACTCGACGTTTCGATTTGATTCACACTGCTATTGCAACATGACACAACCATCTTTGCCATTTTAGTACCAAACTCACATTAAAGATCTAATTACTCTAATTTTTCAAAATAAAAATCTAATTTATTAAAAAAGTATAGGAACTAATTATATGATTAAACCAATATATTATACATATAAAAAAATTTCACGTCTTCTATGATCAGCGAAGGGATACATATATAATATAAATTAACAGTTTAATATCTAAATATTTTAAAATAATAGGTCGATGACGGTGATCTTGTCATGCTTTTAATTCCGGACATACTTTGAAAAATTTGTTTTCAACCATTTAAATAACTTTTAGCACATTTAAAAATATCTTTAACTGATTTGCTTATTATTATGATTATTATTAGAAAATCTCAACCGTTATTTCAAACACAGATTATTTTGAAAATAGTTTTTCTTTTCTATAAAAATAGCCGAAGACATGCTGAAAGAGATAAATACAACAAAAGAAATGTATAATTATTTTTGAACCAGTTCGTCATTAATCTAAGACTTGTGTAGATTACTCCTAAGAAAAATAAATATTGAATAATTATTTTGTAACTAGATCATGATTAAATGACCAATGCTTGAATCCATAAATTGAAATCAAAAGAATTTTTTTACCATAAAGTAAATAGTTGAAAAAGGTGAAAACAAGTTAAAATATTTTATTATTTATTTCTAATTATACAGTATTTTTTTGGTTTAACTAATTTGCTCAGGGTTTGTTTTTGAGAGCATTGGGAGGTGAGAAAACGACGTCGTGTAGAGCGTTAGAAAGGGATAACATCACAGTCTCGCAGTCACCTACAACAGAATTGAGAAGAGAAGAACCTGAAGAGTAAAACGAAGGAAGAAGAGAGGTTTAACTTCTTCATCTATGGCGACGCCAGATTCTGACGCTACTATTCAGCCTCAAGATTCTGATTCTCTATCCAATCCTAGTCCTCCCAACGCTCTCGTCCCCGCCGCTCCTGCCGTTTGCCTCCTCCGCTTCGCAACTGACTCAGCCGGTGGCGCTCTCATGGGCTCTGTCTTTGGATACGGTCCTCCTCTTCTCATTTATTCGTATTATCGCATCACGCCGCCGTTTTATCAACTAATTTCCGTTTATTAAGCCTGATTTATTTGCTCACCTTTTAATCGAAGATTCGTGGTTTCTGTTGATAGTGTATGTGTGTGTTGCGGATATAGTGCTTGAATTCTTGTTCGTTGTGTTGACTGGCTTTTTTTATTGTCGATTGGTTCGTTTTAGCTATGATTTGTAGTGACTGGACGATTGACGCTTAGTTTATTGGAACTCTGAAGGAGTGAATGTGTTTTTTACTCGGTTTATTGGAGCAGGTGTCTGGTGTTAGGTTAAATTCAAGTATGTTTAGGTTTTTTAACTAATTGGTTTAGTTTTCTAAGTAATGTAGGTTTGAGTGAAAAAAAAAACCGGCACGAGTATTTTGAATGTGTTTTTATCCTAAAAGAAGCTCGTGTATAGGGAAAAAAAATCATGGAACTATGACTTTTGATGGCCTAGTTGTGAGTTGATTTTTCTGAAATTTGATTAGAGATTCTTAATGTGGTCTGTTTCAGGTGCTGGATTGTTTAAGAAGAAAGGTTTTAAAGGCTCCTTTGTAGAAGCGGGGTCTTATGCAAAGGTGCATTGGCATCTCGGTGCTCTTTTCCTTGGTTATTTTAGTTCGCTACTTGATTATATTTAATTTTGTTGTTTGTTTTAATTTAGCTTGTAATTAATGTTTGTTTTCTTTGTTACTAGACATTTGCAGTTTTGTCTGGAGTTCATAGTTTGGTTGTTTGCATCTTGAAAAGACTTAGAGGAAAGGATGATGGTATGAAAATTTAACTTCAAAATGGCACTTTTACTTTTTAGTGATCTTGCACTGGTAATATGAACTCTTTTGTATCTGCAGTCATTAATGCGGGGGTAGCTGGTTGTTGCACTGGTCTTGCTCTAAGTTTTCCAGGTATCTTTTGTTTATTTTATACTAATAAATTAACAAATTTGAGCTTTCTTTTGAAACTTTTAAGAAAAGAGGATAAAGGCCTTGCCAATGTGGCTACTCTGAATAAGTTTTCTAGTCATTCTTGATATCATAATCACTTGATCTTAAATCTAAGGTAATTTTTTCTATAGTCAGTGAATGTGGCACTTTTTTGAGAAGTATTACTCTGGATTCCTCTGTCTGCATACCATAACCTTAAAAGAAGGATTGGAAAAAAATTGCTGACGTAGAATGCCTTCCAATCATTGCTAATTTTAAAAACTGTTTGTCTAAATAAACTTGTAAATTTAATTTTTTGTACTTGTTTTGTATTTTGTTATTAGGACTTATCATCTATTGTTTCGCAGGTGCTCCACAAGCTCTTTTGCAGAGCTGTCTTACCTTTGGGGCATTTTCTTTTATTATGGAAGGGCTAAACAAGCAGCAACCAGCACTTGCAGTTCCCATGTCCTTGAAAAAACGATCTGTGCAATACAATGCTCGTCCTCCCCTGGCACTCTCCCTTCAACTCCCTCTTCCAGAAGAACTAAAAGAAGCCTTTTCTTTTTTCTCCGAGTCACTGAAGCAGCGCAGCAAGGGATCTTACCCAACATCTCAATAAGAAATCGGGTTTCATGGTGGTCTGGTATCATGTAGATAAGTTGTCACCCTTTCGCTTTTATTTTTTAGGTTCGTTGTAGCCTTCATCAACATTTTTTTTTTAACTTAAGGATGACTACAAATTGTCTAAGGACGACATGGATTGTTTACATGTTACTGACCTCCCATATGGTTTATTTAACTTGGATGGCCTATCGTATGATGATATAGTCTGCTACATCCACTTACAATCCCAAACACGGGTACCATCTAGTATAGTGTTATTTGGAAGCGATTTTTATTTGACAACCAAACTATGCAATTTTGAAATTCCGCCTAACTGACTAAACTTTATTATTTAGTTATTAGATCCGAATTCCAATACCTACATCGCGTAAAGTTTCTTGTAACCCATGCAATTCACGGATTTACCGTTTTTAATTAGAAAACTATCTTTCCCATCGTTGTTAGAATTCTAAAGAGCGTTCAAGCACTGGATTTCCTTCCTGGGTATCCAGCAATGTCTTGACTTGAATTATACATTTATATTGCCGACATCCCATAATATCAAACTTGGTACGAATTGAACCTGTTCATGCGCTTAAATTTAGACAATTTAACTCTTAACTGCATGTACTCAACGGAAATTACGGTATAGCTACGCTGCAGTTAAATAAGCATTTGAGCTAATTTATCCCAAGTGGTGAGAGAATTGGACTTCGACACATGGGTCTGAAGGAAGAACTTAAAAAAAAGAAAAGAAACCATGAAACGATTAAGGTTTTTTCTTCCTGCACCTCAAATATTACTAACGACACTCCAATATTAAGAGAAATCATGTTTAGGAAATTCCAAGAAACTTGTTTCTAAGTATTTCTAGAACAGATAATCCTGAAGTAACTTTTATGAAGGATAAAATAGTTGTTTTAAAAATATGGAGTGTACTTAGAAATTATGGGGATGCAGAAAGTAAAAGCAAACGATGCGTTTTAGAGAGAGAAAAGGAAAGGTCCTTTTCAATCTTGGCCTCGTTCACCCTGCATCTGCGCTAGGGCACTGCTAACAGGAACAACATAGTGAGCAAGATCACTCAAACAGAAGGTAAAATTGAACATCATCGCTCCGTTTTTCTTATCCTTATTTCAATCCTAATTCTTCAGTCACAATAATAACTTGGAGCGAATCTCTGGTGCTTTTTTTATGTTTTACTCTCTGATAATCTTTCATTTTTCTTTTGGATTCGGAATTTCGATTGACATTTTAAGCGTTCAGAAAGCGGTTAATGCTGGACGGGAAACATCGCGATGAGATTACATTGCGAACTTTTATGATTTTTTATTTGGAAGAAAAATTTGATGAGACTTTTCTTTCTATATTTGTTTTTTTTTTTGGGTTTATGTAGGGATTAATTCAATGGCTACTTTGAAAAGTCTGAAGATCAAGACAAGTACTTGCAAGCGATTAGTGAAGGAGTTGCATTCATATGAGAAGGAGGTTGAGAGAGAAGCTGCCAAAACTGCTGACATGAAGGAAAAGGGAGCTGACCCTCATGATCTCAAGCAGCAGGTATATCCTAAACAGTCTGCCTCTGCATTTTCATTCTTTAATTTTTGAAACTAATCTTACGTATGTGTTGTTTACTTTTCTCAGCTAAAACCAAGATTGTAGAATTGATTGTATCTTTTGTTGAACTAATTTGGATATGAACAGGAAAATGTGTTGGCTGAGTCTAGGATGATGATTCCTGACTGCCGCAAGCGCCTTGATGCCTCTCTGACAGACTTGAAAACAATATTGGTACTTTTTATTTCTTGCTTCTGTGCTTGCTGTATCTCAGTTTCTGCTGTCATTCATATTTTTTGTAATCTTGACATTCTCAGCATTTGATGCCTTGGCTCTCACCCTGCTAACTTAGTAGTTTTCACCCTTAATTGGTCTGATGGAAGATGGTACCTGTTAGTGATGTATGTACTGTGACCAAATCGATTGAGATAGGAATATACCTATCTTACTTATCATTCCTGGTCTTGCTAGTTCAATGTTTAATAGAAATGCGTGTTTCCTAGTTCCTACTGTTTTCTTCTCGTCTGGGTCAATGTGTCTCTCTTCAACTAGTCCACCCTTTCTCAATGAATTCCATCAACTTCCTCTTTATCTCATTTAATCCTTAGGAGGAAGTTAGAGAACTATTGACTGGTTGGGGATTGTCGGATCTTTATTTGAAATAACAAGAAATTACAACTAAAAAGACTTCCATACTGTGTTAAATTATTTTGTATTTTGTATTTTTATAGATATTTGCTGCAAGTATTTTTATGAATATCAACGCACTTGTGTATATTTGAAGCTGGAGCTTCAAAACAAACCGATTTATTTTCATTTATGCTCAAAACTCTTTGCTTTTTGTCCCAGGGGGGCTTCTCTGATTTAAAAATCAACTTGATATGTTTAATTTAAGCGTTTGTTGAATTGGATGGTAACTTTTTATTACGTTGGCATTTTCTTTTATTTTATTTCCCACTTTCAGGATGAGTTGGAGGACTCTGACGAGAAGACAGCTCCTGAAATTGAAGATGCTCGAAACACCATTGTAGAAGTTGAAAAAGTATTTGAAACAACAAAAGCTTAAGGGTGAGTTTGATTAATGCTCTTGATGAGGATATTTTACCTGTGTTACATGAGCCCTCTCCTCCCCTGTTTAGTTTTATGCTGCTATGGAACTTCTGAAACTGAATGAACATGAAGTTGCTTACTTTTCCAGGCTTGAAAACACGGTATCAATTTGTCAGAGCTTTTGTTTCTAATTTTCTCTATTTCTATATGGTATGCCATCTAAAAATCATTAGGTCTGTAATTTCGGCAGTGTTGTGTGTTTGCAGATAAAGGAGTTGTAAAATTGAATGAAATTCTATCTTCATTCTGGCAATAGTTGTAAACCTACTTTTGTTAGTGAATTCCATATACCGCGTAATATAATTAGCAACTTTTAATCAATTTATTAGTGGCTGGTTGATATTTTGTCCCATTAGAGTTAGTATTAAGTCGTCTAAGGCCTATGTATGACACAAGAAAATGCAGGGAGCTTTCCAACTATAATCATATTGAAACATTGATGGAGAAAAAAAATCACATAAACGTGTTATAGCAGAAGGAGACCAATGTCAACTTTTCTTGCTTTCACTTTAGTCTTCTTGTGAGTTCAACAAGCGTTGGCAAGACTAATTTTGAACGAATTTTGAGATGAGTTTAATTTTACCCAGCCCAGCACTCAAAATCAATTCTCATTAAATCAAACGCACATAAGCAAATAAACATTTGCAAGGGAATAACATATTAAAGAGTAGAGCCTTAACTATTATGTTTTATATTATTTTTGTTATTGTGAATAAATTGTTTTTTTATTACGTATAATTTACATATTTACTGAAACATAGTGTGTGTGTGTATATTAAATATTATTAAAGGCTAACTTTTTAAATACAAGTACTCTCTCCACAATTGCTTAAGATTTTTTATAAAATAAAATTTACTTTAAAAACATTGGGTGACACTAACTATCATTATTATCATTTAAACACTAATACATGTTGAATTTCACTACATGCAGCTATAAATTACTTTATAATTAATATAAATAAATATAAATTATTTAGTTTTTTTTATTGATGATTAAACGTAAATAGTTTAACAGTTGAGAAATTAGATGATAAAATGTTAAACAATGCATGATATTTTAAAAGGCAATATAATGATAATAATGAAAAACATGAGATGGCAAAGATTATTTGATATTGATTTCTCGTGAATATTAAAAATTAGGAGTATTCGGCGGGTTGAGTTGGGCAGAAATTAGTCAACTTCATTATTTAATCCACTGAAAAATATCCGGTTTAGTTTTTTGTATTTTTTTTATGTTAGATTGAATCAAATCCAATCCTTTTAAGTTGGATTAGATCGAGTCAAGATGATGAATATACTTAAAAAGTAACATAATTTTTATAAAAATTAATTCATGACTTCAAGTCAACAAATAAATAAATTATAAAAAATTTGCATACTAATTCAAAACATTATAAAAACATAACAAAATTTATTAATAACACAAATAATTCGTATGAGAGTAAGTTAGGTTGAATTAAATAAGATTTGATTTAATAAATGAAACCTAAAGCAATCTAATTAGATTAAATCAAATTAGATCATAAAAAAAGTACAATTAGAAAAAATATATTAAAATATACTGAAGAAAGTTTTGCAACCCTTAAAATTTTATTTAAGTCAACCGGAATAAAATAAATCAATCCAAACATACACACACAAAAAGGCTGTTGGTGAATAGTAATATACTAATATTCAAATTATGACTAAAGCTAAGTCTTTGTTTTTTTGGTATGCATGCTGCAAGCCTGATGCAAACACAAACGTGGATTTAGGATAATTGACCACATTTATTCAAACTTACTACTACAACTTATTTTAATGTAATGTCGTTTTCACTTCCAAATGTTAAGCGTAGTAATAAACATGAAGACATCTGAATACATTTTATATTACTATGGTAGTCATCAAATTAATTCCACAACACAAGCTTGTGTTAGCTTCTTAATGGATTAATTACATTGAAATCAATAATCTCAAATCATTTTTCAAATTAAGGGTGATGTTCATCAACGTTATAAAACCTTTTTATACCATTAATGGAGATATTCAGGTAATTTGCAATTTTCCTTATATTTTCTGAAACAACTTTATCTAAATGAAGAGTTATATATGGTACAAGAATAAAAAGGTTACTTATCAACACAATAGTTGATTGATATAAGAAAGAAAATTAAAAAAAAATTTAAAAATGAAAAGGGTAATTAACTATAATTTCACTGTTCTTTTTTACCTGCTACTACATGTGGATTTTAATTTAAGCCTTCAAACAGTATAGTATAAACATAATATAAAGTTAAAAAGGATAGAAATACTTGACCTAATTGATACATTCCAATTTACATCAGAACTTATTTTTGTTCCCATCTTTCCCAAATCAACCAACAAATGTGACCTAATACAAAATCAATAATCAAGGCTAAGTGAAGTTTCAGATCTCCAGTGTCTTGCTTTCTCAAATCCATTGGTATAATTCTCAAAATCATCAATTGTTTGGTCAATCTCTTCTTGAGTGTTCATCACAAAAGGTCCAAATTGCACCACAGGTTCCCCCAAAGGTTCCCCTCCAACCAAAATGAACCTAAGAACCTTTGAAGATTTGTTCCATGCTTCAAGGCCATCCCCAGAACCAAGAAGAAGTATATGATGAGAAGTCACAGGTTGAGACTTTTGGTTCCCAAAAACACCCTCTCCTTCCAATATGTACACAAAAGCATTCCAAGATTTTGGTATAAGTTGCTGCAAGTGAGCACCAGGTTTGAGGGAAAAATCCAAGTACATGGTTGGTGTTCTTGTGTAGATTGGAGACTTTATTCCAAGAGCTTCTCCTGCTATCACTCTGACTTTGATTCCATCTATCATAGTTTCTGCTATGTCCTTGCTCAGCATTTCTTGGTACCTTGGCTCAATCCTAAGATAACAGTACAAACACATATCAGACCAAAGCATTAGAGTCTTAACTAAGAAACAACTTTACCAATATAACGTAAACTTTAAGGTAGACAATGATTTTTTTCTTAAAAGGATCACAAACAGTACTTCCAAGATGAAAAAGTTGAATTCTTTAATAGTGGGTCATTCAGAACCAGACAAAGTAATTTGAAACTAGCATTTACAACATGTTATGGTTGCCCTTTTTATCATTGGAACTTCCATCATCACCATGGGAAATATGGGGTGGTGAGAGGCACTTTTTTTATGCTGGCCATTTCAGGCCATTTTGCACACTTGCTTCCTCAAATGCTCAATTGAAAAGCACTTCTAGGAAATGGTATATGATGGCAAATCATGAGAAAAAAAAGTCACATGTGAAAGTGAGGAAGCCATATCTTAATGCAGAAAGTTTAAAAAGATTTCACTGTTTCCTTGTGAAGAGTGCAGTTCCTTTTTGTCTCACTGATATTTGGTGAAGAGCATTATCCAAAAAACTATACCCCAAATCAATGATGATGATCTTCACTGACGCAAAAGGTACGTCATCAAAATAAGGCTAACGTTGTGATTTCAGTATTTCATTAAGAAACAAATCCTGGTTAGTGGTTTCTCTTATTTGAAGGTTTTTACATTAAAATTTTGAACAACACTAAGTAAAGATAAATCATTTAGTACACTTCTGGTTTTGTATTGATTTCAAGCAAGATGTATGACCTGAAATAGCAAAAAGTAGTTTTTGCATTTTTAAATTCATTTGACATGATTTTGTTGATATACATCTACAGTTGATGCTTATCCAAAACTCAGTTTTAAAAAGGACTAATGACTTTCTACAAGTTCAATCAGTACTTAATTAAGTTGTTTACTAGTTTTGACCTTTTAAAAGGGCGATAAGTAATTAATTAATTAATATATACATATACACATATATATATATACATATACACATATATATACATATACATACATATATATATATATATACATATACATATATATATATATATATATATATATATATATATATATATGTATGTATGTATATGTATATTCAAAAGTGACTCTTTGATTGGTTTAGAAGGATTTTGCACCTACATTTTATGTTTTGAAGAGAGGTTGATCCACAGCTGAAGACCCTTTTGAGTTCCTTGAGCTGCAGGCATTTCTGAGTGAACTATCCCTCTTCCTGCAGTCATCCACTGCAAGTCACCAGCTTCAATTGTTCCCTTTCGTCCATCAAAATCTTCATGTGTTATGGCTCCCTGAATTGTGCAAAAAAGTTGCATTCAGGTGAGGTTAGCACATCAGCACAAGCATGTGTCATCAGTACACAACTTTGGATACATTACATTGCACTCAACATGGTAGTTGGCATTCTAGAAAAATAAACCAGACAGCAACATGTGGGGTCACTTTTGTCTTTGTGCTATTACTATTAAGTCATAACCAACTACTATGGTAATAAGGACATCATCTTTAATGGTTTGGTTTCTGTGGCACTAATCTAAATGGCTCAATTGGTAACGAATCATTAATTTGTGACTAACATGTTGCCACACCATCAGCACACAGATTGTCACCATTTTTAGCTGATACTTTGCTCAACTAAAACTATGAGCTGATATAGATAAAGCGAACTAGTACTGCTATTTAGTTTACTTCTAATTTTTGGTTTTTCAACTATGTTGATTTGCACAGTAACCTTTATATTATGTGATTTTGACTTTGTAACACGGATTGCAACCAAAAGTAAAATAACTTAATACAAGGTTTTTTCAAATGTTGGAAAACTGTTTCATGATCAATGAGCAAAGGAGGAAAAGGCAACGAACTGAAACAGTAAAAATTACCTGCAACATGTATGTGACTGTCTCAAATCCTGCAAAAGAAAAGTGAAAAGACAATACAAGGAACAAGGAGTCAGAAGATTAACAAATTATATCACTGAAGAACATTACATCAATGACATATAAATCTCATTGACAAACCTCTGTGTGGATGATCAGGAAACCCAGCAGGAGCCGTGACTGCAATATTTCAGAATTTCACATTCTTAGAAAAAACAAAACAAGATTGACCCTGATGTATTTTTTCAGTATTGAAGTTAAAAAACAGAAAATTACAGAGATGCCCACCTGAGAATTCATCCAAGACAAGGAAAGGATCGAAGTTCTTGAGCTCAAATCTGAACATACCCACATAACGAATCAATTCAAAAAGCTCAACTTTTAAAAACTTGCAATGCAATATACATTTAAAGTTTATCTACACATCTCATCAAAATTAGTTTCAGCTAAACAGAATCTCATGTATGCAGAATGGCTAAAGAACAGCTGCGATATCATTCTCTCTTACCTCCCTATGCTTCTTCTAACAACTGCCCCAACACCCTCATGTTGAGGTCTGGCCAAGAACTTTCTGGCCACAAGACGAGGTTCTTTAAGGTAGCTGCTGATACCTTGGTTCGGCATTTTGTGGAAAAGAGAAGAAAAAGTTGTTGAATGATGGAAATGTGAGGAGCAAGACAAAGATTGTTTAAGGTATATATAGGAAAGTGGGGGGTGTGGCGTGAGAGGTAGATACAGAGGCAGAGGTTTTCACTGTTAGGAAAGTCAAACCTCAAAACGTATAGTGTTGGCTGCCAATGAAGACCCACATCGAATAGAATAAGGAACACTTTGCTTCAGCTCAAGGTTCTTTTGCTTTCCTTATTCCCACCAACGTCAGCATAACGCACTCGTGATGTGTGTCGTGGGCATAAGCATACCATACCACCTTATTATTACTATTATCAATTTTTATAATTATCATGATAATACAAAGTATTTAGTATTTTTTTTAATTACCAAGAGCTAAATTATATTTTTTTACATTTAACATTTTGATTCAAAATGTTCATTTATAAAAAAAAAACAAAAATTTCTCCACCTCATGTTTCCAAGATGGGAATTAAACATCTATTTCTAAACTTTTATAAGAATTTAATATTCTTTTTCTAATTATTATGACATTATTTTGAATGTTTTTAATTTGATCTCACTCCTTTTAAAAACGTTTCTTGACGACGAATGTAACACTCGAATATCATGAATTTAATAAAGGTTATATTACGTTGATTCATTTCCTAAAAATATAAATCAATTTTAGAACAATAATAATTAAAAAATATATATTAAATCTTCAGAAAGTTTTTAAAAGGATTTTTGTTTTGCACAGTATATACTTTATCATCTACAGAAAAATCCCAGAGGTTTATATAAAAATCTGAATCTAGAAATAATTGGCGTCATGACAATTTGGACTTAGCATTGTTTAATTACGAGTGGTTACATGAGTAGCACCTGTGATGTTAAATTGTTTGGTTTTATATTAAAATGAAAGTTAAGGTTCATAAATATATATAAAAAAAAAGGAAGAAGAAAAATTGTTGGATGATAGCTGGAGTTTTGCATCACTTGACATCACCCACGTTTCAGAATCGCTTAATTTAAGTCTTGACTTTTTTTAATAATCTATTTATATATCTTTTCTTTCTCTATTTACTCTATCATTTTTTTTTTAATCACGTTTAAGTGCTTCTCAAGTTGAGTTTTTTTAATAATGAAGTTACTAACTTTTATGAATATATATATTGAATTTTGTAGCATATATTTAATTCGATAACAATACTTGGTGATATTTGAAATTATTTGATTATATTTTTAGAAGTAGTGTCATATCTTATGCAAAGAAATAGGTTAAATTGTAATTTTAGTTTGTAATGTATTTTTTGTTCTATTTGAAGTGGACAAAAAAGAATAATAATGCAAAGAATTATTTGCGTGATAAAATATAACTTTTGTTGGTATTGATGATATTCATTTTCAACTTGGTCGTGTTAAAAAAAGTTATCAGATCATCCTCTGTTAAAAAAAGAAGCTCATCGATGACTGAACATGGAAGATGAAATACAGTTAGATATGAATGAAGACGTGGTGGTCCTACGAATAAGATAGTATACAAATAAATTTACTTGGTAAGTATAAATATTAAAATAAAATGTTTTCTCAATTAATTTTTTCTATAACTTTCCAAAAATTAATAATAGACTAACAAGTGTAAAAGTTTTTAATATATTTATTCAAATCAATGTACTTTATATATTTTTTTTAAATGTTTGTTAAACGAAATAATATTATGCTAATGAAAATTGATTATATATTAAGTAGACTTTATATTAAGAATTGAATTTTAAACTTATTTAATTTTGAAAAATTAAGTTGTAAAATAAAATCTGCAATAACTTATATAATCTAAATTACTCTTAAAATTAATTTAATATCATATATAATGTATAACAAAATAAAATTTGATGCAATTTTAAGTATAGAAAAAAATGACTCTTGTTACTTTTTTTTTTCCAAACGATGATTAAAAGAGTTAATTTAACTAAACATATTAAATGGTTAATGAGATATTTAAAGAAGATCCATTGTTAGAGAAGTGTTTGTGTGGTGAGAATGCATGATGGTGTAAGCATGATGATTAGAATTAGTGTTCGAATGACATCTTTCATTCTCACAACCACATGTGGAAGGAATTAATCAAAAGGTTGAAAAAATGGTTCTTATGGGAAAATCTAAGTCACCTTCGTTCTTTCATCAAGGTAAGTAAGTACAACAAACAAAGACATAGAAAGAAAAAATGACAACAAAAATACAAAGAGCGTATGCAGGGACGGCAATTTTACCCGCGAACACGAGTACTCACGGGTAAAATTCGCGACGGATAGTAGCTATCCGTGAATATTTACTACCTGCAGGTAATGGGTAGCGAGTATTTTAATACCCGCTTCTAAACGGGTCGGGTAGTATACTATCCGTCCCGTGGGTACCCGTCACCCACAAAAAATTTAAAAATAAATAATTTATATATTTTTTAATTAAATTTAATTAAAATTAAATTTTAATTGACATTTAATTTAATTTATATTATATATATATATATATATATATATATATTTATATTTTTATTTAAATTTTATTTTTAAAATGTATTAAAAATTTGTTTTTATTTTATGCGGGTATCCGCGGGTTTTAAAATATTCGTGGATATTTTTTAAGCGGGTACCCGGCAAATAGCGAATCGGATAGCGGGTACGATTTTATCCGGCAGGTCGGGTTGCGGATAGGCACTACCCGTACCCGATCCGACCCGTTGTCATCCCTAAGTGTGTGAAGGTTTAACTCTACACGTTGTTGCACTTACTTACCACACAAATAAGAGTTTCTTTCAATCTTAACATTGCAAATTAGGTTTTATTTAAATTAAGGCTTAATACCCTATTTTGTCCCGAGTTTCGCTCGACAATGTCAAATTAGTCCATCCTTTACAAAGTGTGTCAATTACGTCCTTACTTAATAAAATTTATATCAATGAAATCTCTTCCGTTAAATCTGTACAAACGGCGTTAATAAAAGAGAGAACGTTTGTACGGATTTAACGGAAGGGATTTAATTGATATAAATTTTATTAAGTAAAAACGTAATTGACACATTTTTTTTAAAGGATGGATTAATTTGACATTGTCGAGCGAAACTGACGACAAAATAAGATATTAACCCTTAAATTAAAAAGTAATTTAGAATCAATAATTATAAATAATTAAAATTTTAGTAATCATAAATGTGACTCCTTTATAAAGGTTGGAAAAATGTAGTAAAAGTGGGTTGTTGACTGTGTTGATTTAAAAAATAGGTGGTTTGACCTTAACTTGACGTGGCCTACATGGCAACTCATTTAATTTCTTTTTCCTTTTCAATAACAACAAAATGAAATTTCCGTCAGAATTAATGTCAGCATAAGATTGCCAACTCAAATAATAACAATTTTGACATCATTAGAACAAAAGCATGACGCATCTAATCAATCAAACTATTAAATTCGTAAAGCTCTTCCACTTTATCGATACAACAAAAATACCTACTTATTAAATATATTTCTTTCTTAATTTTCATTACAAAAGCTATTAATATTATCAATTTATCTTTTCGTTACAAACATACCTTTTTATTAGATATAAGTGATGGTATTAACAAATGTCAACTCATCATCTCTAACGAATGACCCTTATCTAACATAAGGAATAACAATTTTTTTTAAAAAAGAAATATATAAAACATATTATGTAAAAAATAAATGAAAAGAAAAAATTGAATCATTACTGTATATATGTAATGCTGTTAAATCTGAAAATTACTTGTTAATATATTTATGCACTTTCTGAAAAGTACATGTTAAAAAAATATTTCAATTATAACTTCGGCCTCGCATTTTTAGAATATTTCTGCATAATCTAATTAAACAGTGTTTTTAAATACTCAAAGAATATTCTTTAATCTTATTGTGCTAAATATGGTAAACTATATATATTAAATGCAACATTAAATAAACTTTTCATGGATGATACCGATGAACAATATTTTAATGCAAGAATCGTTCATGTACGAAGAACAAAATAAGAAATTGAAGGAGTGGTGGGATAATGTTGAATTTTAGTGTATCTTTTTCCCCTCGGTTCTTTTAATGAGTTCCTATGAGCTAGATAAGCATGCTGAGATGTTTATAAACAAATATTAGCTATCATTATGATAATTAACCCTACCTGGGACGAGAACGCAAGAAAAACGGAAACAAAACATGTAACATGACAATGTACGACGAGGCTTGTGCTACCAAAATCATGCCCAACTCAAATTGAAACTGCAATTATATGTAGGAGAATCCGACATACTTTAGGTCTTTTTAGATGGGTACATGTTTCTCAAATCCACAGAAAAAATGAATTATTCCATTTGTTTAACGCAATCCACCACAATTCGCCATTATTGCTCTCAATGCTTTGTGACTTTGTCTCATTTCTACATGATACAATCTCGTACAGAGACTCCTCTACAGTGTTCGTAGAAGCTGTCTGAAGTAGGTGTAGGATGGGAAGTATTTCTTTTTTTATTCGTTAATTTTTGTTATACAACTTCTTCCATCTTTTTTTTCAAACACTTCAAATCAATCTTATATCTTCTAAACGGTAGTAGAGGAAGTTGAACACACAATCTCTTTTATTCTTTCTTCTTTCAATTTTTATTGCTAGACTAACCTTATACCTCTATGGACTTTCCTGTATCAATTCCTGTTGTGCAATCTTTGGAGATTCTGAGTATAATTTAGAGAAATCTCAACAGAAACTGGCACCATTAACTCATTAATGTGCGTTGATCCGAAAAGATGATGCCAAATCTTCTTTGGTAGTGCCTAGTGAAATCATGAATTGAAAATCCAGGTAAAGATCCGCAATTTTGTTTGGGATTGTCAAATTGGGGTCACCGACCCATTTCTGCCACTCATTGTGAGTGAAGTCAAATGCATTCATTAGGTGCATATTGTTAGCTTAAATAGTACATAATTGTATTTTAAATTAAATGCATTCATTAGATGCATGTATTCTTAGCTTAAAAAAAATCACTCTTTAAGTTAGAAGTATTCATGTTATTGTTTCTTTTTTCTCTATGGTAACAACAAAACTTGAATTTAAGATCTTGTGTAAGTTATACAAATCCTTTGTTAAGGTAACTGAAGTGGGTGGTTTCGGTTGCATTGGATCATAGTACATCATGATTATTTTATTCTTCTAAGAGTGCGTTTTGCTCATTTTCCACTTTCTGCACTTCCAACACTCATTGGCCTTCAATCAGAGAGAACAGCCTTCAAAGACGCCCATATGTTTTGTATTCGACAATGCTGTGATTTCTGTAAATTGTAAGATCAGGAGAGAAAATAGCAGTTTACTGTGGATAATTCTCAGAAAAACTTGATCAGGACCTCAACTTGTTAATCTCGTCAAATGCATAAAAATATAAATATATCTTACAACAGGAGATACAAAATACAGGTCTGAAAAGAATTCGTAGATATATACTACGCGAGCTTATGGCCACAATATAAACCCGAGAAGCAATTGGGGAGCTAAGAATGGACAATCATAGCTACAACAAATTAGATTGAAAGAATTTGCTCCTTTTAAAAAGAACAAAAAATGTGGATTGTTCATGTACTCAATCTGAAGCCAAAAGCTTTCATGCCACTCAATCCTAGAAGGGATGCGCATATAAGGGGTTGAAACCAGCAAAATGAACCGTTTTCACCTTTTTTTTTTCTTTTAGAAGGAAGTTTAGAGATGATTTTGCTCAAAGCACAAGAAGGGAAGCTATGAACACAGCCAGAGAGGAAAAGAAGAAGCAGACAGCAACCTTAGGCTGTGCATTTCTTTGTGGTGCTGGGGTTCCAGCACTGGGGCTGGAAGCTGGGGCTATTTTAGCAACAGGAGGCAAAGGTGGCTCTGCAACTTCAGATTCTGTCAAGGGTGGGAGTGGAGCTTGAGCTGGAGGCAAGAAATCTGTGGTAATGAGAGAAAAGAGACCACCTGGTGCAACAGGGTCCATGTAAGTAGGTCTCTTGTCACCCAAATTTAAGCATTTGTTCCCTGCAGTAAAATGGACAAAAAATGTTTCAGTAATGTAGAGGCTCATAAAATACAACCACAGGTACAGCAGAATTTGCTAGCACTTACTTCTGTATCTGTCGGCAGTTTTAGGGAAGTCCGTGATGATACCATCAATTTTTAGGCCCTCAGCATTTAGATATGAGTTTATCTCAACAGTTGCATCTGAGAAGAAATCCCACGCTTGAGAAACAAACTCATTGCTGAATGTCTCTACAAAAACTGAGAGGTTGGCAGCGTTTAGCTTCGGCACAGTTTTCGTAGTGCTTGTCAGGAATTGATCATTATTAGAAAATACAGAGTTCTTGTTGACAATCACAGCACTAGCAAATTTCTTTATATCCTCAACAGCTGCATTAGCAGCATCACCGACAGTCTCGTCAATCTTGTACACAAGCTCATAACTGGTTTTCTCTTTGAACTTTAGCAGTACAGAGCTATCAGTGGATTGGATATAAACCTTTTGGGATCCGGGTTTATCATAACCTGCCTCGCTCAAAGCATTGATTACTGCATCAATCACATTTAATCCTTGCTTCTCAGCAAGATAGGCTGCATTCTGATAACATGAACAACACAATATCGATGTTGGTAAATTGAAGATGAAAAGGACAAAAAATCATTTACACGCTTGAAACATACATTATTTATGGTTACCGTCATCATAAAACAAAACTATTCTTTACTTGGTAGAAATAAATCACAGTGAAGAAGAGTCAGTAAATAAATATTTAATGTGAAATTCACATATATACAAATTTTGGGCAAGTGAGCCATAAGGTTTTTGGTTTCCAAAGAGAAATAGTCAGCGGCGCAAAGTACAAGAACTCTACAGTTAAAAACTGTATATTTCATAATCTTTTGGCATGGTTATACAAGACTTTAGAACGAACATATGGTCAGCAAAAACAAGTGCAACAGGTCTTTTAACCATTTGATAAAAATAATGCATGATAGTCTTAACATTCCATATTTCTATTTGTCCCCTTTGACGGAGCAATCAATCTTAAGAATTGTTAAATAACTAAGTGACCCCAAACCATTTTCACAAAATCTTGCTTTATTAGTACAAAAAAGACTATATGTTCAAATAACAGCCGATATAATAAATCTAATAGAGTTTACAGCTATGAAATAACGCACCTCAACAGCGATAGAGACACCGGAGAGAGAAGAGTGACTTTTTGTCAAAGACAAGAAATCTGATAACGCCATCAAGTTCCCAGAATTCTTAGATTTTGGATTCCTGAACAATCTGTATTTGGCAAAAGGATTCAATATTGAGGCTGCAGGGAAAATAAAGAGAATAATGTCAAATATTTGCTGTAACACGTTCTGGAGGAAGCCAAGTGAAAGACATCACTATGAAGGGGAGAAATTTGCCGTGGTAGTTTACCAGTGGTACATGATTGTCCTTTATAAAGCGAAGATTTAAACTAATTTCCTCTTGATTCCCAAAACACGATTTGTACCAATGTGCAAATATCTCCTAAATTTTGGCTAATTGAAAGTATAGTCAAATAAGCTTTGACAGGTCTGGATTAACTCCATGCAAATACAGAAATATAGAAGACCATTTGACCTAATTGAATAGCAAACAACTACAGAAATTTCTGACTTACGGGTCAAAGTTTTTATATCACTCCACGTGAGGTTGAACGCAAATATGCCACTGCCGGATTTGATCTGAGGGATAGTCATGGCAAATTTGCTGAAGCTTGATTGGGCAACTGTCGTACTCTCTATAAGATCAATGGAGTTTAAGCAAAATGGTATTCCATCCTTTGATATTTGAACCGGACAGTCAAGAACATCCACACCATACTCTATGGCCTTAATATATGATAAGTTGGTACAAGCAGGGTATTCCCCACTTGCTCCATATTTCGAGATAATCAAAGTTTCTTTATCTGAAACACACAATAAAAAAATTAAAGAAACAAATCAACAATGATGCAAGCTTTGGTTGCATCAGATGATTAAAAATCACAAAAAAAAAAGAAAGAAAAACTTGAAATAGCTAAGAACATGAGGATACATATTTCAAATTGTAACTACGTGTACC
Source organism: Vigna umbellata (assembly GCF_029865625.1). NCBI lineage: Eukaryota > Viridiplantae > Streptophyta > Magnoliopsida > Fabales > Fabaceae > Vigna > Vigna umbellata. Next base: position 13,618,243 of record NC_142165.1, on the reverse strand, counting down.
TTGTTTTGTGGCATTGGTGCCTAACTGAGAAAAGCAACCTGCATTACAAGAAGACAACCCAATATATACTTAATACAGAAAATAAGAATTATTATCACAAGCATACATACATGTTTTAAGGTTACAATTTCAGTATGCAAAATGCAGAAGGTGTTGGTTTTCAAGTGATTAATCACTAAAGTTCCAAATTGAATAATATGAAGAGGTGAAAAGTAGAAACTAAGTTGATTTGAGAGTTATCATCAGAACTCAATTAGTTCGTTAGATAAACAAAGGACTTTAGCAGCTGTGTTATTGAAGATTTACAATTTTGTTAAGAAAAAAATTATGAGAAGGAGACAACTTGTTGTTTACTTTCATGCAGTAAGGAAATTCAACATAGTTTATTGTGGGAGCATGAAAGCATGAACATTCCAGCATGACATCCTCTAGTCAAAGTCAACACAAATTTTATCCTTATCCTTCCTATTATCAAGGTTTGTATAACTATCTTAGTGGCATCCTCATGAAAAGTGCACATTACTCCTCAAAGAATAAACTAGCTTATGAATATACCAGTTCCGGGCAAATTGATCACTAGAGTACTGGATAATGTATCATTTGACATGTTGATTCACACAATAAATCCTATTTTCGAAGAGATCAAAACAATTTAAAACAGTATTAGAAGTCTCACATTAACTAAAGATAAGACAAATTAACAATATATAAATGGGTGGAAACCTCATTTTAAAAGTTAGTTTTATAGAATTGAGTTAAACTTAAAGTTCACTTATTAACATACATGAAGAAAATTGAGGATATGGCCATCCATGGTCATTCTAAAATTGTACGTGCATGCAAACACAAGAGGCAAGAGGCACATTTAAGGAGATTCACTCAGACAATATGAACTTTAGGATGATTTCATTTGGTGAAACCTTAGAGCTGCATCAATTCCATACAAGGAGGAATATTATGAATTAGACTTAATGTCCATTTCTTAACACAGAAAATTGAGGATTAGGCCATCCATGGTCATTTTAAAATTGAAGATGAACGCAAACACAAGAGGCACATTTAAGGAGATTCACTCAGACACTATGAACTTTAGGATAATTTCTTCAGTTAAAATTAACTTACACATGAATTAATTTATAGATGTTATATCCTATTAACTACAAAATCTGACTTTTAACTCGTGAATAAGCTGAGCTTAGGTTATACGGAAGTTAATTTCATTTTTATTTTAATTTTGGTTTTTATCCTAAAAGTATTTATGGAAAATATTCCTTCAAACAGAACCTACGTATCAGTGAAGGGGATGGGATGACAGCAGATTTTTCATTTCTAGATCTAGAAACACATAGAAAAATTAGAAAACAGAACAAGTGATGATGATTGGTAATTTACATAATCTCTGATTTTATTCTTCAAGTTTTGTTATTTTAAGAAATTCACGAATGTTTACATAAAACAAATACTTTTTTTTGGCTGTCCCCTAATCTATTCTATCCAAAAAATACACTACGTAAACAGGATTTTGATCAGACAAAATATATGCTATTTGTGACAGGCTATCCGACATGGGAGAAAAATAGACAAAATTACCTATTGCTTCAAATGGAGTAACGGGGAAATCAGACAGCACACCATCAACAGAGAAGTCACCGTTGTCTATGTACTGGAGGTACTCGGCAAGTGGATCATAACTGTAATTGAAGCTAAATGGAACATCATTCACAAAATCTGATCCAAAAACTTCCAGCCCCGCTTTATGTGCATCCGAGACCAAAGTTGTATGTGGTTGTAGATAAAGGCTTGCATCATCTACTGGCCATATGTATTCCTTTGGAACAAGAATTCCAGAAGCAAATGTCTTGATAAATGTAAGATTCCTTAAAAGAGATTCATAAGTCTGATTGATCGATGGATCTACGTCATTCTTTGCCATGAACCGGAAGACCAGTTTTGTTGTCTTCGGGTTGAAGCGTGATGATATACCTCTCAGAAAATTAACCTCGGGTGATGAGATATGACTGAAAACTATTCTTTTAGAAGCTGAAATCACAAAGCTTCTCATACTCAACTTGTGCTCTGCGTAGAATGCATCGTGCTTTAAAATAAAAGAGATATCAAGAGTTAGTTTTAAAACAAACAAGGAGACTAAATCATGAGAATGGATTATGCTTTCATTCCATTTACCTGAATATTCAACCATATTCCTTTTGGTTTTTGTTTCGATGTAAGCAAATCATCGACAGTAAGAATTGTAAAACCATTGCCATCAAACCTGTTGGTTCGAGAGTATACTCCCTGAGTTACTGTCCAGAAACAACAAACAGTCAGCAACTATATAAAATAAGAACTGACAGCAACACACATTCACTGCAGAAAAGAATCATTTAGTCCATCAAATACCAAAAATCTGTAACTATTAACAACAAAACTACGTGTTTTAAATAAATTAAACTCACAGAAGACACTGCTTAGCTGCTTCCTAGTGTAATCCAGAGAAAAATAGCCATCGGTGGCTACTCCATTAACCAAGTAAGTCTTGGTTTGATTAGGGTAAGGGATAGTAATGTAAGTAGAATTTAAAAGGTTTATGTCTGGCAGGCAAATCCCAACTGAATCTTTTGTTAACTGCACGTCACACCATACATAGACATCCGGTCCACACGTTATTACTGCCAAATTATATGCACTATCACTGGAATCAGGAAACATCCCTGAAAATCCACCACGTGCCACAACCAACGGCGGAGCTCCTGCGAAACAAGAACACAAGTAAGTTTCAAAACACCTAGCTCAGTGAAAAAAGTCGCAACAATCTTTGACATTATGTCGACAATCGTATTCACTCAGAGATTGGCCTCCAGATTGCATGCAAAAAAATGTTAATGCTGAAAATCCCACTTTCACAAGTGAAGTGATACGGCTAGAAAAGAGTATTCGGTTCAGTTAGAACTAAACCCAGATTCTAAAATAGTTTCAAAACTTATATTAACAATTTTTGGTAAGTTTATCAAGTCACCCTTAGACCATTATCCGCCACTGGAAAATGGCTTAATTTAAGGAACTGTTACAGATTCCACATCAACTACCGATGGGTTGGTTAAAAACGAGTGTATGTCATATCTTGAGCCAAAACCATAATTCTATGAGGTGAATCGACGAAGATTTCATTCATCCACAACTTTCGCTAACAAATGATAATAAGCTTGAGAAACGCCAAACTATGTAGAAGCACTACATCAATTATCCACAAGCCAACTCAGAGCATAGCTTGGCCATTTATCCAAATCCGTACTCAGCTCAAACTAAGCAATGAAAGTTGAGAGAAAAGAAACGCACAGATCCTACACTTGCTAGCAAGTTGGTTAGTATCGGTTGCAAAAATAGAAAGTGAAGAGAAAGAGAAGCAAAGATCGAAGTAAGAGAGGATACATTAGAAGAATGAGAGAGACAAGTTATACCGCTGAGTGTCTTCCAGGCAGATCTCTGAGCAGAGACGGTAGCAAGGAGACAGTGAAGAAGAAGAAGAAGCACCGCGAGTGGAGCAGAGAGAGCGCGTGGATTCCACATCCCGGCAACGATGGCAGATTACGACGAACTTTAAAACTCAACCACCTCAAAAATGCAAAGACGAGAGAGTAACTGTTTCTATGCGTGACACAATGAGGTCTTAACCCAGAAGCTGAACTTTTCTAAAGTGCTAATTGCTTTTGTTATTTTCTTTCTTGGGGTTATATCATTGTGGAATTATATTTTTATATATTATTTAATTATATTTAATATTGTTGTGTGGAAAAATAAAATAAAAGAAAAATATAGGGGAAAGTGGACAAGCTGGCTTGAGCTAAGCCGCGGTTTTGACCGATGTAGCAGGTGGTGCGGTCTGGGGTCCACAACGTGGTTGTCAAAACTCTGGCAAGGGACACGTGGCTTCGCTTTATTGGTACCAAGTGAGTGATTTTAGAAAACGCGCAAAACGGCGACGTTGTGCGTGGGTGCCTGAGTGGGTGTCCACCGTGGACGGACAACGTGCGACCGTGAATTGCGACTGCGATTTGATTTGATGGTCGTGTTTGATATTACAATGAATGAAGCCTTCTGCTCCATTCCCTATCTGAACTTTGTTTCTACTGCACTACAATTAATTTACTGTAATAATTAATTATAAGACTAAACACGCATTAAAGTCTAAACCTAAAACATCAAATACACTATAACCCATTTCCATTTCCAACATTACCCTAATCTATTGTTTTATATTAAGTTCAAACAGATGAATGACGAAGTAAGATCAATGAATGAAAGTTTTCTTCTTCATAGTTATGGTCGTTAAAATTTTAATGTTGTCAATTAACAAACATGTATTAATGAAGTTACAACAGGAAAAAAAATTAAGACTTGCATTAATTAGGTATGCTGTTTTAGATGCTAATTTTGTTTGTTGTTCACCTCATTTAAGAGAGTTGTACTTTATACTTTCCTATTTGGTATAGAAAAAATAAAAGAAAAAATAATCAGTTATTAGATTCTATATTTTCAGTTGATTTTATTGGTTGTCACCTCAATCAGTAATTTGAAATTATATTTTCTTAATTGGTATAAGAAAAAAAGGAAAAAGATGGTTCGTAGATTTTATATTTTCGGGTAATTTTTGTTGGTTGGTCACCTCATTTAAAGTAATTTAATTTCCCCTTATATTTTATTAATTGGTATAAAGAAGAAAAAAAAAATGGTCCTTAGATTCTGTATTGCCACCAAATCTATCAAGGGCATTAATTGTGACGTTATATTTATATATTAAAATCTGGAATTAAAATTGTGGATTTAATTTTCAATTAATTACTCATGCAAAAATGTTTACGTATTGGTAAGAAGTGAGAGTGAATTAAAAAAAAATAGCACTCAAGTCATTTTACATGCACATGATAATAAATATGTAATAAATAGCAGTGGATAAGATTGCTTATTTGTAATTTGCTTAAGGGTTAGGTTATCTTATTTTTGCATGTCATGTTGTAATAATATTTCTTTAATATATTTTTTCTCATTTGAACTGGTCATCATTTTCTTTCTAATCTCCTGTTATACGTGTAAGGTTGAGTTAAAATAACTAAAATCACTTATTTTTCTCTTTTAATATTTGGTTAATTAACTAAATTCTCATTTAATTTTATGCTTTATTAAATGTTTTGGTCTCTTCGTTCTCATGATTTTATTTTACAAAGTCTTTATATATTTTGGTCTTAATCAATGGTCAATCTAGTGTGGCATAGTTAACCATTATCATTGTCACGTCAAAATCAAATAACAATACTAAATTATCAACTAACATATATATAAATAAAAATAGTTGAAAATTTCAACCCATTCAAGCAACTATATCTGTTGTTTATTTAACTCATGGATTAAAAAAATGTATATAATTATTGTAGAGTGACCTGAGGAAAGGAATAAATAAATGAGAAAAAAGAGATAATTGTTTTTTTGTTGTTGAAAACAAGAATAATTATAAAGGAATAAGTGATTCTTACACTTATTTATTGAAATTGAAAAAGATATACATAAAAAATGTTACAAGTATTTAAAAAGAAAAAGTGAGTATGAAATCAATAATGTATACATACGTATTTATGTATAATTTAATCGTCTGTTTTTTTTCATTAAATTTAAATTTTAACTAAAAATATATTTATGTCATATATTAAAATCATATTTGCAACTTTGGTAATCAATGCAACTGTCTACTTTAATAAAATTTTAAAATAGGAAATATTTCCATTTCAAAGAAAAGTTTTAAAGGGACGATTGCATATTCATCATTTCCAGCATTAGTGTGTTAATAATTAAAAGGAATGCAATTGTTACTTATTATTTGCAAGGTGATGTAGTGAGAGAAATTCGTTAACACTATCATGTGATCATGTGGCCAGTAAAAAAAAAAATTTAACTTTGCGTGAATGTTAGACATTGAAATTATAATTAATTTGATTATATTATTTTAATTCTAAAATTATTAGTAAAATTCTACTTATGATTATAATGTTAGCTACTCTGTTTATAATTGTGATTAACACAGTTCTAACCACTATTTCTATTATTATTATTATTAATTAATTAATTAATTAAGACGATGAAGTTTATCACCGTCTAAATCTACTTGTGACGGAAAAAGTGTAATATACCTTATGTAATTTATGATAATTGTAGCGTTAAAAGTAATAAATTAATTTTAAGTCTAATTTAGTTTTATAAAATTGATTAATCAAATAATATTTATATTTATTTGTATATTATAAATTTGTTTCACTTTTAGTCCATGTAAAATTTTTAATATATTTTTTTATGTTGATATAAACGTGATTAAATATTAATAAATATTTCATTCTCGTATAATAATAAGTAAGACGATGGATTTAATAAATAATAAATATTTCTATGAGTAACTTTTACAAGTAAAACGTATATTTAAGAAATATCCAATTACTACAACAAATAATAGTTATGAAAATAAAAATACAAAAATAACCTATAAAACTATTATTTTTGTATTACAAAATTTTATAAAAAAAGTGATTGGGCTAAGCAACATGAATGCTAAAAGACGAAGACTTTTCCTTTAAAGACAGAGAGACGAAGACTTGTTCTTTATATACTACAGAGAGATATGACCGCTGTATTCATTTCAGACATAAAACAACAATTTGGATTTTGAAACATCACATATAGCATTAAGACCTAAAAACAAAAACAGAACAGAAGTTTCTGATAAACTAATGTGTATGACAGCGAGTATTGTGGCCATCAATTTCAATTCCGATGATGCTGCTGTCCCACTTTTCCCATAGATTAACTTATCACTATCTCTTCTTAATACAAATCATTGTCCTGCTGTGTGACATTTGGAGTTTCAAAACCGTTTTTCAGAGACCAAGACCATTTCAAAACACCATTTTCTACTTAACTATCTTCATACTTTTCTCTCTAAAAAATTTTCTTTTTCAATGCTTGAATGTAAAAGATAATGCAAGAGTTATGACTTATATGTGTATTTTTCATTATCTGAGCTGGCAGGGTCCCTCCTTGTTCTTAAACCAATGGCCATGAAAAAAGAAAGCTTCTTTAAATATATTCCTTAAACTATAGACAAAGTATATCTGGCATCACTTTTGAAATGTATTGTCACCCCCTTGTCCAAGTGGTTTCAATATATATATATATATATATATATATATATATGATTGGAAATAATAAACTTTTTATTTGGGAAAAAGGGGTTGGTTAGGTTAAACCTTTTTGGTGCTTAAAGTTGACCCATGAGAGGTTTAAAGTATGAAAATATATGTATATTGGTATTGTTCGTAAAATGTTTTTATTTAAATTAATGACCAGCAATTTTTCTTTTTAATTTTGTGAGTATGGGAGACGGTGGAATTTTCGTCGCAATAATGGTTTTAATGCAAGCCAATGGAAAATGACGTTGTGCATAATGACTAAAATTAATTTAAGTTACGCAGAATGGTTCCAAAATCTGACAATTTTGATGTTGTTATGAAAGGATCGGAATAGATAATGTTTGATAGAGTTAAGGATGGGCTGTTGAAGTGTAGAAGATGGGATAATGAAGGTTTGATTTAGTCACGAAAACCGCGTCTCATGTTTTTAACTTGGTTATAGATATTTTGGCTGCTTCCTCTTTGATGTAATTTTTCTTTTCAGAGTGTGAAAACTTGAGTTGCAAACACAATGGAGTCAAAAACATTGGTAAGTTGGTTTGTTTTTTCATCTCTCATTCTTTGTGACAGTTTTGTCTTGCTTCATTTGAAAACTAATGTACAAGAGTTTGTTTTATAAGTCTAGGAGCATATATAACAAACAAACGAATACAAATAGCTAAGTCAATAATATAGAAGATAACAAATATCTCTATCTTCAAAATAGGATCACCATAAATGATGAGTTGAATGAATCCTAGGATGGGACATGTTTGTGCTTAGAAAAACTATATTTGGGGCTTAAATCTAACTAGACATTTTTAGTTTTGATTTATTTAAGTTGTGGTGAGAAAAACTCGAAGATCAAAACATTTGAAAAATTTTACATGTCAAAATATCCACAAAACCCTATGATCCATTTATGAGCTTTTTTTAGAAAAAATATTTATTTTGAAAATACAAGAAAAAATGCATTTAACTTTAATTTGTCAGTATTATTAATTTATCAAATAATTATATACAAACATTTAAATCAGATTAACATAAACTTTTGTAAAAGGTTTCAATAAAGTTAACTACTTGTTTATATAGACAAATTGTGTAGAATATAAGAAACCGAATTTTTGATTAAATATATTTAATTTTTCTTGATGGGCTAAATATATTTTTGAAATATATAAAATATTTAATTATGTTGTGCGAAAAATTCATTTAGATCTGAATCAAAATAAAATAAAACATCTCAAATTGAAAGTTTAAAATAATAAATTTATAAATAACAAATTCGTGGATTTTTTATTATATGTTATTTATGTTTTTCTTTTTTTAATGTATGACTTAAATTTATACTTAAATTCTATCAATATTTTCTCAATAATTAGTATATATAATATATATATTAAATATGTACACATAAATAAATATATATTTTGTAATTATAAAATAAAATTAGTGTGGATTTTATTAGAATTAATTCAATATTTTTACAATTTCACTAGACTTTATGTTTCTTTTGTTATGTTTGAAATCTTTATTAAATGTTACAAGTTTTGTTCTCTAATAAATTGATAAATTTATATTTAAATTCTACTAATTATTATTGAAATAAAAATATTGTTAAATTTATCAAACAAATGTTCTTAAATATACTTATAAAATAGTACATAATTTTATTTTAAATTAAATGCATTCATTAGATGCATGTATTCTTAGCTTAATTCCTATAAATTAATAAACAAATCCCTCTTTTTACGTTAGAAGTATTCATGTTATTGTCTCTTTTTCTCTATGGTAACAACAAAATTCGAATTTAAGATGTTATGTAAGTTAAACAAATCCTTAGTTAAGGTAACTCAAGTGGGTGGTTTCGGTTGCATTGGATCATAGTACATCATGATTATTTTATTCTTCTGAGAGTGCGTTTTGCTCATTTTCCACTTTCTGCACTTCCAACACTCATTAGCCTTCAATCAAAGAGAACAGCATTCAAAGACGCCCATATGTTTTGTATTCGACAATGCTGTGATTTCTGTAAATTGTATGATCAGGAGAGAAATAGCAGTTTATTGTGGATAATTCTCAGAAAATATATCTTACAACAAGAGATACAAAATACACGTCTGAAAAGAATTCATGCATATATAACACGCTAACTTATGGCCACAGCATAACCCCTCGAAGCTATTGGGGAGCTAAGAACTGACAATCATAGCTACAACAAATTAGATCGAAAGAATTTGCTCCTTTTAAGAAGCACAAAAAGTGTGGATTGTTCATGTACTCAATCTGAAGCCAAAAGCTTTCATGCCACTCAATCCTAAAAGGGATTTGCAATAAGGGGTTGAAACCAGCAAAAGGAACCGTTTTCTTAGAAGGAAGTTTAGAGATGATTTTGCTCAAAGCACAAGAAGGGAAGCTGTGAACACAGCCAGAGAGGAAAAGAAGAAGCAGACAGCAACCTTAGGCTGTGCATTTCTTTGTGGTGCTGGGGTTCCAGAACTGGGGCTGGAAGCTGGGGCTATTTTAGCAACAGGAGGCAAAGGTGGCTCTGCAACTTCAGATTCTGTCAAGGGTGGGAGTGGAGCTTGAGCTGGAGGCAAGAAATCTTTGGTAATGAGAGAAAAGAAAGCACCTGGTGTAGCAGGGTCCATGTAAGTAGGTCTCTTGTCACCCAAATTTAAGCATTTGTTCCCTGCAGTAAAATGGAGAGAAAAATGTTTCAGTAATGAAGAGGCTCATAAAAGACAACCACATGGTACGGCAGAAATTGCTGGCACTTACTTCTGTATCTGTCCGCGGTTTTAGGGAAGTCCGTGATGATACCATCAATTTTTAGGCCCTCAGCATTTAGATATGAGTTTATCTCAACAGTTGCATCTGAGAAGAAATCCCACGCTTGAGAAACAAACTCATTGCTGAATGTCTCCACAAAAACTGAGAGGTTGGCAGCGTTTAGCTTCGGCACAGTTTTGGTAGTGCTTGTCAGGAATTTATCATTATTAGAAAATACAGAGTTCTTGTTGACAATCACAGCACTAGCAAATTTCTTTATATCCTCAACAGCTGCATTAGCAGCATCACCGACAGTCTCGTCAATCTTGTACACAAGCTCATAACTGGTTTTCTCTTTGAACTTTAGCAGTACAGAGCTATCAGTGGATTGGATATAAACCTTTTGGGATCCGGGCTTATCATAACCTGCCTCGCTCAAAGCATTGATTACTGCATCAATCACATTTAATCCTTGCTTCTCAGAAAGATAATCTGCATTCTGATAACATGAACAGCAACACAATATCGATGTTGGTAAATTGAAGATGAAAAGGACTAAAAATCATTTACACGCTGGAAACATACAAAAACTATTTGTTTATCATCATCACTATAAAAAAAAGCAATATTCTTCACAAAAACTTGCTTTATTATTACAAAAAAGACTAAACAGAGTTAACAGGTATGAAAGAATGCACCTCAACAGCGATAGAGACACCAGATAGAGATGGGTGACCTTTTGTCAAGGACAAGAAATCTGATAACGCCACCAAGTACCCTGAAATCTTAGATTCTGGATTCCTGAACAATCTGTATTTTGAAAAAGGATTCAATATTGAGGCTGCAGGGAAAATAAACAGAAAAATGTCAAATATTTATTGTAACAGGTTCTGGAGGCAGCCAAGTGAAAGGCATCACTATGAAGGGGAGAAATTTGCCGTGGTAGTTTATCAGTGACACATGATTGTCTTTCATAAAGCTAATTTCCTCAAAACACGATTTGTACCGATTTGCAAATATCTCCTAATCTTTGGCTAATTGAAAATGTAGTCAAATAAGCTTTGACAAGTCTGGATTAACTCAATGCAAATACAGAAATATAGAAGAACATTTGACCTAATTGAATAGCAAACAGCTACGGAAATTTCTGTGACTTACGGGTCAAAGTTTTTATATCACTCCATGTGAGGTTGAATGCAAATATGCCACTGCCGGATTTGATCTGAGGGATAGTCATGGCAAATTTGCTGAAGCTTGATTGGGCAACTGTCGTACTCTCTATAAGATCAATGGAGTTTAAGCAAAATGGTGTTCCATCTTTTGATATTTGAACCGGACAGTCAAGAACATCCACACCGTACTCTATGGCCTTATTATATGCTAAATCGGTACAAGCAGGATAATCCCCACTTGCTCCATATTTTGAGATAATCAAGGTTTTATCTGAAACACAAGAAGAAAATTAAAGAAACAAATCAACAATGATGCAAGCTTTGATTCCATCAGATGATAAAAAATCACACACACATATTTCAAAATTGTAACTACGTGTACCTTGTTTCGTGGCATTGGTGCCTAACTGAGAAAAACAACCTGCATTACAAGAAGACAATCCAATATATACTTAAAAGAGAAAATAAGAATTGTTAAAACAAGCGATGATGATTGGTAATTTACATAATAATCTCCGATTTTATTCTTCGAGTTATGTTACTTTAAGAAATTCTCGACTGTTTACATAAAAGAAATACTTTTTTTTGGCTCTCCTCTAATCTCTTCTATCCAAGAAACACCCTACGTAAACAGGATTTTGTTCAGACAAAATACACGCTATTTGTGACAGGCTATTCCGACATCATGGGAGAAAAATAAACAAACTTACCTATTGCTTCAAATGCAGTAATGGGGAAATCAGACAGCACGCCATCAACAGAGAAGTCACCGTTGTCTATGAACTGGAGGTACTCAGCAAGTGGATCATAACTGTAATTGAAGCTAAATGGAACATCATTCACAAAATCTGATCCAAAAACTTCCAGCCCCGCTTTATGTGCATCCGAGACCAAAGGTGTATGTGATTGTAGATAAAGGCTTGCATCTACTGGCCATATGTATCCCCTCGGAACAAGAATTCCAGAAGCAAATGTCTTGATAAATGTAAGATTCCTTAAAAGAGATTCATAAGTCTGATTGGTCGATGGTTCTACGTCATTCTTTGCCATGAACCGGAAGACCAGTTTTGTTCTCTTCGGGTTGAAGCGTGATGATATATTTCTGAGAAAATTAACCTCGGGTGATGAGATATGACTGAAAACTATTCTTTTAGAAGCTGAAATCACAAAGCTTCTCATACTCAAATTGTGCTTTGCGTAGAATGCATCGTGCTTTAAAATGAAAGAGATAACAAGAGTTAGTTTTAAAACAAACAAGGAGACTAAATCATGAGAATGGATTATGCATTCATTCCATTCACCTGAATATTCAACCATATTCCTTTTGGTTTTTGTTCAGATTTAAGCAAATCATCGACATTAAGAATTAGAAAAGCATTGCCATCAAACCGGTTGGTTCGAGAGTACACTCCCTGAGTTACTGTCCAGAAACAACGAACAGTCAGCAACTATATAAAATAAGAACTGTCAGCAACACACATTCACTGCAGAAAAGAATCATTTAGTCCATCAAATACCAAAAATCTGTAACTATTAAATACAAAACTACGTGTTTTAAATAAATTAAACTCACAGGTGACATTGCTAAGCTGCTTCATAGTGTAATCCAGAGAAAAATAGCCAGTGGTGGCTACTCCATTAACCGAGTAACTTACGGTTTGATTAGGGTAAAATAAATCAATGTAAGTAGAATTTAAAAGGTTTATGTCTGGTAGGCAAATCCCAACTGCATCTTTTGTTAACTGCACATCACACCATACATAGACATCCGGTCCACACGTTATTACTGCCAAATTATATGCATTACCACTGGAATCAGGAAACATCCCTGAAAATCCACCACGTGCCACAACCAACGGCGGAGCTCCTGCGAAACAAGAACACAAGTAAGTTTCAAAACACCTAGCTCAGTGAAAAAAGTCGCAACAATCTTTGACATTTTGTCGACAATCGTATTCACTCAGAGATTGGCCTCCAGATTGCATGCAAAAAGTTGTTAATGCTGAAAATCCCACTTTCACAAGTGAAGTGATATGACTAGAAAAGAGTATTCGGTTCAGTTAGAACTAAACCAGATTCTAAAATAGTTTCAAAACTTATATTAACAATTTTTGGTAAGTTTATCAAGTCACCCTTAGACCGTTATCCGCCACTGTAATTTAAGGAACTGTTACAGATTCCACATCAACTACCGATGGTATGGTTAAAAACCATAATTCTATGAGGTGAATCGACAAAGATTTCATTCATCCACAACTTTCGCTAACAAATGATAACAAGCTTGAGAAACGCCAAACTATGTAGAAGCACTACATCAATTATCCACAAGCCAACTCAGAGCATAGCTTGGCCATTTATCCAAATCCGTACTCAGCTCAAACTACGCAACGAAAGTTGAGAGAAAAGAAACGCACAGATCCTACACTTGCTAGCTAATTGGTTAATGTTAGAAATTAAACCTTAGTTTCTCTTTCATTATTTGATCATTCCAGCGATTCTCGTTTTGTTTGGAAGTCGCTGCCTCAATTTTTTTTCTCATTCCTATTTTTTAAAAATGTTTTTTTCTTTAATTATTTTTATTTTTACTTTTTAAATCATTAGAAGGTGTCAACATATTACGTTGTACCTGTGGTAACGAAGTGTAATGTGACTACGATAACGTATTAAATTTTATTATATTAGTTTTAATTTAGTTATTTTAATTGAGTTTTAAATTATTTTAAAAATTAAACAATTTTGTTCTTCTCGTATTTAAATAAAATTTAATTTGTAAATAAATGTTATATAAATATTGCGATGAGTAGTCATTTTTGCGAAGCCGCGGTTGGCGGTTTTTGATGGTGGAAGTGGTGCGACGCAGGTAGCGGTCACATGTGATAGTAGAATCAGTGAGCTTGGAGCTGGGTAGTTCAGAGGCCGGGCGACGCAGCAAGGTTGACGGTGATGAGTGTTAGGGTTTTCATTGGTAGCAGAAGAAGGGTTTGGAAGAGGTTTTAGGTTTTTTAAGAATGGATATTTTCAGAAAAAAAAAAAGTAATTTAAGTATAGCAATTATAGAATGACCCACATTGATATTCATTGATTGATTTTCCTTGCACCTCACTGCCTTCGGCCTGTACTCCCAATTTTACTTAAAGTCAAAACTTAATTAATTATTTCCTAACCACACTTTGAAGTTCGTTTCCTGGTGGTCGCACTTCGAAATGTGTTTTATATATTTATGTTGTTTCCTAACCGCACTTCGAAGTGCGTTTCCTAGTGGTCGCAATATTTATTTGCACGTTTTTATGGTACGAATTCCAAAAAAAATTACATATATAATAATTAAATTATTACAAATAAATCCAAAATAATATTTAACATTACATATAATAATTATTATTTAATTTAATAAACAATTTAATAATTATTTCAATTTCATAAAAAATTAAAAAACTTAAATAAAATTAAATACATAATAAATAATATATTACGAAAATAATAATATGTTGAAAAATAACAAATTCAACAAAATTTAACAAACAAATAAAATAATTCAAAATATATTAAAACAAAAAATTTTATTTAACAACTAACATAAAAAATTAAATTTATTATACTAACCTAATAAAAATAAAACCTAATAACATAAATATATACTAACCTAATAAAAAAATAAAAAAACTAAACCCTAAAAATCTAAAGCACTTCGAAGTGCGGTTTGTCTCAGCCGCAGATCGAAATGCGGTGGGATCTCCGTGCTTTACGCATTTCGAACTGCGGTGGGTGGGTTTGTGCTTTCCGCAGATCGAACTGCGGTTTGTTTTTGCCTTAATGCGGTTTCTCTGTGCACCTGACCGCACTTCCAACTGGGACGTCTGTGACCGCAACTCCAACGGCGTTTAAGTTCTCCGGCGACGAACACGAACCAACCTCCGGCGCACGAAGGACGAACGCTTGGCACGACACGAACGCAGCTTGGCACAGGGAACCCGGAGAAAAAATGGTAGAATACGGGGGAGAGAAAAATGGCAGAATGAGGGAGAGAAAAAGAGGGAGAACTGATTTGGAAAGGGGGTGTAGGGTTTGAGTTTGAGATGCGGCAGACAGTTAACTTTTTAAAAGATTCAAAATATTCTCGTTAAGTGTGTGAAAGACGAAGGGTATCATTGGAATTAAAATATGTTTTGGAGGTGCAGGACAAAGGCGGTGAGGTGGAGGGAGAATCACTCATATTCATTTAACAAATCTAATAATGATAAAATGATATTAAAAAAATAAATTTTTATAATTTTGTCAAATGAATCTAAAATATCATTTTTCATTTAAGTAATAATAATAATAAATATATAAAAAAATATAACAGTAATAATAGGAAAATTACAAATAAGAAACTAGATAAATGGGCTGGGCTTGCTCTCTTTTTCCCTCTTTTTTTGTTATGTTCTCATCTGCCAACATTTATTGGCCTGGACTTGACCCATTTCAGTTATTCTTTTTGAATCCTTTTTCATGTTTACATAATTTACACCTTGCATTTCTATATTTTAATGGTTGTAAATTCACAAATTACAAATTTTTATAATAAAATTTGAAAGAATTAAGTCTCAAACTTGATAATTAAAATTTTCATTTTCAATAAATTTTTTATTATATTAAGTTTTAAACTCACTTGATAATTATATTTTCAAAATTATTAGTTATCATATCAAATCTTGAATTTTTTAATAATTAAAATTTTTATTTTTATAAATTTTATGTTAAGTCTTGATAATTTTAAAAAATTAATAATTATCATGTTAAATTTTAGATTTGTTTGATAATTAATTTTTTTTATCATGTTAAGTTTCCAACTTAATTGATAATTATAATTTTCAAATTAATAACTATAATTTTTTCATCATATTAAGTCTCATATTCCTTTATATTATTTTAAAATAATATTAATAAGATCAATATTTCTTCCATTAATCTTTTTTTAAAGAGAACTATCTGATTTTTCTTTTTTGAGAATATGTATGGCCAAAGTTAATCATTCTTGAGCTAAAATAATTTTAATTTTTTTATCATTTTATATATTTTTTATTTGATCATTTTTGAGAAAAACAAATATTTTAAAAAATCACAATAATTCTAGGCACTTAATTAAAAGGAAGTTTTTTTGATGGATGTTGTGGAGTGCGACCTTTCTCTCACGTAAATAATTTGAACTCAATTTTGGTTTTCCGTAGTTTTTTTAGTATACTATGGAGGCGACTCTTTTCATAATTTTTTGTTCTTATTTTACAAAAGTTTTCATGTTTTCAGTTCCATCATGATGTCTTGGAAAAGAAGCTATAAGTTAAAGTTAGTGTAGTTCACAAATTCAAGTTGATGTAATGAACAAATAACTTGAGTTGGAGTAATTCTCAAAGTTGCAGAATAAGATGACATTTTCAAAAAACAGATAAAATTTTATCTGTGTATTTATCGTTAATATCGGTTGCGAAAATAGAAAGTGAAGAGAAAGAGAAGCAAAGATGGAAGTAAGAGAAGTTATACCGCTGAGTGTCTTCCAGGCAGATCTCTGAGCAGAGACGGTACCAAGGAGACAGTGAAGAAGAAGAAGCACCGCGAGCGGAGCAGAGAGAGCGCGTGGATTCCACATCCCGGCAACGGTGGCAGATTACGACGAACCGAAAAACCCAACCACCTCAAAAAATGCAAAGAGGAGAGATTAACTGTTTCTGCGAGTGACACAATGAGATCTTAACTCAGAAGCTGAACTTTTTTAAAGTGCTAATAATGCTTTTGGTTTTTTCTCTCTTGGGGTTAGGGATTGTGGAATTACATTTTTATATTATTTAATTGGATTTAATATTGTTGTTGAAAAAATAAAAATAAAAATAAAAATAAAAAATATTATGAAAACTCTTTTACATGTTAATTTATTTTGTCTTGATGTCTTTTGCATGTTGAAATGTTTATAGTAAAAGACACTGATGCAATAGAATTTGATATAAATTTATTTTGTTTTATTAATTTTATAATATTTTATTTTATCATTTATAAATTATTAAAATTGGTACGTTACATTTCTATATAAAACATTCATTACTTATCATCAACCTTTTATTTTAACTGTTGATACTATCCATTCATTTATATTTTTGTATTACAAAATTTTATAAAAAAAAGTGATTGGGCTAAACAACATGAGTGCTAAAAGACGAAGACTTTTCCTTTAAAGAGAGAGACGAAGACTTCATAGAGAGATATGACCGCTGTATTCGTTTCAGACATAAAACAAAGATTCTGATTTTGAAACATCACATATACAATTAAGACCTAAAAACAAAAACATAACAGAAGTTTTGATAAACTAATGTGTATGACAGCGAGTTTTGTGGTTCAATTACGATGATGCTGCTGCCCCCATTTTTCCATAGGATTAGATTTTTAACAAACAAACCAATAATAATTGCTAAGTCAATAATATAGAAAATAACAAATATCTATCTTCAAAATAGGATCACCATAAATGACTTTTAATCTGTGTTGAATGAATTTTAATTATTTTGTTCAATAGTCTTTCGTGGTATAAAAATTAAGATTTAATACAGTTTAAATAATTTTTTCTCTTTTCGTCTTTTAAAGATAAAAAATCTATATTATAAGCTTAAGCCTAAGTTAATTTATGTCGATCATCTAAACAACTTTAATAATGGTAGCATCAAATTTTCACTATTCTCCAAGCTTCGAAATTTGATATTGGTTGCATGAAATCTGGGCTTCGTATTTTTTGAACCTATCCCAAAGCCTACTAACAAGAAAAGACCAATTCATCAATTCTCAAGACAAACTTAGATTCCTTGATCTTAGTTTTGCAAATTGCTTACTGCACCCCCATCAAATTTCGAACCAATACCGGAGAGGAAGAAGAGAGAAAATGCTAAAACAACTCGTGTTCTGAAAAAACTTTTTTCGAAACACATTTACAATTGTATAAAAATGAATTTCGGAAGGTATTATATATACGTTTCAGAATGTTTATTCAGAAAATGTGTCCTAAAAGATGTGTTTCACAATGTACTTCACACGTTTAGAGAATTTTATTTTAAAAATATTATTTCAGAAATTCTATTTTGGAATATTTTATTCCGGAAATGTTATTACCGAAAATTTTGGAAATCGTGTTCCAGAATTAATAAAAAATCTAGTAATTTTTCTTCAAAATTTAAGCTTCTATTTTATAGCAACCGCATATAAACGAATAAATTTTAGTTAAGTCAATAATAAATTCATAAAATTTTTAAAATTGTCAGTGTACCTTTATTTTTCTTTTTTTTATATATAAAATGAAAACATATAATACGGGTTTAAAACCCAAAACTGTTAGCTAGTACATAGTATTTATAATTAAGTTTATTTTGTTCAAGAAGTTTAATAACCAACTTTTATTTCTTAAATAATTATAATCAAATCAATATATTTAGTTTTGTTTAAAATGTTATCATTATATATAGGTTAACAGATGAAAAATAAATAAAGAATATTGAAAAAATAAAAACACTACGAAAAGATATAAAATGTATCTGAAAAGATTAAAAGAAAAGCATTTCCTTTGAAGTAAAGATTATTGGAAAGAATAAAATATATGAAGAGTGAAACAATGTGGTGGGTTTATTTTTTGGATAATAAATGAGATGTAGTTGGAGTATTAAACGCAATTCCCATTTTTTTGGGGCATTGACTCCTCAGTCAATTTCATTTTTGTGGATAAGATGGACACTACAATAAATTTGTGGAAATCAAACCTATAGGCCCCATTTTTGTCGAAATTGACTCCAACAAGTCAATTCCATTGACAATGAAGGTTCAATATTAGAAGCTGTGCCATTTTTTGTTTACAAGTCACAATCAAAGAACCCCATCTCCTATTTTAATTTGGCTATAAATCTTCATCTTTGATACTTAGCTATATGCACATTTTTCCTTTAAAGTAAATCCCAGCGAACACTTGCACTTAAACAGAGTTAGATATGAAGTCATGGGTGGGGTGGTTGCTTCTTCTATGTTTCCATATGTTCTTCTTTCACTTCTCATTCTCTCATTCCTTATGTCATCCTCACGATAATATTGCCTTGCTTCAATTCAAAAACTCTCTCAATTTTTCTGATAGCTATTATTGTGGTAATGTTGATCCAAAGATAGCAACTTGGGAAAATGGAACAGAATGTTGTTCATGGGCTGGGGTTACTTGCCATCCCATTTCTCGTCGTGTCATAGGCCTCGATGTCTCATGTAGTGGTCTTTACGGTGAAATCCTTCCGAACAATACCTTTTTCTATCTTTCTCATCTCCAATCACTTAATCTTGCTTTCAATTATATCGACTTTCAACTTTCATCTCTTTTTGGTGGATTTGTGAGTCTCACACACCTCAATTTGTCTTATTGTGGTTTTGAAGGTGAAATTCATTCCCAAATCTCACAACTTTCCAAATTGGAATCACTTGATCTCTCTCATAATTTTATGTTAAGGTGGAAAGAAAGCAGTTGGAAGAAGTTCCTCCAAAACACAACATTTTTAAAAGAGCTTATTTTGGATGAAGTAAACATGTCTTTAAGTTTGATGAGTCCGCTCAACCTGTCTACCTCTTTGGTCAGTCTTAGTCTCAGTTCCACTCATATTCGAGGAAGCTTTAAAAATGACATCTTATGCTTACCAAAACTTCAACAGTTGGACTTGTCAGATAATTACGGCCTCAACGGCCGCCATCATCTTCCCAGCTTGAGTTGTAGTGCTGCTTCTCTCACTATATTAGATCTTTCATCTAATGACTTTGAGGGGTCAATCCCTACCTCTTTCTCCAACCTCACGCATCTTACTGTCCTTGATCTCTCATATAACATCTATCTCAACGGTTCAATTCCCTCCTCCCTCTTAACCTTTCCCAGTCTAACTCTTTTGGATCTTCAATTTAATCAATTCAGTGGCCAAATCCCAAATGTCTTTCCCCAGGCAAACAGTTTTGAAAAACTAGATTTGAGTCATAACAATATAGAAGGAGAGCTACCATCAACACTTTCAAATCTCCAATGGCTCGATTTCTTGGATCTTTCAATGAATAAATTGAGTGGTCAAATTCCATTGTCAATTCTAAATCTTCAATATCTTGTTTTCTTAGATCTTTCACATAATATATTGGAGGGTCCTCTGCCTAACAAAATAATAAGTCTTTCAAACCTAACTCGGTTATACTTGAATGACAACTTACTAAATGAAACAATTCCTGTTTGGTGTTTATCTTTGCCATATTTGCTAGAGCTAGATCTATCAGATAATCAGTTCACAGGACATATAAGTGCTATGGTGTCACAATCCTTTGAATTTCTGTATTTGTGCAACAACAAGCTACAGGGCAATATTCCACAATCAATCTTCACTCTTGTAAATCTTAGCCAATTATGTTTATCATCAAACAACTTTAGTGGTTTTCACAACGTCAATTACAATTTCCCCAGGTTAGAGAGATTGTATTTATCTTCTTTAGGTCTGACTGAGTTTCCAAAATTGGCAGGAAAAGTCCCAATGTTGATAGAACTTGATCTATCCAACAACAAATTGAATGGAACAGTTCCCAAGTGGTTACATGAAATCGATTCATTAGGTTATTTATACCTATCCCAAAACTTGTTGACGACTCCAATGAAGCACTTCTCAAGGAACTACAACCTTCAATTCCTTGATCTTAGTTTCAATTTACTCACTGACGACATCTCTTCCTCCATTTGTAATGTAAGTTCACTTGAGGGTCTTGTCTTGTCTCACAATAAGTTGGTAGGTGTCATTCCACCATGCCTTGCAAACTTGTCTTCCCTTGCTATTTTGGATTTACAAAGGAACAAACTAAATGGCACATTACCAAGCAATTTCTCAACGAATAGTTTTCTCACCATTATGAATCTCAATGACAACCAATTAGAAGGTATTTTGCCAAAATCTTTGTCAAATTGCAGACTATTGGTGGTCTTGAATCTTGCCAACAATCAAATTGAGGACAAATTTCCTGATTGGCTTCAAACTCTACCAATGTTGACAATATTGGTATTGCGTGCCAACAAATTGTACGGTCCCCTTCCAAGTTTAAAGATGAAACATGGATTTTCAAGTTTACTAATTTTTGATATCTCATACAACTACTTCAGTGGTTCAATACCAAAAACCTATATACAAAATTTTCAAGCCATGAAGAATGTTATTCGTTACGAAGTGGGCGAGCTATACATACGACCTTACAGTAGATCTGTAACTGAATTTGCAACCGTAACAACAAAAGCCACAAACATGACATTCAAAAAATTTCCAAAAAACTTCATAACCATTGATTTATCCAGAAACAAATTTGAAGGAGAGATTCCATATGTAATTGGAGAGCTTCATGCTCTTAGAGGACTCAACTTTTCCCATAATAGACTGAGTGGTTCTATTTCCCAATCCATTGGAAATTTGACAAATTTGGAATCATTGGATCTCTCCTCAAATATGTTGATTGGTAGGATACCCATTGTATTAACCAATTTGAACTTTCTTGAAGTCCTGAATCTTTCCTATAATCATCTTGTTGGAGAAATACCTGAAGGAAAACAGTTCAACACTTTTGAAAATAACTCCTACATTGGAAACTCAGGACTATGTGGGTTCCCATTGTCAAAGAAATGCAACAACACTAAACAACAATCTTCATCTTCTCCAAGCTTTTGGCGAGAAGAGAGATTTGAATTTGGATAGGAAGCAGTTGTTATAGGATATGGATGTGGAATAATATTTGGAATTGGCTTAGGATCTTTTGTATTGTTCATTGGAAAGCCTGAATGGCTTGTGAAAATGGTCGGAGGTGGTCTTCGAAAAAGATGAGAAGAAGGTGAAATATTTGAAGTAGTGAAAAGTGACAAAATAAATGAGTGGATATGTGGTATGATAGCAAAAAGTTCCATGCACTTGTTCTTGTTCAATTTCAATTTTGTTGGAAAAAAATTGTAAGTCAAAAATCTTATCACACCATGTTGTATGGAAGATTTGATCAATGTTTAATTGTAAAATAAATGCGTTCTACTTTTGTTGCCATATTTTTCAAATTTTATTTGTAGGATGAACGAACTCATTTAATCAAGTCACATTATTGAGATAATAATACATACCAAATTTTAAAATAAATAACAAAAAATTTAAACTAATTTATCTAAAATACCTTATACTTGTTCATATTATGAAACACATAACAAATAAAGAAATAAAATAATTGACGTTGTGTGTGTTTTGGCCCTACTCGATAAGCATTATAAATTTAATACCAATTGTTAAAAAATAATTAAGATATAAGACAAAGAATTAGCTAGGACGTGGGGTTGTGGGGCACATATTATTGGGATTTACAATTTACTTTTGTACCAGTTTAACCTTTTAGTTTTCTTTAGTTTCTAATTGAAATATTAATAGGCATAAACTTTTAAATATTGTTTTTGATAAAATATTTATTAATTCAATGTTTTGATAAAATAAATCTTGCAATGACAAACCTATTCATATTTAAATTGTTTTCCTAGTACATCAACCTTTGGCCAAAAAGTTTCACAAATAACTATATCAACTATATTGTTTTCCGAGGACATCAACGTTTGTCCTAGAAGTTTCACAAATAACTATATTGCCTATAAAATTTATTTTTAGCTAACAAAACGATGTGTTTATTAATGAGA